>NC_051183.1:97485579-97655718 GCF_013339695.2 Rhipicephalus sanguineus
ATACCGACGCTAAAAATTTTCATAAGTTCTGGGAAATTCAGCGATCTGCATACGAAGTCGCACAGGTGCCTCATACACTGAGATTCGTTTAGGATCATAAAAGGTATTGAAGCAAACATAACCGTTCTCTAAGTATATGAAGAGCGTTATGGATACATAAACACAAGCAATATGGACAGAAGAGGGAAAGGTTCTCCAATACAGAACGTTGAAAATCAGTGGGCAGACAGAGAATCATCAGAACGAACGCAGTCAGAGAGTACCACTACATAATTTATCTTGAGAACTTTCTAAAATTCTGGCGCGTAGTATGCGCAACATTAGCACAATGGTAAGTGCCACAGAGTCAGCAGAGCAGGCTTGATAAACAAAACGAGGACTCCTTATCGAGATCTTGATGCTCTTTTCCTGAACTATACACTATTATATATAACGTAACGACTTCACTCCACCTACAGGGTTTTTCCATTGTACGCGATAGAATTCTAATCTGCTGGACCGTTATTTCAGTTCGCTTCCGGCGCCACATAGTGAAGGTAGAGTTTCATATGGAGATAGCTTCTGCGCTTTGTCACCGCGGTGTTACGGAAGTAAAATTTTGTGTTGAACAAAATTGTTACTGAAACAGCATTTTTCTGCTGATCAACATTTTCTGACGTTCAATGAAAATCCAAAATGTAATCTTTTACTGGCATTCCGTCAATGCCGCTACACATATTATATTACTTCGAACTAGAGTGTACTAGAACAGGGGAGTGCCCGGAACGAGCTTCAAAAACTGAAGCCCTAAGAGGCTCAATCCGCTTGTAGCGCTGCGATCGGTAGTCTGCAATGTGTCGTTGTTAAAAGAGTTGCGCGCGGCTCCGCGAAAGTGGTGTAGGGGTAGAATGCCCGCTTCCCACTTAAAAGGCCCGGGTTCGAATGGTAGTTGCAGTGGGTGGCTTTTTTTCGTAGTGTCTACGTTTATAGCTGTGTTGTTTTTCTTTTCTCTCTTAAAACTAGCTTCAGTTGCTACGTATTGCTGCAAAAAGTAACGTGAAATGAGAAGTAAAATAGAAAAAAACTTCACAGTTAGCATAGTTATTTGCAGTGCCATCTCGTGGGATTCAATCTCGGGGGCTATACCTTATGTTTTGTTGAATTCCGCGGGATGGCGCTTAAAATATCTACGCTCACTGTGAATTTTTTTTCTATTTTACTTCTCATTTTGCGTTACTTTTTGTAGCAATACATAGCAAATGAAGCTAGTTTTAAGAAAGTAAGGAAAACCAATACAGCTATGAAGGTAGACACTACGAATAAAAACCCACCCTGTACAGCTGCGATTCGAATCCGGGCCTTTTGAGTGGGAAGCGGGGATTGTACCCTTGCACCACTTTCGCGGAGCCGCGCGCAACTCTTTAAACGACGACACATTACGGACTACCGATCGCAGCGCTACAAGCGGATTCACCCTGTTTGGGCTTCACTTTCTATACGTTGGTGCTGCGGCCGTTCTGAGCACTCCCCTGTTCTATAGTCGGTGACAGCCTAAGAATAAATATAAGCTCCGCCCACGAGGCCGCATTGCTCATATTTTGCATGCCTCCGCGCTACAAACGAAGTAGTTCCTAAACAATGGCAATAATTTTCACTCATATACACCTTATTTTGCAATACTGCACTGATATTGAAATAAAGAAAGCAAAGCTAGATAAAATAAATTGTGAAGGCACGGAGTTCAGCGTCAGCATAACAATATATGTGTTGTTTAAATCGCAGCCCCCACCGCGTTCATCTCGGAGTCTATACGAAGAAGTAATGTACATCTCAAAGGTGATGTTTCTGAGCAGTACTTACTAGGTATTAAAACAAAGAATGCCAGATTTAACATAAAATTTAAGATTAAGGAATCGTTATTTTATGGTTTCACAGAACAAAACCGGCACATTAATTCCATTTGATAAAGGTCGTTTGTAATTTTTTTGCGAAACTCTCGCCGTCAGTTTTCTTCACTGTCCGCTGTAACTATGGCAACTGTGACTCAAAGCGAAGTATGGCGAAGTATTCTGAGATCGCCTTTGTGAATTCCTACTCTGGTGTTGCCGTAAATACCGCATTTGCGTCTCAAGTCGCCGTGCTTGTCATCGTGCTTGAGGAAAACGTCAAGGCTCCATTTGACGTCTTGTTTCAGCGAAATAAAAGCGTGTTGCACACATGGCGTTCAACTGTGGGGGCCATTGCATGCGTTGCCGTTACGTTCACGCCAAGGAGGTGTACGCGGCTAAATTGGCATTGACTAAAAGCGTTTTACGTGGGATTGTTTCTTGCTTCGACAACTTGCACTGGCACTGCTATTACCTCTTAAGCCCTTTAACGTTCAAGTTTTTAGTTAATTTATTATTTATTTATTACATACCTGCGTCGCCCCCGTGGGCATTACAGTAGGGGGGGGGGGGCACTTTTGCTAGAAGAGGGGCCCCTACCTTCTATATATGTGTGTGTCTGCGCGAAGGTATATATATCTATACGTAGATTGTGAAGAGGCTGTCATCGGTTGCCGTAAGACAAATAGGAAAAGGATACACGCTTCTCAAAAGACAGTTTATTTTCAACGTTTCGATTGGAGACCGATCTTTATCGAGGGAAAATTTACGAGGCTTCGATGCGCTTTTATAGCATCGTCCACCGTGCAGGTAGGACGACAAATAAAAATAAACAATAATAAATGTAGCAATGAAAAAATCAGTAGCCAAAAGACCACAGTTATACACTCGGGCATAGAAAAAGCACGTGCATCCTCGAAGGAAAAAAAAAAAGGAAAACATATAGATGTCTATATGGATAATCTCGGTGAACACAATCAGTAAGTACATTTCTTTCGTACATTGTGAAGCCCCACCTCTCCAGCTCCTCCCTCCTCATTTGTGAGGGGGTGAGTAGTGAGGGGGTGAGGCTTTACAAGAAGGGATAAGCGATTAAAAAAAAGGGTCTATGCAGTATAAGCTTCACGAGTTTAATATAAACAAATTATCACTGCGTTGTACATGCACACAATACACGCGAAATTTAAAAAAACGCACGTTAGACAAAAACAAGAATTCCAAATATGATATCGTGAAGTAGGATGCAACGCTATTAAAAACAAAAGCTTTTTTTTTACTCAATAATTGTTTTAGAGGCGTCACTTCAGTTACGATCACGATCCATGTAATCGACATGTCACAGCGAGCGCATCATTTCACGGTCTGTAGACAACGATTACCTCGCACGGCGTTTCTCATTGCAAGGGGTTCGTGCATCGAGCGCGATACTTAGGCGACGGGCACTCAACCTAGCACATCATTCTGAGCTGGTTAAACTAAATTCCGTTGGGACGACGCAACTGCGCCAATAGGCACACGTCACATATTCACAAACGCACCAGATGACCACCAGTCTTATAAATCACACACCACTGCATATTCTCCACACCTGGTTTGTTTACTTTCGCATTGTGTTGTGCTAACGAGCTATGTTGGTCGCTTTCTTTCTCTCTCTAGCCTCGTCCGCACATACGTCACTTATATAGGCGCACATCACGGCACATATCACAATAGATCACCAAGATTCCCACGTCGCAAGCTCCAAGCAACACACACACGCGCACACGTGGCAACGCTAATGCCATGGCTTTTGCGGGCGGTAAACCGTACAGAGACGCGCACATGCGGACTTCACTTTCACCTCACTGCACACGAATGAACGCGACGACAATCGACGATGTGGTGACCCTTAGGCGATATGCTTGATGCATTCCAAACGATGGAGGGAAGACACGCCGTGTTGCAACTTGACGCTGCCAAAACGACGGAACGCGTTGTAAAACACTCCGAGCTGCTGCCGCTTCGGTTCACTTCAAACGCGGCACAGTCACAAGCTTCTACTGCATCGAATGACGACCGGCGAGGACGATACTGGGTACGTGCGAATAACAGTAGGAAATAGTTTCTTCTGGAAGTAACAAACACCGCAGGAATTTCGAAATGACGGATCTTTTTCTCGGTGCAGCGGTACCTCGCCTCTCGTCGCGAACGGCGCCATGTTGTATTTTTCAGTGGTTCGTCTTAACCGTTACGTCATGGTAAAGAGCGGCCGTAGTTGGACGCGCGTAATACAAATGGACAGCGGTACAGTTTACTTTTTATTCTTAGCTTGTCACCGACTATAGTACACTCTATTTCGAATTGAAGTCACAAGGGCATCGAGAGTGTGCGCATAAGGTGTAGAAATGGACGGCTAAAATCCTGACTTTATCTGAAGTAAAATTATGAAATTCTCCTTGAAACAAGTCCAATTTAAGGAGTCGATTTGACGCAATGCAATCGTTAAAACATGGCTGACTCTCCGTTGTTGTTGTTATGTGGGTTTGAATGGCGCAAGGGCCGTGTTTGGCCAAAGACAAATAATGGGGTGCGAACAGTGACCAATGATATACTATGAGGGGATGTAATGGGGCTGTGGAGTGGCCTAAAAACTGGATATATAGACGCGTAAAAGATATGCATGGCATAAAATAATGACAGTGCTGTCTGAAGTGGTGTATGAGTGTTGAATGAAATAGGTGTGAAATGCTATTAAAATATTAGAATGTGGGAAGAGCACGAATGCGTTGTCCACGCTTTTGATCACAAAAGTGCTAATACAACAAACTAAAGCACCGGCGTCTCTTCAGAGGCCGTGCTACGGATCACCTGGGATCAAAGCATGACAGGTATTGACGTCTTTTATAAATGCAAACAGCGATGCGTGTTTAAAAAGCGGTTCCCTGCCTAAAAAACATTGATGGATGCATCGGGCTGACTCTCTCGGATTCGAAAGCAGACGTAAGCATGAAATGGCCATCGCGGAAGCAGATCCGTTGGAGATGATACTAGCCACAATCTTAAATGGAAATAGCGCATGTTTGCAAGGGCGCACCCCATCGCGCCACACCATACTCTGTACTGGTTTATATAGTGGACATTGTTGTTCCCTCTCACTGTGTGGGATAAATCTTCAGCTTGGCCTCGCGTATGCGGCCAACATACGACGCAGGAGAGACGCTGGTGCGCCGCGCACAGTGTGGCGCACCAGCGTCTACTGGTACTGACTCTCGAAGAGGCCGCGAAACCATTTTTACTGGTGTTCCGGATGTACTCGTTCTGTTCGCGCAAAGATACCCGGAAGCTTTATTTGATGCCCGGATGATTTCGTTTGAGAAGCCGGATGTCTCGTTAGAGTGCCCGTATAACGACGCTGCCTTTCAGCTTAAGGTTGCTAGAATTCCGCCTACTAAGGAAGCTAAAGGTACCTCATGCTTAAAAATTTTTACCCTTTCTTCACGGCTCATGATTGAGCGCTCATTTAACTTAATGAAATGGATAAGTGAACTGTTGAACATTTCCTTACTAGCCCAATACGTCAAATCATTTCATGTGCCAATATTCTTCGTTTTTTGCGCAACGTAAATACGTCGTAAGAGCTATATTCAGGAAATGAACAAAGTGTGTTGTTCCAGAAACCTTCACTGTGGTACTTCTAATAGGCAGTACAACTTTCGCATATTCTCCATACCCCGGCAGGGAACACTTAACCGTCATGCGCCACAGTCGACAACATCTCTTTCTTGTTGACCTGCTCTGTCTAGCAGTGTTCGAGGCCTTTTGATGGCCTCACGACGTCGCAGCTTCAGTGCAGCACCTGAAAGCAGCGGCTAATCACCCGCACTCACCTCAATTCTGTTCTGTTTGCTACGTGTACATGATGATATTGAAACGAGTACTTTTTATTAATTGAAGTCTCTCCACTTGCGCATGACGCTCTTTTTTTATTCCACACTTGTTAAGTGCACGGACACCTTTTATGAAAATTTCACGACAAGCTGCATGTCGCCGTATTGACACATGTCCTTAAAGCTCCACCATCCCTTTCCCCAGTGTAGAGTAGCATACCGGTCCTTCTAGATTGATTAACATCCCTGCCTTTCCTTTCTCTCCTGTTCCTTCCTTGACACATGCAAATATCCTTTGTTTCATCATCAGCCTGTCTACGCCCACTACAGGGCAAAGGCCTCTCCCGTGTTCCGCCAATCAACCCGCTCCTGTGCATTTCTGCTGCCACGTTATACCTACAAGCTTCTTAATCTCATCTACCCACCTAATTTTCTGTCTCCTCCTCACGCGTTTGCCATCTCTTGGAATCCAGTCAGTTACCCTTAATGACCACCGGTTATCCTGCCGACGTGCTACGTGCCCGGCCAACATCCATTTCTTCTTCTTGATTTCAACTATGATGTCCTTAACCCCTTTTGTTCCCTGACCCACACTGCTCTTTTCCTGTCTCTTAAGGTTACACCTATCATTTTCCTTTCCATCGCTCGCTGCGTCGTCCTCAATTTAAGTTGAACCCTCTTTGTAAGTCTCCAGGTTTCTGCTCCGTAGGTAAGTACCGGTAAGATGAAGTTGTTATATACCTTCTTCTTGAGGGATAGTGGCAGACTACCATTCATGATTTGATAATACTTGCCGAATGAGCCCCATCCCATCCTTATTCTAGTTATTTCACTCATGATTCGGCTCCGCGGTTACTACCTGTATTAAGTAGACGTACTCGTTTACAACTTCCAGTGTCTCACCACGTATCACAAAGCGCTGTTCTCTGCCAAGATTGTTCCACATTACTTTAGTGTTATGCATATTATTTTCAGACCTACTCTTCTACTTTCCGTATCCAGTTCAGTAATCATGAGCTGTAATTTGTCTCCCACGTTACTCATCAACGCAATGTCATCAGCGAATTGCAGGTTACTGAGATACCCTCCATTAACTCTTATCCCTAATTCTTCCCAATTTAGGGCCCTGAATACCTCCTGTAAACACGCGGTGAATAGCATTGGAGAGATCGTGTCTCCCTGCCGTACGCCCTTCTTTATTGGGATTATGTCGCTTTCTTTACGGAGGACTATAGTGGCTGTGGATGCGCTGTAGATTTCTTCCATTATGTTCATATAGGCTTCGTCGATGTCCTGATTCCGCAGTGCCTGCATGACTGCTGATGTCTCCACCGAATCAAATGCCTTCTCATAATCTATGAAGGCTATGTATAGGGGTTGGTTGTATTCCGCGCATTTCTCTATCACCTGATTTATAGTATGAATATGGTCTATTGTTGAGAAGCCTGTACGTAATCCTGCCTAGTCCCTTGGTTGATTGAACTCTAATGTCGTATTAATTCTGTTAGCAATTACGTTTGTAAATAGCTTGTAGACAACGGACAGTGGGCTGATGGGACTGTAATTTTTGAGGTCTTTGACGTCCCCTTTCTTATGGATCGAGATGATGTTGGCATTCTTCCAAGATTCTGGTATCCTCCCCGTCGAGAGACACTTCGTATACAGGGTGGCCAGTTTTTCTAACATAATCTCTCCACCGTCTTTCAACAGGTCTGATGTTACCTGATCCTCACCAGCTGCTTTGCCTCTTTGCATTCCCTTTAGGGCTTTCTTTACTTCTCCTGTCAGTACTGGTGGGATGTCAGATTCCTCTGCGCTATTACTCCTTCTTACGTTATCATGCTGACTGTCTCGGCTGCTGTACAGATCTCTATAGAACTCTTCCGCTACCTCAACTATTCTATCTATATTGGTTGAGACCTTGCCGTCCTTGTCCCTTAATGCATCCTTTTTACAGCGAAAGCTGTTACGAGATCATTTCACCGGCCGTTCTTGGCGCCGTAGTTGTCCGCCGCCGCCGCTGCCGGTGTCCGTAACCAGTATCGCTCGAAATAAGAAAAAAAAACGAAATAAGAAAAAAATTCCAGGATGGAACGAGGTTAGAACCTGGGCCCTCTGCGTGGGAGCCCAGTATTCAACCTCTGAGCCATGCCGGTGCTTGAAACTGCTTTGCAAAAAGGTTCTATACAGGCTTCATGTCGGGAAGGAACTACATTAGGATATGCAATATAGCGTGGTAGAAGAGTAAAATAAGCACCAAGCGTCGCACAACGCGAATTCTGTAACCAGGCGTCACACAATGCGAATTGCGCAACGAGTAGGTTGTTGAATGCTTCCAACCCATTACAAAGGGCTCTGCCATAATTCTTCATCGTCATCAGGCACAGCATCAACAAAGTGCGCATAATGCCTTACATGCGTTTAGCAGGTACCAATGCTCTCCGTAGAATGACGAAAAATGGCACAGTGCCTGCTGCCCTACTTTTTAAAAATTACAATGATATATAGCGTATTGGGTTCCTCGCAAGCGCACCTGTATTGGTTGCCAAGGAAGCCCATAAGCGCATGATCCACTTCCTTGGGGTCTCAGTAAAATTACAATGATTTATAGCTTAGTGGGTTCCTCGCAAGTGCACTTGTATTGGTTGCCAAGGAAGCCCAGCCCATAAGCGCATGATCCATTTCCTCATGGTCTCAGTAAAGTTCTCCCCCCCCCTCGTCTCTCTCCCACGTCAACGTATGGTATACAGCATGACGGGAGAGGGAAATAGCGACCGGGCTTCACCCAATGCAAATTACATAACTGGTGGGCCGTTTAAAGCTTCCAACCCATTACAAAGGGTTGAGCCATAATTCTTCATCGTCATCAGTCGTCGCGTCAACAAAGTGCACATTATTCCTTACAGACGTGTAGCTGGTGCCTCGCTTCTCCGCAGAATGAAAAATAATGGCTTAGTAGGTGCTTCCCAACTTCACCAAAATTGTGATTTATGGCGTAGTGGGTACCTTTCTAGTTTACTTGTATTGTAGCCCCAGGAGAGCTTACAAAGGGCTCTAGAAACGCCGCTTTTCCAGCTTTCGCTGTGACTGTGCTGCGGTTTCAGCGCAGGCCTGGCGTTTTTTTTTCAAGATGCCATGTACTCTATCTCCCATGGTTACCAGATTCGGGAGAATGATTACTGCGGAATAAAGCGCATTTTTGATCGAAATTGCTGATGTGTTGTTTTTACCTTGTTTCTATTTATAAATATCTGCTTCGCCACTCCCTCTTGACGCACGTCATATAATGTCGTATTCACCATTCGGTCATTTCTTGGAGGTTTTTCTCCAACCTTTACGAACATTCGGAGTGGCATTTTCAGGATAGAATACCCTACAATGTATATTAGAACAGTCAATCTACAAACAGTACCTACTATACAGGGTATCTTAGCTGGGAAGACGCATTCTGGATATGTAGGGGAAAAAATGATCGAGGGCAGTTTTTTTTTTTTTTTTTGTGAGACGCAACCTACTGAAGCCAACAGATAAGGAAGCCATGAAAAGCACAGCGATAATTATTTGTACACTTTGATTGAAGAACAACAATTATAACGTCACTTTATTTGTCTTTATGTCATGATTACTGCATTTCAACTGAAACCTACGACCAGATATTAAGGTGAGATTCCGAAATTCCCGTTTCGTAATGAATTGCTTGATGTATGTCAAGCAATATAGCTATATATGCTACGAAAGCGTTGAGTTCAGTACAAAGGTCACTAAAGCGAATTTCTCTCTACATGTCATCAGACTTCGACGAAGAAGGTATGTAGACGCCGGGGTTCTAGCTTCCGCCCCGACATCTAGACTGCTTGTGAACAGAATGAGTATTGAATGCTAATTAAGAAGTCCTTTCAGTAATGTGCTACAAGCATCAAATTATTACGTACGCGAGCTATAATATTTGGTACTAAAACGAAATTATATATATATATATATATATATATATCCGAGAGCCGTTCGTCACTTTCAAGATACTTTCAGAATTCACACCACTGAAGAAGGAAAAGTAGGTGTTGCGTCACGACAGCCTTTTATTTTGTTAAACACGGCACAAGGCTAAACAAATCTTGGTCGCCCGATTTCGTCTAAAAAAACTGTGGATTTCAGAATTTTCTAGAGGCTGCCCCCATTCTTTTGGAATATCTCTGGCAACGCTGAAAGGGCTCTGCGTATATCTGCTCTATAAATCAGCAGCTCCGTGTTTCTAATGCGGGGTCGTTCTCGATCGATGTCAAGTCTCGACTATCGCACCCAACATATGCACATGGTTGTCCAGGCGCTGCACTTTCATTGAGGCCACGGCTTGCGAGGTATGGGAGCCAAAAATTTATTTGATTCAATCCTGTGTGGCAATTTATAGACGCAAGAACTCACGACCGCTTCCGAATGTCGAGTGGCTATTAGGCGTACCCATACATCTGTATCACCTGTCCGAAAATGAAACTCAAGTGCAACACAGTAGAGTGCGGTTGTGCTAAAGAATATTGACTGGCAACGATTTTATGTCGGACGCCACAGTTAGGGTCTGTCGTGTCACCGAACTGTGAAGACATAACTATTTAGGAATGACTATCCGAAATTCCTTCTGCTTGTACCTCATATCATGGTCATTAACCGTACAGGATCATGACAGCGTATACGGAATCTTTGGCTGTTTTCAATCTGTTGCAGCTGGCGCTCCTCACCTCCCTTAGAGATCAAGTGCCTCCAGAGTTGACGTCTCTATTGTCGACGACGGCTTCCGGTTTCCGCAAACAACGGGCTCCAGCCCCACACTTTCTTTTCTTTCCTTCGAGCTCGACGCTAGTACTCATTCCACAAGGTGATCGGTTTTTATCTTCTCGCCTTTTTTAATGGACTATCATCGTTCACGTACTTGCTGTCCCCCCCCCCCCGCAATAATAAAACCGCTAAAATACACTGCTGCATCGTATGTTAAATTTGGTAATAAAAAGTCACACGGTCCCCCAAACATTTCCACAAGGCGACTAGAAGAGCGAAACCCATCTTTTCCGTCGTATTTTTTATACTCAATCGATTGTATTAATCCCGCCAAAAAGCTTTCCGCACCCGACGTGGTTTTGCACAGCCTCCGGGATCGGACTCGCATGACCGTGCAGTGCCTCCGTGATCAGCCCACGTTTGAATAAGCTACGACACCTTGTGAGGACGTCACCATGTGAGGTGAGGTCATAATGACGTTACGATGACGTCACAAGATTTTCCGACCTGTGATGTCATGCTGACGAAAATATGACGTCAGTCAGGGATGTCATCACGCGATGATCTTGCATCACTCGTATCGACGCTGCCGATGCCGATCACTTTTCCCGTTCGAAGGTGTCCGCCTTGAAATCCCATAAGTAGTAAATTCATGATTATATTCGACATCATAACAAATGTGCTTTACATTGAAGAGACACGCAACCAAGACACATTTAGCTAGTGTTCTATAAGTCAAACCAATTTGCGTCACAGCGGAGGCCTCCCAACAAATTTCCGGGAGCGTTGAAGTCATGGTCGTTGAAGTAGTTGAAGTCAGTGGTTGTAGAGTGTTCCAGGACGTGCTCCATCACATTATAAAGTTCAGGTTTCCTCTGGCGACAATTAGGTAGAATGTAATTGCACAAACAGTAATTCAATTTTTGGGGCGTCTTTTTCGTGTACAGGCCATCTCACTGAGCGTCTGAAGTGGTAAATGTTAAGTAGCTGCACCATTTACCCGCCGTAAAATTACTACTACACCGGACGTGCCAACAGTGACTTGAATGGCTTTACGATAGCCGGGATATCGACCTGGATACTTCCATTCTCTTTAATTTAGAGGTTTTACCACTGCTGTGCACAAGTTTGAAGCAAGCACGTCTCTTCCACCTCAGAGTAGCCTGTCTAATTTATCCGAGTCGCCCTGATCGATTTATGAACTGTTTCGCCGATCCTTGCTGCATTTTATGCACCAAATTTACTTGTTCGTTCATACGAAACGTGCCTTTTGTGCCGCACTAAATCCAGTATTATGCATAACGGTAACCTTCCGAATAACATATGTTGGAGCCATTCCAGGCTGTGAAGGTGGGCGACTAACGGAGCTGACCAGCGCACTCCCGCCTCTGCTCTCCTCAGCGTTTTTTATAGGTACGCTGCGCCTCGGGCGTTCTCATAATGAGCGGTCGACCGATGCTCGCCACTC
This sequence comes from Rhipicephalus sanguineus, assembly GCF_013339695.2. NCBI lineage: Eukaryota > Metazoa > Arthropoda > Arachnida > Ixodida > Ixodidae > Rhipicephalus > Rhipicephalus sanguineus. Next base: position 97,497,546 of record NC_051183.1, read on the forward strand.
AAGACCGCGCCAGCGCAGCGGCTACACTCGACTTACGTGGCGAAACACGTACGAGAGGCGTACCGCACCACTTACACTTTCTGCACTGTCCACCGGTTGCGCCGATTGCACTGCCTCCGGTATCAGCACACTTTCATCGATCAACAACGTCAAAATTTATTTACTCGGAAAGTCAACGGTTTCCTCAAAATGGATACAACCGATAACAAATTCTTCGAGCCTGAGAGTTCATCCCATTTATATTGAAATAGAACATCACTTACATCACAATAAATAGATGTGTAATTACACGCTAATTCAGATTAAACACTGCAAAATGCGCAAATCAACATTTGTCCACCTTCCCTTCCTCGCAGTATAAAATCAAGCGCCTTGCAATACAGTTGTGTAAATATTACAGGCTTACAGACTTCCCATAATAATTCGCGCCTGATGGGGTTATAATCCCTAAATTTACACCAGGACAAGCGCCAATCAATCAGCAGTGGGAGCTCCTGCATGGAACAAGAGTGCTTGCTCTGTCTTATGAATCTCGCTTCCGGAATTACTCCATTAACGTGCGAGGCTTTACTTCCAGGTTTTCATCCTACACGGAAGAACAGCCAATTCAACCGTTACCTTCTGTTACATCCGACTAGACAGTTAACGGTAGACTAATGAAATCACGAACGCTTTTTATCTTGCAGCCATTAGCATCGTGTTAGAGGTGAATTACAGGTAAACTTTTGCTTTAAGCGAAATTAGCGCTCAGATGAGAATAATTCGGTTATAAATATTTTCAAACTCCCGAAAATAATTGAAAGCAGAGAGCGATATAACACTTACATTGTAACCATCTTTTGAGGTTTCCCCAGACTGAGTTCCGCTAGAACTCCCACATTTGTCATTTGCGACGCTAGCTGCGAAAGCGCTAAGAAAGCTTGCGCACAAAATGAGTAGCTTGATCGCTGCCATCCTGATTTCTGCTGCTCGTCTATTCGAACCGCGTCCAATTTAAGGCGTCTGTTCCACGCGAGATCGTAGGAGGAGCAATTTTACCCCTTGCTGCAGAGCTGACGAACAAGCGCGCATTGAACTGTTGAATATTTCATAAACGTCGACGCACAGTCCTATTTTGTGTTTGTAATTTTTTTTTTATTGGGAGTGAATAGAGAGAAAGCGTACTAAGCAAAGAAACAATACTCGTTTCTTAAGAAGACAGTGCTCGGTGGTAGCAACAGATTCTTTATTCATACAACAATAAAGGAGCAAAAAAGTAAAGCAATCTTCCTCAGCAGGCTGATGAAAGTGCAGGAAATGAACCGAAGTGTTAGAACTCGTTCCTACACATACGTCACACAGTCAAAAGCAGTTGTTGAAAGCTGTAGCTGCGCTTTTCTTTGGCTGACTTTCATCTCCTCTATTAATTCTCTCCTCCGGATAAAAATACCGCAGATCCCACGCATTCTGGCAATCAGTTTCATGCAAAGTTATCAGCCAGTAGCAGCCTATGCCGGATTTTTCGCTTCGTGCCAGGCATTGAGAAATGGACAGACATTTTTTTTGTAAATATACCAGTTGTGCGTATATCGTGGGCTTACCAGGCACGCAGAGTGCACTGACGTGCAAAGGGTAGCACATGCTGACACGTGATGTCGGAACTCAAGTTAGAGCAGAGACGTCACTTTTATCGCCACGTAGTAACACTACGGTGCGATGATGTGCATATGTAATGTTCATTACATTGATATTAAAGCAGATAGCCAACACTGCAACCACACTGGCATTGTTCTGACATAACGCCTCCATATATAGGGTCTTTTTCCGAAGCAGTTTGAAGCACTGACGTGGCTCAATTGTAGAACACTTGACTGTCATGCAGAATGCCTGGGTTCGATTCCGGATCCAGCCGATTTTTATTATAGACGTCGGACTCTGGATGGAGTTTCCAAGACGCGTGGCGCCACCTGTCGGACATGTATTGGGTAGTTGTCGTACAAAGAAAGGCGAGAGCGCTGGATACGGGCCGTTGCGAGCGTGTTGGGTAAGCGAAGTACCCTCGTACTCCACCGCCGGTCGCAAAGTGTGATAATGTGGCTCTGCTGTTTTGCGTAGCCCTGATGAGGAACCGTGGTAGCCTTAACTATGAAGCTCAGGAGAGGCTCTGGCCGCGGTGCGTGCCGTGTGAACACAAGAGTGAGCAGATAAAAGCAGACCGCAGACGCGTGATACGAAGACCGCGACAACCTATAATCGGAGTTGGTCGTCACCACACAGCATCGCGGACGTACGTTTGGAAGGCTCAGTGTTCTGGTTCTAACTAGCTAACACTTGCGTCATAAAAGTAAATCACAAAATGGTGGTCATGACCACCTTCAGGTTTGTTTTGCCCGTGGCGTCCGCGGTTGTCGTAGCTATCTCAGAGGCCACGGTTTTGCCTTTGGTTGTACCCCGCGAAAGTGGACACGCACGTATCCCCATTTGCAGTGTATACAAACGAAACACGACCACCAACAGACCATTTGAAGATGCGTAATAAAACAGCTCCAATGCACAGGAAACAAGAGATGAATTAAGGGAGAATGCAACTAAAAAGGCGAAAATCGCCGGGGCCATTCGTACCTGATAAAGTGAGATTGTACCTGATAAAGCGAGTAAATTGATCGTGTATGTACTTCATCGCTTTGGCATTACGTATATGCCCGATTTTTAACGCATTTAAGCTCTAGAGAACGGATATCGGAGGGCTTCCTTCGAACTCGATGTCGTGCGATGCTCGCTTGTACTTGCGAATTGCAGCGCGCCGGAATAACTAAAACTTCTTTTGCATTGTACTTGCAGTTCGCTTTGATAAGCTTCCATTGTTTCCGAAGCGTGGATTGGCGGAAGAAGCGTTCCAGGACATGGATTTTCTAGAAACCGCGCCTCGACACCAACGAAAGAGGGGGGTTACATCGTGGCCTATGCATATTCGCCTACGGACGGCTCTCTTTGCACTACCCAATTAGCGCCAGGGCTGCGATGAGGGCGCTGGTGGCGGTGTTTTTCGCAGCGCCGCCTGGGCAGAGTCTGACGTCTATTTGCTTCCATCAGGATGTTCCACCTGTCGACAACGCTGCCGACGCCGGCACCGAAATTCTGGCGAAACGGTCTTCTTGACCCCGTCATGTTATTTGCAAAGTTTTCATATACACTGAATCACCTGTGGCACATACCCGCATACCACTGGCCGCGACATGCGGGTATGTTCGACACGTACCTGGAGGAAATAAATTCATGATGTGCGCGACAGGAAAGTCACGTTATTCGCGTGACTACGATTCGTGTTCGCCATAGACTGAAGTCCTACTGTCCCAGTTTTCGTATATAGCAGAACTACAAAGTTAAGGAGAGAATGTAGAAGGCTTCACTAATATCGCGTGCGCGCTGCTCGTTATAGCGCCCAATGACCACAATCAACAGCATGGAGTTCCTTGTGTAAGCGTGCCCTCAATTTCCCTTCACTGCAATGAAATTAGATATCTAGGGTGTGCTATTGTGACAGCTTCTTGATAATGCGCTCAAGCTGATTGTCTTCGTTGTATGGCCGTTATCACGTGTATATGTATTTCTAATTAAGTTTTGTTGTTCTGAGCAGAAACCCGCTTCCTATATATTCTAGTTATTTTGCAATAAACCTTTATTGTTGGATGAGCGCCGTGTCTGTGTCTTGATCTTGCTCCGTCTTACGCGCAGTTTTATTCTTCACCTACTGCGCACCAACTAGCCCAATCAAGCACACTGCTCAAGCTGTATGCGTAATGCGTCGATTTAACTTACACTGTATGCTTAACTCCACGTTTCGCGGATGAGCGCAATGGTAAGCGTGCAATTCAGCTCGGTGGCAAGCACGCACCTATTACCATTCCACAATGGTGTGCGGGTAAATCTTTCGTAACATCACCAGCCCATCCCCAATCTCCCCATTACAAAGCCTGTTCCGGAACAGTGGCAGGCCATGCTGGCGAGATGTGGTCCCGGTCGCCAGTAAGAGATGGTTTGGGAGTTCCTGAGGATTCGAACCAGCCAACAGACCAAGCAGAGAGGAGACAAATGGCCCACACAACGACTGGAAGCGGCTAATCAAGCTTTGGCCAGTCCTTGCGTGTGCCACTTCTCTCTTCTGTGCTTCATCCTTTGGCGGGTTCTAAACCTCAAGAGTACGTGGCACTTGACGCAGATCACACCTACAGCTCTTGTGCAATTGATCTGCGAGCTAGCGGGCAGCAAGGTGCCTACATATGCTGTGGTAACCCTTTCAGACGGCACCTATGAAGAACTGTCTGTAAACGCTTCAAATCGATACTTTATTTCAAGGCACTTGATATTCTATTGGAACAAAAATATTGTCATAATGAGTTAATTTACGTTTGCTAAAAGTAAATAATGCTAATTAAATTTTAATTAAATATCTATTTATTGTGAAGTCATTCATGCTCCAATTTTGCATTAATAGAACGAAATCTTACGCCAGAAATATAGTGCGAATTCGTTTTTGGTTATGCGCATTTGAAGCAAAGACAAATTTTACTTCTGAATTATTGGCTCGCTGGAAGGGACACGTCGAACGACCCGTCGAACAGTGTGGTGCCTTCGGCCAACTGATAATATGCAACAGTACACTGCAAAATGAAGTTGATGATAGATTCATTTTAATGGCGCAAGGGCCACTCTTGGCCAAAGAGCGCCATTTCAATAGAAGTTAGCGGCAACTAATTAGAAGAAGTTCAGGGATGTAGATGTGACATGGCTGTAAATGGGCCTAAAATGGGTCGCTGCAGAAGCGTAAAAGACATAGGTAATGAAATATGGGGATGACTAGTGGTATACTAAAGAGGACTGAGTGGCGTAAATAATGATTCTGTATAACAGATAATACCTGGCGCTTGTAAAATATAAACGGGAGCACTACTGCCTTAGCAGATCCCTTGTTTAGAAGGGTCTGAAGGCGCGTGCTACACAAAGTATGACACTCGCAGCAGAACCATCTCTAGAGAGGGTGTGCTACGAGTTTCTTGGCACTATAACATTCAATGCGACGTCGTTTATGTAGTTTAATACAGCCTTACTGTCGAATAACGGACTTACACCAAGAAATAATGAAGGATGTAGGGGAACATGCTCTCTGTAGATTAAAGGGAAGTGGTGTTTACGTTCTATTTCAGCTTCCCGGCACTCGATTAAGATGTGCAGGGCGGTGAGTTGGTCGCCACATCTCTCACAGATGGGAGCCTTTTTACCAGTTAATAATAATAATATCTGGGGTTTAACGTCCCAAAACCACGATTTGATTATGAGAGACGCCGTAGTGGAGGGCTCCGGAAATTTCGACCGCCTGGGGTTCTTTAACGTGCACCTAAATCTAAGTACACGGGCCTCAAACATTTTCGCCTCCATCGAAAATGCAGCCGCCGCGGCCGGGATTCGATCCCGCGACCTTCGGGTCAGCAGCCGAGCGCCATAACCACTAGACCACCGTGGCGGGGCGCTCTTTACCAGTTAGGAGATGTGAATGGCAAAATGAAGTTAAATGAAGACAAATTGGTTATGCAGGAGGTTCATTTCATCCAAAGCTCAGTATACCTAGTCGTTACAAATGGCAGACACAAGTGGTGTACACAATGTGTACATAGGTGTCAAAGGGTTAAGACGACCCCTGCGCCTGCACCCTCGCTGCACTACAGCGTCCGCGAGGAGAAAAAGCCTAATTTCCTTCTTAATAGAATTTTTACCAGCCGAATTATATATGTCAAGCATGTCATAGGCATTCCGCAGTGGGAGTCCGTAAATTCTGTAGAAGCATTTCTCCATCTTTTATAACAATTCGTAATTTTTAAGATACACTGCATTAAAGCATTAAATCAGTTTAGAGAGATAGAGCTTGTTTTCATTTTTTCAGAACACTATTGTAATTCCTTTCGCCATCATAGGGCTATTATCAGAACAAATGAAAGTCAAATTTTCCATTCTGAATAGGCGCCGAAACTTCAGCTCGGTAACGTCAGTGTGACGTTTAGCGTAATTTGTCCACACTGGTTCAATGACGAAAATGTCGAAGAAGAAACTTTATTAGGAGTAAAAGGCGAAAGGTGACGGGGAATATTATGAGCGGAGCCCAACTCCAAGCCCCACTGGCTACGGCTGCGGGAACTTGAAGGTGCCGTCGTCACCTATATTATCTTTGTGCGCGTTTGCTTGCTTACAAAGCATCTTTTCGCGGTAAAAGTCGTACTCTCCGTATTGTAAAATTGTGATTTAGTAATCTGATGTTTGTCGGTTTAGTGTCCCATTATGAATCGATTGCTCCACAAGATGATGATATATGAGTTTTTATGGCGCAAGGGCCACTGTTGGCCAAAGAGCGCCATTACTAATGATGGGATGTTTGCAGTGATCAATGACTTGCGATGTTCGGATGTAGGATGGCTGTAAAATGGCCTTAAAAAACGCCCTCTAGATAAGCGTAAATAATATGTATATATACAATAAAATTATGGTGGTGACGTATGGACTGGTCAATGGTTGTTCGATGAGTGATGAGCGATCATTATTTCAAAAGTGAGAAAAAGTGAGTAGCACGTGTGCCTCCTCAATTGCTTTGTACCCAAAGGCCTGGAGGCAAGTGCTTTCTTTGAAACTACCCCAGCAGCTGCCTCTGTTGAGAGGCCGTGCTGCGGTTGCATTGGTATATAACATTGAAGCTATGCAAATCTCTGAAAAAAACGGAAGAGTAAGTCATGTTTAAAAATAGGTTCCCTGCCTATAAACATTGAAGGGTGAAGTGGGAATTGTTCGCGGTATGATGGAAAAATCTTTTCTCTAATAGCGTCGAGATGCGTGCATTGAAGCAGGATGTGAAGAAAAGTAAGTGGCGCACCGCATTTTTCACACATGGGTGGGTCACCATCGGACAAAAGGTGTGTGTGTACTGTATGTATGTCCTATTCTAATTCTGGAAAGTGTGACTTCTGTGTGACGTGACTTTCATACCGGTGGCCAAATGCCAAGACGTGGCTTAATGACGTGCAATTTATTTTCCGTTTCTGCATCCCACAAGCGCTGCCAGTATGCCCTCACCGATTTCTTTAGGAGGGGCTTCAGGTCCACAGCAGGGACAGCAACTGAAGAGACGTGTGCGTTTTCTTGGACGGATGCAGCTAGTTTGTCTGCCAAGACATTCCCTTCGATTTCGCGGTGTCCTGGCACCCAGCATACCACAACGTGCTGTTGAGATGCGTAAATCGTGCATAGTAATGAGTAGAGCGAGACGATGACAGGGTTTTTCTGTTTCTTGAGGGTTTTCAATGCTTTTACGACATTTAATGAATCCGAATATATAATGACATTTTGTAGTTTGATTTCCTTGATGTGTTTAACGGCAGCATATAGCGCATAGGCTTCTGCGGTGAAAATACTTGTATTAGGGTGGAGAACGCCGGCCTCCGAGAAGGATGGACCGACCGCTGCATAGGATACACCAGTGTGCGATTTTGAGGCATCTGTATAGTATTGAGGATAGGAATATTTCGGCTGTATTTCAAGAAAATACGTGTGGATATGTGCCAGTGGTGCGTGTTTAGTAACCTCTACAAAGGATAGGTCACAGTCGATAGTCTGCCACTGCCACGGTGGAAGCTGCTTTGCAGGAGGCATCAGTTTGTGTTCTAGAAGTGGCACATTCATTTCCTCCGCCAAGCCTTTCACACGCAGTGAGTAGGGCTGTCTCACTCGAGGACGGTTATAAAGAAGCGCTGTGCTGGACAGGTCATTTGAGGTAGGGTGTGCGGGATGCTCATTGTTTGCATTTACTTTTAAAAAATACATGAACGACAGGTATGATCTCTGCAAGTGAAGTGGCGATTGCTCCACAAGAGTGCCATACACAAGTTTGGTCTTACGCTCGCGTAAACAGTGTAACAGGGCAAAGAAGGATAAAAATAACAGTGGTGTATAGAGCCTACAACTGAAATATAGGTTACATGCACCCATAACCTTAAAAAAGGGCAAGAACGACGGTCTTTAAGAAGTCATGCAGCCTCATCAACAGCCCTTTCAGAGAATAGAGTAAGGGGTGTGCGACGTGTGAAACAAACAAAACAGCACAGCCATTTTTCCGGCAGTGACAAAAGGCTGAAATTAATTGGAATATGAGATTCCTCGTAAGATGCCTACACTATCTAAAAGCCTTAACACTATTTTCCGTGAAAGTATTTGGTGGTCTCCAAGAATCAAGAATGGGTGCGGAGGTATGCGGTTTCTAAAGAGATCGCAAAATGACGTCTCCTTTATTGCTATAGCATATTACACATGATTAAAACATAAGCGTGTGAGTGTGTTCCATGTGTGTTCTATTATATCCCTGCATAGTGCTACCTCTATATCAGGAGCAGCGCAGGGGGGGGGGGGCACGGCGGTTTGCAGCCCCCCCCCTAGCTATTATGGTCAGAGCTATTACGGTCAAAACAAAACTAATGAATTCCCCACCTCCCTGTCCCCCCGATGGAACTCCCTTAACGTGGGTGCCCCTCCCTTCACCCCCCCCCCCACACCCCCCCCCCCGAAAAAAGTAAATAAAAATCCTAGGGCCGCCCCTGGTCTATATCTGCCATGTTTTTGGTAGTGCGCTTTCCTATTAGTGGCTTTATTGTCTGCAGTTTCCTTTCGCTTGCTGCGTTCCATTCATCTTGGCACTTCCGACGAATTCTGTTTCTAATGCGTGGTCCTCGTATCGTACATTATCTTTGTCAAGCTAACTAAGCAGAGCAGCCGACCATGCACATTTGTCAGCTTCCTCATTGCTTGGCATAGTCACACTTCGTTGCATAAACGCTCCTAGACATTGCACCATAACGCAAGTTCGTTAATGCACATTTATTGCTGCAAGATGAACTTGGGTTGTACTGCGCCTGTCACAGGAACGCATAAAAGCAAGGTTAAACGTAGCGATAACCTCATAGTTCAAAACTCTAAAAAAGCCAACTTCATCCAAAAATTAGTGGCTCCTTTAAGAGGCACAAGCTAATCGACATACAATGGAGGTGGGGTGCAGAGGTGAGCCCAACTTGTATATTTTGTGGAAACATGTACGTCTTCGTGTTTCGATGTGACGGCAGGCATCTAGACATTGCACTACTGTTAGCGATCGCTGGCATTCACCACACATTGGCTATTCTCACTTCCCGAGTAGATAACTAGGGTAAAGTGCCTGTGCCTTTTTTCGAAGTCCGCTTGACACACTTCCGTAAAACATTCGCGGCTAAAACACCTTTTCCGTTCACAGAGTGCAGGTTAAATAAAGTAAAGTTATTCACCGGTGCGTGTCCTTTACACTGACATTTGTGAGTCCGCGCTTTTCGAACATCTTGAAGAGCAGTGTTTAATGCTACCTGCACTTCAGCTACCTGTACTTTAAGGCTACCTGAATTTTTACGGTTCGCAATGGCTGCACACCCATCCGCTTTTGCCCGTTTCCAAGGATACAAAAGCGAATTGCCACGCTGCCACAAAGAGAGTATCATAAATTACACGTTACAGTGTGCTTAAAATGTCGCCTATGAGAGTTTTTTAGGGGCGTAGCTCCTCTTAGTCTAACCTTGTCACGTCTCCGTTGTCCGGCGTCAGCGGCAGTATCTCTGTCCGGCGTAAACGGCAGATGGCGCTGTCTCATAGAAGTACATACAAACTGCAGTTCAGGGACGATATTGTAGGTGCCGCTGTACACAATCCGTGTCGTCATCACCATTTCTCGTCTCATTTCCTACATGGCGTTGGTCCAATAGAATTGTATGCAATATGGTGCTTGTGTGAATCGACACTAGATGGCGCTAGAAGTGCCGCTGCTCTCCGAATGGCGGCTGCGCGGGCTTCGCGAGGATAGAGTGACCTAGAATAGGGGGAGTGTCCAAAGCGCCGCGCGAATACATGGGAGGAGCGAGGGCCTTTTGCGGTGAACTTCCGCGCCGCGGCGCTGCCGTGCCGGACCCGTGGGCTTTCTCCGCGGCGGAAGCCGCGTCAAAGCGGCGGGCGTCTGCTACGCGCGTGATATTTTGGCCGCTAGTAGCTAAAATTGCGGAAACTTGGGCAATATTTAATACCGCGTCACTGCAACATAATACTGCAGCGACTCATCACACAGAGAGCGCGTTTGTTCGTTTGTGTGTTGTGAAACGGAGATTTTGTGTATATCCTTTCAGCTGGTTTGTCACCGCATTGGTCCACACTTCCGCGGCTGTTTGAGGAACGCATCCTGCGCGCACTTCATCGTGAGAAAAGGCGCTTAACTTACTTTCGTGTGGAATGACGAACGTAAATTTGCTGCAGGAAGGAATAAACTGGAGATAACCAGGAGAACGTAGCACATATGCACGTAGTAACTAGCTCATGCATGCTAACGCGTTTGCACCCTTCATATCCTATCTTTTATTTCGTGCATTCAATTTGTTTTACAAGGCTGCCTCCGGCGCTCTGCTGTTTCAAGCCATTTCATGCGAAGCCGAATGTGTCAGTCGGCGCGGCCGCGGTACCAAAAGTAAAAAATTACTCGCGTAACTCGCGTCTCGTTCACTTGGTATGCACGAAAATTGGCACAGAGGGGCACGAATGTACGTATGCCCAACACGACCGATAGGTCATGGCATCACTAACTTGACATGCTTGCCATTCGCGTAACGACTAACAATAATAATATGATGTGTGGCGCGCAAACCCGCTTTTTGTAGCCAGAAATAACTCTGACGATGTGTGGTCTGACGATTTGTTTCCGTCAGGTTATAAAAAATTTGGTGGTCACCAATATCGATGTCAACATGTTAGAGTTACCCATACATTTTGAAGAACTTACCGCATAGGTAAAATGTATGCGAAAAAATTACATGAAAAAAAAAAAACGCGGTCCCTTATGCATTCGCCTGAGATGACTCGAAAACGAAAGCCATCGTCTTTTTCGTCAGTCAATGCATTGAACCTCCCTCGCCCCACTCCGAAAGCTTTCTGCACATAACGTGGTTTCGACTGCCGACAGGATCGAAGGCATTGCAAGCTTTCTGCACCTCACCTGCTTTTACATTGCATCCGTGATCGGCCCCCGATCACGGAGGCAATGCAAAGCGACTATATCATGTGATGGCGTCATCATATGACGTCATAGTGACGTCACAAGTTCTTTCGACGTCATCGCGGGGTGATTTTGTGCATCAGTCGTTTGGCTACGCGGGACGCCGACGGTCAATTTTCGTGTTTGATGATGTTTAGCCTTAAAAAAAAAGACAAACCAAAGAAAATGAAACGATAACAGTGCAATATTGTGTATGCCCCACTTCATGTTACGAGCGATCGCCCGAAAACAAACGTGATTCTCAGTTTAGAGCATCTGATTGCACGCGTCTGCGGGACAAAAGAGGCTTGCTTTACCCGTCTGGTGATCTCTTTATATTTATTCAAGAGATGAGCAGACTCGCTATTTAAGTACTCCGGAGCTTCAGCACGAACTTGTGTGGGACGCTATATTGAGGTCATCACGAAAAAGCGGGAAATTGCGGTCGGGTGCCCTGTTGGCGCGCACTCAACTGCCGCAGAAACTTGTATTTTATGTAACTACTCGTCCACATCTTTTCGTAAAGTCTCTGAACCGGGCGAATGCTAGGCTCCGAGAACCGTGAGAACATCTGAAGTTGAGAATGAGTTGTTTGAAATTGTTTTCATTTCGTATGGTTAAGGCTTGAGGCACTGCACGCATCTCGCGCGAACGTTTCATACTGACGTTCGGCGATCGAATGCAACATGCGATAATATATATATATATATATATATATATATATATATATATATATATATATATATATATATATATATATATATATATATATATATATATATATATATATATTATCGCGTGTTGCATTTTTTCTGGCTAGGTACATAAGGGATCTCTGCATTTGAACAATTTTCTTAAGTGATTTAGATATTACACTTCTATTTGTCAATTTCTTACCGTATTTTCATTCAGACAGCTTGTGCAGCAAGAACGGGGGCATTTGTAACTTTGTTTCATGATATCTGGATATTTGTTAAGCATTTTCTACATTACGCCTGTTATGCAAAAACTTGTGGAATAAGGTTAGTTTACCTGGCATTGCTTTTCTTTCAAATGTTTGCGCACGGTGAACCTTGTCGTACGCTACCTCAGGAGCAAAAATAAGCCAACAGCATTGCAGTCGTATGGCCGTCTCTACTATTTTTTTTTCTTTTTTTCGTTTCCCTTGCGTCTTCCCGGTGTGCTCAGTCCATAATAAAGAGCTAGTGGAGGCTAACGAATTGTCGAATAAAGCGGTGTGCATATGGCTAGCAAACCAGTGGCGACCATGAGTAAAAAGCGCGTAGTGTGAAGCGGTCACTGCGCGCAAGTATTTCAGCTGACTGCCCGTGCAATTTATTTTTGTTTATTACTCTTAATTCGCGCATGCGTGATGCTATTGCCCGATTACTCGTGCGAATAAGGTTTTTTTTTCGTTCTTTGCTTGTGCGTGTCTGTTTTGCGCGTTTTTACACACGCACCAACGTTCTCTAACTGTGTGACTTGAACTACGCCACGCTGATGCCGCTTGACACACTGATTTTTTGCGTTCTGTTGTTGCCCCAGCACTAACACAACGCCTAAAGATGGATAAGCTCCATTCCGCACCGCATTAGAAAAGTTAAGTAGACTTCAAGTGCCCTGTGTGGAAACGCGGCGCGAAAAACTACAGCGCGTAGCAGACGCCCCTCGCTTTCCGCGCGCGGAAAGCCCACGGGTCCGGCGCAGCAGCGGCGCGGCGCGGGAGTTCACGGCAAAAGGCCCACGCGGGAGCCGGCGCTTTGGACACTCCCCCTATTCTAGGTCACTCTAGCGAGGATGCGCGGGGAGCGAGTGCGGCCTCTCTCATTCTCCTGGATCGTCGCCGTACGTGTCGGATCGTTGGCAGAGCATGAACGATGCGCAGCGGCGGGCGCTCGCTTGGCGGCAGCCAGGCGGATTCCGAGACGGTGCGCGCCAAGGACGCCGCTGCGAAACGGGCTCAACGAGAAGCCGATCCCGAGACCATGACTGCTTCAGGAGCTTCGCCCAAGCTCTTCATCATTCACCCGTGGATATGCTGTAATTTTTTATTATATATTCAGAGCTTGTCGCACACTTAGCGAACGGTATAAACAAACCATCTTCGATGGTTTGTTTATACCGTTCGTTTGCAAGATTGATATCCTGCCAAATAATCGTTTGCGCGGTCTACGTCCAAAGCCATATTGACGTCTCGGCTTAGAAACGTCACTTCGCGACACAGCTCCCTGCCTGCAGAGTGTACTTTTCATCGGATACATCATGGGGAACAATTGCCCTGTTTCGGTAGTCTTAAAAACAGCGTCAAGCGGTGCCTTACGAAAAAAAAAAGGAACAGCACCAAAAGACGGAACACGTGGGACACAAGACGCACACATGCAGCTCTGAATCACTACTAATATATTCCTCCCAACGCGTAAGGCGCACTTATGGTACGGAAGACGAATGTCATAAGCAGATAGGCAAAAACAAAGAAACAAAACGAAACAAAAAACAAAAACCAGACAGTTGCAAAAGGTCAAACACGTGTAGGTGCAAAAACCTGGCGGTAAACGAAACGCCAGTGGGATGGCATGCGCTGAAGGAAATGTGCCTCCTCTTTCTGAGAGAGAAAGTGAGGTCGTCATCACACAGCTGACACGAAAACTTTCAATTTCGCCTGCCTCTAAAATTTCGCCCTGGTGACATTAACTGACCGGTCAAGCGCTAATTTGTTATTAACTGACAAATAAATTCCAACCATCATCTTGTTGTGCTTCAAGTATAAGCCTGACTGGCTGCCCAGGCGGCGCTGCGAAAACGGTGCTAAAAAGCGCCCCCTACGACAAGTTCTTTGGTTTCGAGTAGTCAGACTGGCGGCCGCATGCAGCACTAAGCTCAGATGCGCAATGGAGCCACCGCTGTCGGTTGTGCTGCGCTTTGGATCTCGGTCAGTTTCTGGCGTGGCTGAGTTCTTCAGGCCAAGCAATCTGCGTAAACGCAAGAAGCTCGTCAACGTCAAGTATGTTTACGACGTGCAGGAGATTGAAGGAACCATTTCGGCGCGCTGCAACTCGCAAGTCCAGCGAATCTCATACGACGTTGAACTCGAGTTAAGTTTTACGAGGCATGCTCGCGCGATTAACGACAGTGCATAAACGAAAAGATTGCTGTTAAGAAAGCCGACATGATTTGCATTACAAGACGAAACAGAATCAAGAAAGGTGCAGTGACGAAGGCTAGCCGTCGGCGGCCCGAATGAGCGCATTCGCGTCGTGTGCCGTTTTCTGCCGCATTCAGTCGCAAACACACTACCCCCCCCCCCCCCCCCCTGCACGGTCGTGATTTTCAACATTTGCTTCTAGGGACTTCGCCAAATTCTGTCAGCGTGCGGTGATGCGGTGGCGGTCGAGAAGCGACGGCGCGCAATGTTTACAGCCGGCCGCTGGAAGCAGCCGGCTGTAAGCTGCCGGAAAAATCGTAGGCACATACGCAGGGTGACTCATGGCATCGTTTTTCTCGTTTCGCACGAAATGCTGGCTGCATATCCTCGTGATCGCCGTCGACAGCCACGGCGTGCCGTCTGGACTGCACACAGGGAATATATACATATATAAACGCGTGCACGCGCGTACGAAAAGTAATCAGCACGTTACGTTGCAAACCACGTTTTGCTCGCGTACTCACTTCACGCGTCGGACGGCACGTATCCAGCGGTTCCGTCGCTCCACTTCGTACGGCTTTCAGGGGAACCAGTAAAACCGCACATTAGGATCCTTACCCCCATGTTCGAGGCAATTAACCACGCAACAATAACGGCGGCGACCGCGCTTCGGGACCGCGCGCTGCTCAGAGCCGTCGCCAAGACCACCTGCTTTCGGCACGGTTTGTTGAAGCAGGGATCGCTCGTCAAACATGTCAGACTCTGCAGGCATAGCGGACAAGTTCCTGCGTACGTTTTAAGCACTTTTTGAGCCTGAAAACTAGGTGCAAAATTAAGTAAAACGCTTAAAGCAACTGAGAACTGCGCAACTCGCCGGTCGGCGTCCATTTTTGACTACCCAAGCAACTTCGGCGCACGCCACCAGGCTCCGCCACAGTACTCAAAACTCCAGCGCGTCAGCCCTATTATTGGATGACCCGTAGAAGGAAACTTGGAAGGGCTGGTTTTTCTTTGTTAGACACAATATTAATAAGAACTAACGGACAATCAAGCTATTGAAAACATCGGGATGTTATTCGTAGCAATTGTGATATAAATGTGATTGAATTAAAGTGGACTAAAAGATAACTTGCCGCCGGCAGCGACTGAACCTACAACCTTCGAATAACGCGTCCGATGACGCCAGCAGGCAGAGAAAGAATGTTCCACCCTCGCCGTCATGGCTTCGAGCGGCGCTGATTAACAGTCCCAGGTCTAAATCCACATATATACCCGATAAAGTGGACGGGAGGGTGACCACCGGCGTAACTGAATTGGAAGAACATCGGACGCTTTACTCGAAGGCTGCAGGTTCGGTCCCTGGCAAATTATCTACCAATTGGGGTTCGGCGGCGGTTGTCGTCCCGTCCGCTTTATCGGGGATTTGTGCATTTAAACCTGGGAGTTTTAATCAGCGTCGCTCGTCGCCATGACGGCGAGTGTGTAACACTTTCTCTGCCTGCTGGCGAAAAAAAACAACCTTAAAATTCCCCTTCTTTCGTTCATTCATTGCAAGGGTGTCGTCCTGGCAGACTTCATGCCTTCAGTTAGTATGCGAGTAATTATTGGTCAGCTGCCAGCTCGTAAAAAGATCACGTGCTGCGTGACGCCAGCAGGCAGACAAAGAATGTTCCACCCTCGCCGTGATGGCTTCGAGCGGCGCTGATTAACAGTCTCAGGTCTAAATCCACAGATGTACCCGATAAAGTGGACGGGAGGGTGACGACCGGCGTAGCTGAATTGGAAGAACATCGGACGCTTTATTCGAAGGTTGCAGGTTCGGTCCCTGCTGGCGGCAAGTTATCTTTTCGTCCACTTTATATTTCTTCACATTTATACCAGAATTACTACAAATAGCATCCCCATACCTTCGCTGGCTTGAGTATCTGTTAGTTCTCAATAATATGGATATTGTTGGATCTGATTAGTTCAGTGAGTCAAAGGTCTTGCAACGAGTGTGTTCGTGAAGCTTTGTTTTACTTTCTAAAAGCGAAAAGATCTACTTGGTGCGTCGTTGTTTCCAAGGGCAATTTTTACGTGTAACATGCGCCTGTTGTGAATTATTTCCACATAACCAAAATGGCTGCCGAAAGTGATTGCAGTAATGCGATTAGAGTAACTAAATTATTTCCTGCTATAATGCCTAATGTAATAGCTTACTTTTGTGGGCTAGTATGTTGGTAATGTAATGAATTACTTCAAGAGAGTAACTTCAAGGAAATTCCTCATTATTGGTGGTGGTAGCAACTTTATTAAGAACTCCGGCAAATTCGTGGCCTGGGACTAGGCCGCCCCCGAGGAGGACCGGAGACCCTGTCTCCTCGCCGCCTCACGGGCTTGCTGGATCGCCCACAATTGATCTTGCAGGTTTGAGCAGCGCAGCGCGGCCGTCCACCGCGCTGCAGCTTCATCTGGGGAGACTGCATGTTCTTCGCCTATAACCGCGCATTCCCAGAGAATGTGCCTAAGAGATGCGTAAGTCCAGCCGCAGAATTTACAGTTATCGTCTGAATAGACGTCTGGATATATCCTGCTGAGGCGAACGGGGTTGGGGAAGGTCTGGGTTTGTAATTGCCTCCAATCTACCGATTGGGCCCTGTCGAGTTTGGGGCTTCGGGGTGGATAAATACACCTGGAGTTTTGATAAAATTTTGTAATGTCACAGTATCTAGCCATTCTGTCCCTCTCTGTCCAGCCCTCCACTGAATTTCCATCCCCTGGAGAGGACCTTTCTACACGAGCGCGGAACGTGAGACCTCGCGCTACGCGATGGACTTCTCCATTGAGATTGGGTACGGGGGTGTGGGGGGACGTATTTTCCCAATTACGTTTTATTCAAACATAGCTCGCATTAAATACGTGAGGTTCGCCGCAACCAGCGAAAACGCGTTGTGATAAAGGTCATCGACATTATCAGCTCATTTTTGTGCAGCGAAACGAACGTTTTTAGATTATTTTAAAACCGTTGTGCTAAAAACGTTGAGCGAATCTAAAAACATTGAGCGAAACAAACCACATTAGCTGCGTCGTGCTCAGCGCGATAAACAATGCATCCCGTTTCGAAGAAATGTGCCCAGTATTTTGCCGAATCACAGTGATCACCCGTCGACAGAACTTTATGGCATGTCCTTGTACAAGGAAAAATTCCGGCAGATCCCACTCAATGTGGGAATTGATTTCATGCGAAGCTGTCAGCGAGTTGGTTTCTATGCTTTTTATTTTCTTTTGAGCAAACCGTTTCAATGTAGATCACCTCTAAGTCTAAATTGAGTAGGTGTGAGCAAATTGGACTCACCAGGCACAGCACACTGGCCCCCAAAGCGTAGCTTATGGTGCGACGTAAGGTCAGCGCTCACGTTAGATCACTGCCATCATATCTATTGAAACGAAGAGCAGGCTGTGTTGCGACGATGTCGATGTCATAATTAGCGATCGTTGGCATACTACTCCAGGGGTCGAGCGACGCATGGTTTCAGCTTGCGGAGTTATAGCAGTACATATATAATGTATATTACACTGTTATTAAAGACAATAGCCAACACTGCAGCCATAATTTACGCTGCCGCGACATGACGCCTGTATAACCTCTTTTTTCCTAAGGAGTTTCAAGCTCTGGCGTGGCTGTGGTAGAATATACCCGACTGCGACGCAGATTTCCTGGGTTCAATTCCCTCTGGAATCGCGATTTTTATACTTTGCGTCTATCGGGATTTTTCAATCGCCGTCAACGCCGCCGACTCCGGCACTGGATTTTCTGCGATACGGCTCCTTCACGCTGTCGCGTCAAGATTTCCCAAGTCAGTCCTCTCTGTTCGACCTGTTGCGCAAACGCGCACCCCACTGCCCGTTAAACGTAGCACTCTCGAAGCCATGAAGGGGTTGAGGGGATTCAACCCCTCCACCCCACTCCCGCAAAAAATTTCTGGCTGCGCTACCGGTGTCCAGGTATCCGCGACACGTGACTGTGGGAAAAGGTTTTCACGACGCACGCGACAGGTACATGGAGATTACAATGTCATGTCAGTGAGCTTCCGCATGCACTCATGCGATCCTATGCCAATTATTAAAAAAGGGAGGCTACCGTAAGGCACCCAGACGTAGGCGGATAGATAGATAGATAGATAGATAGATAGATAGATAGATAGATAGATAGATAGATAGATAGATAGATAGATAGATAGATAGATAGATAGATAGATAGATAGATAGATAGATAGATAGATTCGGTCAAAGTGCCCTTGGTTCGCGAAGAATTGCTGAGAAATGCCATGGTGAAAGCGCGCGATCTAGCAGTTTTCATGACCGTGAGGAGGCGCCGCAGAGGCGCATTTATTTATGGCTAAACTGCTCGCGACTACGCCTTGCGCTTACCTTGAGCTCTATGAACATTTTTCCTATTTCCGAAAGTAAATCGCGGTGACCTTTTCAAGGCATATATCTTGCAGTGGCCAAGTACTTCTCTACATTGTGCATCAACGAACGGATCGAAAGTCATCAACCCGTTCCCGCGAACGTCAACAAGGCAATTATTCGGAGCGTCATACCCACTAGGTGGGTTTCATCATGTTTCCAGTGAAGTCGGCGTCAGCGATGGTAAGTGATCGCGTATAGCTGGGGTGAGTGGTTGAACAAGGCAGCGATTTCGGCGAGTTGGTAGATCTTCATCTGCGAGTTGGTAAATCTTCACACGAAGACAAAAGAAAAATGTCGTCGGTTCTTCTCTTCTTCTGTCCTTGTATGTCTGCGCTGTTTTATGATGGATTGGGTGAAGAAAATTTATGGAAACAGAAAGAAACCGCAGGGTCATTCGACGGGCCCTGGGCGTGAGTGGAGTCCTCAGTCCAGGACCCCATGATTCTCCGGCAGTCTGATGCAGTAATAGCAGCAATAAATTTTAAGCTCGCCAGTTTTGCGTGATACGCATAGGCGTGCGCACAGGGGGGCAGGAGGTGGGGGCGGCCGCCCCCCCTAATCACTTAAGAGAGGGGCGCAAAATCCCCGTACATTGACCCCTCTAGTTATCTAAGAGAGGGGGGGCGCAAAATCTGCCCCATCATTGACTTAGTAGGGTGGGTGGGCGCTGCGATGAACCTTCGCCCCCCTAATGGGGAACCCTGCGCACGCCTATGGTGATACGGTGTACGAAGCCAACTGACAATCCACTGCAGTGGTTAGCTTTTACTTTCGCAGCAAATATTCAGCCAGCCTGACGCCGTGAGAACCGCGAATGTGTAAGCGCGCGAGTGTACGCGCGAGTACATTATTGACTAACGAAAGCACGTGGCGTCGTAGGTACGCCGCTATATTTTAAATACGCGCGCTTATACTTGATTCGACAAAGTGAGATCACGGGACCTGCTGGCTCAGGCACTGGTGTTTCAGCGGAACGCCCCCCGTCATGTGAATTGCCGCCGGCGCACACGGAATACTGCCAAGTGCGCGCTCCCTGTTATCTAAATGGCCCTCTTACGCGCTCAGGTGCCTTGCCTTGTATTATTATAATTTTTCGGAAGTCTCTAATTAATGTAAATAATGAAAGTGCAAATCGTTTTCCCGGTATTTCGTGCTGAATGCTAGCATCAGGTCGTTTTATTTACTGAGTTCTTTGTTCACTCCTCTCTCCAGTGACCTAAACAGCCTGAGGCATACTACTTCTAGGATAATTACACGTGCAGAGTAGGCTAAGAGAGCTTTGATTCCGTACGTAATGTCTGCGCAGTAAAATTTCAGAGGAAAAAATGCCGCAAGATCTTGCGCGCGTCAGATCCCTTGGTCATTAACCTTCGCCGAGCGGAGTGTTCTCCAGTTCTTCCCTAGCGTTTCAAATATATAGTTTTTTTTCACTTCTGGAGTTTTCTGCAACTCGAACTATTTGTAGAGAACAAAATTCATGCCGAGTACCACGGCTCACTCAAGAAAAGGTCACCGACATTCTCAATGCGACAGTCTCAAAATTGCGAAAGGCGTGCGCGCAGAAGTGATTCTCTTCCAGTGACGTCATGAGGTATTTGTCAAGAGGATTAAGCAGGCGCCCACGAGAAGTATTATAGGAATGTGCTTTATGTGCTCAATAATCTAGA
This sequence comes from Rhipicephalus sanguineus, assembly GCF_013339695.2. NCBI lineage: Eukaryota > Metazoa > Arthropoda > Arachnida > Ixodida > Ixodidae > Rhipicephalus > Rhipicephalus sanguineus. The sequence continues at coordinate 97,517,917 of NC_051183.1, forward strand.
TCTTGCATTTCGCCATGAAGCCATAACACGAAATCAAGTAGGTTCTCTTACTGGTCTGTGTTATTCATACAGCTCAAAATTCTTTCCGCCCGCCTGTGGTCAGAAAAAATATTTGGGCCAATCCCGGAGAGTGCGCTAAACAGGGCTGACACGCAGCCATGGTAAACTGGTTCTTGCACTTACAATACAACGTAAAGCAGACCACGGCAGAGGTAAAGCAGGCGTCATACACTGCAATACCAAGCCTACCCACAACCCTGTGTTGACACCTTTTCCTATGCAGGGCTAGGTCGTATGGTGAAAAAGCATAGAAGAAGAATGTTTAATGACGAAAAGTTAGTTAGCTAACTCGGTTTTTATGGCGCAAAAGCAGCTGAGGCTATGCTGCGCCAGTCACAAGGTGTTAAGGAATGGAGAGTGAAATAATGTAGTTTTAAAGCCTATTCAAATAGTCACATTCTTTATGAAAGTTTAGCACGTCAGACAACGGCGATAGAGGATGATCCCCAAGAAGCAAGGTAGGGTGTAGAGGTATTATTTTCGTATAATTTGCTGAAGTATTTTTCTCTCTGCGTTTTAACGTCAGGGTATGAGATTAGGACGTGTATCAGTGTTAACTGTTGTCATTTTTCACATGGTGGTTGTCTTTCTTCTGCGAAGAGAAAGTTGTGTGTCAGGTGTGCGTGCCTGCGGTGTTTAGGACGCTTCGGGCCCTTCTACTATTGTACAACGGCGCAGGAAACAGACAGGGAGACGTGTTTAAACATTTATATACAAAATGGAAGGATATGAAAATAAGTCGGGGGTGTCATCGGAACGTCCACCACAGCACACGAGGAGGAAGAACGGGCGGTGTTCCCGTGATTTCAAGACTTTCGAACAGCGGTGGCGGCGTCCAGGAGATGCCTGGACGAGCGCGACCTCGGACCTCGTTTCCGATGTCTTGATCACCACACGGGCGTTGCGGTTCCACGTGCTGCTTCCGTCCAGGACAGCACCGTCTGCGCCGTGCTGAAACGCTGCTCGCCACAGCTGCGGTGCGGCAGCTCAGCCACCGGCGTTCCTCGCCTTGGCCAGTGCACCGCCAGGTACAGCTAGGGTGCACAGCTCATGGGCTAGCGGCGTCCGAGTCTGGCGCGTCGCTCGGTATGGCTCGGCACCGATCGGCGGCCCTCGATTCAGCCAGTAGCTCCACCCCTGGCACCTGCATACTCGGCCACCCAGGACCTCGCCCGGCTCCGTGGTCCTCCGTACACATGCGTCTCGCCCGACAGAACGTCTCGCTCGTCCAAGCTCGGAACTGCACTGCGCCTGGTCTGAACACTGCGAGCGCGCCTCGTGCCACCGTGCTTTCCTTTTTCATCCCTCCGTGCTCGGTGGTCAGCGCCGACGTTTTCGCGCTATTTGCATGTGACAGTGCCGGATTCGGAGTCGGCATAAAATGACCTCTATAAAGCGTTCTCGTTGACGACAGGTCTTTCATTCTCCAATCCAAGGTCAGGCTTTACTAGATGGCGCTTATCATTTGTGCATGAGTCGCGCTGCTGCTCCCATTTTGTTAACAGTGCTCGACGAATTGTTCTTTGGCTGTCTTTCAAATAAATTTTTATTTTTCTGAGTGCTTTGTCTACTGCCAAACAGGCTTATTCATCTGCTTTTCGCTGCCCGGTATCCCAATATGGCTTAGCACCCAGCAGAAACGAAAAGAAACTACCTCGCTATTTTAAAAAAAAAGCTATGTTCAAAATGTCGCCAACTGATGGCTCAGACTCGGATTTAACATGGAAAGCTTTCAGTGCACTTAACGAGTCGGTGTATACGACTGCTTTCTTGCGTTTACCAGCGATGATTTTCCGAACTGCTTCATATAAGCCGCAAGCTTCCGCTATAAAAATGGAAATACAGTGAGATACTCTCACACTAAGCGCACTTCTCCCAGTCACGATCCCAATACCCACACGGTTTCTTGTTTTCGAGTCATCTGTGTAAAATTCGGCGTAATCCCCATATTTATCCTGAAGTGCACGAAATTCTTGAATTAGGTCAGCGCCTCCTCTATTTTTCAGTGCCTGGGCGAACGCTCTCCTCGGGCCGTCGAGCGCGCGCTCCGCGTCCGCTCGGCGCTGCCGCGTGGTGGCGCTGTGCAAGTAGACTACGGGAAGCTGGCGCTGAACGGCCGCGCGTATCACGAAGCTCACGAATTCGTGTTTGCTTCCGAGTTTAATTGCATTTGTGCTTATTGCAGGCTTTCACAGGTATAGGGGGATGGAAAGAAACGCGAACAAAGCGGCACGCTGTTTTCATCACGCTCTAACCGTGGTGGCAATAAAAAGATGCTAGATGGTTTTTTATTGTGTCATGGATCACGTCGTGTTCTCATCAATCATCGAGGCTGTGACCACTTGGAAATCGATGCCAAACAGCAAAGAATGCAGATGCCGCGTGTTCGCGTGTCTTTCCATACCCGCTGTACGTATTGAGCAGGCAGTCTGTCAGGCCATGCTGCCGGTTCGATACTTGCACTCGAGTTTGATAGTATTCGCGTTTTATTTTCTATTTCAGTCTATTACAACCGCCCCAATGCCTTAGTATGTCATACTGTTGTGTTCCACTCTGCAAATGAAACTGAAAGAAATCACGATTGTCTTTTTTTATTTCCCTTTATTGATAAAGAAAAAAAAATCTCACAGGGCCCTTTATCCATTCATCTAAGACGACTGAAAGGCGAAAGCCATCTTGTTCTTTTTCTTCTAGTCAATCTATTGAACATTGCCTGCCTCCCTCCGAAATATTTCTGCGCCTAAAGTGGTTTTCTTACAGCCTCAAGGATCGGAGGCAGTGCAAGCTTTCTGCACATCAGCGGAGGCATGCACTGCCTCCGTGATCGGCCCATTTTGACCAAGCGAAGATGTAATATGACGACGTCACGTTATGTGACGTCACGACGATGTCACAAAATTTTATGATTTGTGACGTCATATGATGACGTCATCACGTAATTATTTTTTGCATCACTCGTGCTGACGCCGTCGACGGTCAGTTTTCGCGTTTGATGAGGCATCTAAGGCTTCTTAGATGCCTCATCTTTCTTTTATGAGGCATCTCGCCTTAATACACTGTTCGGCTGTCGTTTCATGAAATTCCAGCTGCCGCTGGTGTTCGGTAGAGGTGGCTTGCAGTAATTAGGCGGGATAATTGGTCTCCTAATACATCTTCAAACTACACTAGAATATGCAGCCGTCGTTTACGACGCGATGATTTCATAGAATATAAGAAGCGGCGGCTTACGAAGGATGCAGTAGCGTCACTCTTTGCAGACTACCTTTCACGTTTGCAGCCCAAGGTAACAACTGAATCAAGCATGGCAAGTATCCCTAAACGTGAGCGTGTCGCGTCCGAACAGTCAACCAATGCATGTAGTACCAGTAGCAACGCTGCCTCGCGATCGCCGCCATGTGCATGCAGCGCTGACATTAGGTCCCGAAGCTGAAGAATCGGAGCCCATGGACACTACATGCGCTACCGGCGAAACGACCGACAATCATTATGTACATTATCACTGGAAGCTTAGTGACATTTCATGCTATTTAGCGCATGAACTCATGGCTTGCGTATAGTGTGCTACACCAGTAGGCGGTAGCACGCATCCCCAGTGCTTATAGAATAACACTTTGAGAAGGTTGAGTGCTCTGTCTTTGGTTTTCACTGCGTTTGTGTGTGCCATGAAGTTCAGTTTTCCGTCAAATGGGTGGGCCAACATTGCAAAGTGAATAGGATCAGTGCCCACTGCCGTTTGTTTGCCGTTAAGGAGGACACTCTTTAATTCCTGCGATTTTATTGGGCAATTGTAAGCTTCGTATGAGGGATCTGTAATAGGCAGCCTCTGCTTCTCCGCAGTCTGTTCGTATATCAAAAACGTGTCGGAGTAATTCGCTGGGCTAGAAACTTTGTAAAAGTGTGCATCCAAAACGTCTGCTTGTTCTTATAATGTTGTTTGTGTGCCCGGCCTCGTAAGTAGGGGTATAGTGTAGGGCGAATAACATCCCCTGAACTTTCTCAGCTTGTCCCACAATATTTTGGATGTGACTAAAATATTGATACGAGATATATATACCTCTGGCGTAATAATTTCTCTGCCTGCCTACGGATATATCGTGCTTTGGCCTGTTTAATATTTACGAGGTTTGTGTAAGTAGGGTACCTTCTCAGGACGCCCCAGGCCCTATTCTGCAGTTTCGTTGCAGACGAAACTGCAGCGAAACTGCAGTTTCGCTGCAGTTTCGCTGCAGCGAAAACTCCACCATGTATTTGACTTCCTTCGGAATATATTTGGCGACAGGGGTATTGCTTTTTCTCCAGCTGCAACAAAGAGTTGCGGTGAACTTTTCATTATTCTCATTGATATTTAGGTTTGATGAGAAGGCCTCCTCGAGATTCACAGTTTCTTTGAACCGAGGCCAGTCTGCACGTTGTAAAAGCCCGCGACGTGGTTTAGTGGTGACGGTGGGTAGTTTTGATGTAAGGTTGATGATCGCAGATAAATCACCGCTTCCATAAGAAGTGTTGAGAACTTCCCAGTTAAAATCACTAAAAAGAGACTACGAAAAACAACGCGAAATAAAGTCAACTCAATTTACGGGAGCTGGGTGAAAAATAAGCAGGTGAACTCGTGGTTTAAAAGACAAATGTTGTTTGACAGAATAAAATCTTCGATGACTTGACCCCTCTTTGCTGTTTTTTCACTAACCCAGAGAATACAATGAGCATTAAAATCTCAGACTAAAACGAAAGGTTTTGCCAGTTCACGTAGACGGCGCCCCCAGTGGTGCCGTCTACGTGAAGCCGGGGCCAAAGGAATGTTTTGCCTCTGCCGGGGGAGGTCCAATCACCCAGCGTCGGCTCAACCCCCAAGATCCCCTTTTGCCCGGACACGGCTAAGCCACGCACGACGAGGCCTGGGAGGGGTCGAAACCCCCCGTTAGCTCGAGTACGTGGTGTCGCTACACACCAAACGCCTTGCGCAGACGCCCCTGTGGGGAATTACGGAAAGAGGAGGGGTTTAGGAGCTGGGTGCGTGGGACGCCATGTCCAAGACTCCACTGGCTTGTACCGCCAGCCGGCCGTGGTCCAGAAGCACTAGTTGGACCATCGCGTCCAAGCTGGCGATCGAGTGCCTCCCATTGCTCGAAAGAGTTTTCTGTTCTATACTTATCTTGTAAGGAACTCAAGTTATGTAGTGTTTTACGACAACCCAATGAGATGTTGTAGAGCGTCGGTGGTGAATCGCGACACGACGGGCAATCGCGCCCATGCAGAGTTGCAAAATTTTTCTGCAATCGTAATAAATTTGGATATACCTTGGTTTGAATTGTACGGAAGTGCACTGCGCCTTTCCCTTCAAGAGATTTGTGGGGAGCCGTAATATACATGCCTTGGGGCTCGCTGATGAGCAAGCATCGTGCGCATGCTCACAGCGGCCGGCACGTGCGGTGCGATAACGAGGCATAACTGTACCAGCCATACTTAAGCACTCACTGGCATAGCCACGGGGTAGCGGGGTGGGTTGGGGGATGCCTTGGAATGCTACTGGGGAAGGTGGTGGTGATGGTGGGGAGGGGGGGGGGTGAAACCCTCAAAATTTTTGCATTGGTTATGCAACTTATGCTTACGTATACATGGACGCATACAAACACACGAACGAACATACATATAAGATGGCTAAACCCCTCACACTGGATGGGTTTAGCTACGCCCCTGTTAGCACTTCTCATTCTACTGCCACGAAACGCGTACAGGATGCAGGCCGAGTAAACAGCATCGAAGAGGGAAAGGAACTATACGAATGTAACAACTTCATGGTTTTTCCGTACAAACACTACGGCATGATTACGAGGCACGCCGTAGTGGAGGGCTCCGGAAAATTTTCACCATCTCGTGTTGTTTAGCGAACACTCACATCGCAGTTGTACAAGGGCCTCTACCATTTCGCTTCCATCAAAATGCGACCGCCGCGGCCGGGGTCCAACCTGCGATCTTCAGGTCAGCAGCCGAGCACCGTAACCACTGTACCACCCTGGCGGACGAAAGAGAGCACTATCGGTGGGCCTGTCCACAACATACTTCTCAGTGACTCTTCCAAAAACGTGGCTTCAAAGCAGTTGCAGCAGCAGCAAAAATAACCCGAACGGTCACCACGCTATAGATATCTTCAATGATTCCGATTCAGGCAACTTTAATTTATTTATTTATTTATTTATTTATTTATTTATTTATTTATTTATTTATTCATTTAAAGTTACCGTCGACCGCATGTGAGAGTTCTTGTTTCGCTCACAACTTCATTGGTATTCTGTATCTTGTACTGCATATAAACATAGTGTTGGGAACGCTGAATACAGAGAGCTCTTCCGATATGCTGGTTCAAGTGAAATTCAATTAATGATTTTTCTGAATTCCTTTCGCGCGCTCTGCCAAGGAGAAGAACATGCCTTTGAAAACTACGAGAGCTATCAATACCATGGCGTTCTATAGTTGGCGTCATTGCAGACGTCACGTTCAAAAGACGCAAGCTCAATTCTTTTTTAAACTCCAAGCCACTGCTCACATCGCTCGCACCACACAGAATTGAAATGTCAAAGGTGCAGCAAGCAGAGAACACGAGCACGGCGGCTCACTCGGGTACGCTAGCTACATTTGCAGCAAGCCGTTCAAACAACTGTTATTCCGGCGGAGAGTGCGTTCAACTGAAGAAACATGCCGTCAACAGTTGGTTTCCTGAATGTGCAAATCCATACGCTGTCGTACTTTGCTGCCCGTGACATCAGCGAATTTCGAAGCCATCATTCGGCTGAAAACGAGCTTGTGCTCAACTGAAAAACAGAGAGTTGTCGGTTATTCGGTCGCAATGCAGGCCGGTCCATTTAGATAACAAAACGTTTTCTTGGGCTAGTTGGTTCATGACTTCTGAAGGAAAAATTGTAGCGCAAAACAACACAAGGACAGAAAAGAACACGGGACCAGTGCCAGTCCCGTGTTTTTTGTCTGACCTTGAGTTGTCTTGCGCTAACATTTTTCGTTTAGATAACAAGTTTGACGCAATATAATCGTTCTGCCTTGAACCCACGAAGCCACAATTTATAACACTTGAATGTACGACAAAATTGTGAAAAACGAACCCATGTTCGCAGCGAAACTTAGTTCAGGAACCACTGCGCGTGCTTGTGCGATAGTGTGCTTTCGTTGTACAAAAACTGGCACAACAAACAACTGAATTTTCATTTATTTTTGACGTTCCGTTACTTCCTCACGCTAATACAAATATTCTCACAAACTTCGTTTCATTGGACCTTAATTCGAGGCTAGCACTGCCCGCGTACTCTGTGTTGGTGTTACGACGTGTATAATTAGTGCAATTTAGATTTGGAAACACTAAAAATGTGTTTTACACGCCATAACTCATTTCACAAACGATAGTGACTAAGTTTGACATGTTGAACTGTCCAAAGAATTCTTATATACTTTAAGTATTGGTTATCTCCTGGGCATTTTCATTCCACAGCTTATGACGAGGTCGTTTATGAGATCTGAAAGGCAGAAAATATTATTTCACTTATAAAGGAGAAGTTCGGGGAAGAAGACGAGGACAATGTGAGGATGCTCTCGAGAGCAACAAGAAAAAAGCTATTGGATGACGACGTGAACAGCGCGTTAAACACACCAGGACGAGTAACCGACGAGGACTAACGCTGACTTCCAACTGAAATTTATTAACACGGACATGCCAAACGAGAACAAGATAGGAGACGTGATTACCGCTCATTCAATTGCTCATGACGGCAGACATAGAAAGGGAACCAAGAGACACTAAGAAGTAATACAGCAAAGATCACAAGAAATCGCGACTAGACATCAGGAAAAACAACCGGAGTATCTCTAGGTCATCTGACCGGATGAACTAAGCTAATCTATCCCTTTGTCAGTAAGAGCGATTGAGGGTTCGCTGATGCAACTGCCTTTAGCGATAGCTGCAGCTTCAATGATGATGCACCCTGCAATATCTCGCCCTGCATTGCAAGAGATGAGATAACAAGAGCTGTTTGCGTCTTATCTTGAAAAGACAAAGTTCCTATAGAAGGCTATGTCGAGAACTCAAAGGGAAGTCATTGAGGCGTTTTTCATCTCAAAAGGGGAGATTGCTGTGTCAGCTCTCCTTCGATATCGTTAGCAACCGATGAAACAGATTTCTCAGATGGACACATCAGGTGACACCCGGGTCCGTGATGCGCACGCGCCTTTGTTGTTGTCTTTAACAGTGCCAGTGCGATTGTTCCTTGCTGTTAAGTTTGTTACCTTGAAGTATTTTTCAAAGGCACGTTCACACCGAAAGCCGCGCACGCGAGCCGGCAAGCAGATGTTCAAAGCCGAGAGGCAGCGAGGGCGCGCGGCTGTTCAGACCGACCGCGTTGCCTTCTGCACGCTCCGCCGCGCGGGCGGAACAATTCACCAATCGACGGTGGACGTGTCGCCATCTTGCAGCACTAGGCGATAGCGGGCGCGCACGTCTCGGCCCTGATTGGCTGCGGCCAAATCGGCCAACTTTTCCGCGCGGAGAAAATCGGTCCGGGCGCGATCCGGAAAAGCGGCCGTGGATTTTCCGCTTTCGCGAATAATCCGCGTCCACTTTCCGTATCCGCGCTCGGTGTGAACGTGCGTTAAATCACCTGCTTTCCGCAAATAAAGTCAGAAGTTCTGCGCTTGTGTGTGTGTTCCTGTTGTCGTCCCGTCTTCATCGCGCAGTTTAAAACCTGTTTTGAAGGAGTGAAACTCCCATTTCTTACGCTAGACTACTTATACGCAATGAGAAAGGCTATCTCCATGCAGGACGATTCTAGAAAAGACGTGAGCAGGACAAGTCATTTATTGTGTGATATGTGGGATGTGCGCAATTTGCACTCATTTTCAAAAAGTACACGAAGGCCGGCCGTGTATGTCCTCTGCCAGTGCAGTGACCACTCATTTGACTCTACATAAAGGCTTTCTACGGGGCTTGCGCGAATTGCACATGTAGAAAGGCGAATGCCCAGATAATGGACAGGATCCACAATCATCAATGCGCTCGTTGTGGCATACTATGGCTGCGTAGTCTAGGCGTGTGCGTATGAGACTGTTGTAGAGATTTTGGAGACATTTTCTGTCACTGCCCCATGTTGTATGTGACAGGACCTTGAAGATATTTGTTGTTTTATATCTAACATTCTACCTCGTACACCTAAATGTGCCAGGTCTCCTAATATTCCGAACCGCCAAGTTGTGTCGTACGCTTTTTCCATGTCGAGGAACACAGAGAGAAAGAATTGCTTGTATATGAAAGCTTCACGGATTTGTACCTCAGTGTGTACGAGACTGTCAGTGGTGGATCGACCCTCTCGAAAACCACACTGGTGTGGCTCAAGCAATTCGTTTGATTCCAGGAAATGTATCAGGCGGCGGTCTATCTTTTTTTTTCGAAAAGTTGCACAAGCAAGTTGTGAGCCCGATAGGCTTGTAGCTTGTGACAGGGGATGGATTCTTGCCCTGTTTCAGAACACGGATCACAATAGCCTCATACAAGGAAGTAGTGATCTCAAAGGAAAGCCATGGCATTGTAGCAAGAGAGCAGTGTTTGTTTTGTTTCCTGGAATAAGTGTTTCGACATATCGTATACAATACGATCAGAACCAGGGGCACATCTGTTGCAGCTGTTCAGTGCTGCCTGTAGTTCTGCTAAGCGGAATGGTTCAATGTACGCCTCCTTCTTTATACATATTATTTCTAACCTTTGTCCTTCCAATCTCGTTTTGTACCTTTGGAAGGTTTTTGAATAGTGTGTAGAACTGGATACGAATTCAAGATGTGCCCCAGACAGTTAGCTCGGTCTTCCATGGTTTGCTCCCGGGTGCCTACTAAGGGCACCGAATACGCTGGTTGAACTCTTACTTTGTTCATGATCTTCCAGACCTTAGCCTCATCTCTATAAGAGTTCACACCCCATATGAACTTCTGCCAGGTGTCCCTTCTAGCCTGTCGGCGCGTTCTCTGGCCTTGCGATTTGGCCTGTTTGAAATTGATCAGATTTTCTGCAGTGGGGGAATCGCGCTGTATTGTTTTTTTTTTTCGAGCTTTGCGGCACTCGTCGTCCCACCAGACACACGGCGTTTCCTTGTCGCCCTAGTTATTTCTGGCATACACTTAGAAGCAGCATCGATTATAAAAGCAGTAAAATACTAGACAGCAGCGTCAATACTAAAACAAGACTGTCCGCCCTATTAACATTCTTTAAAAAATCACAGCATATCCACGGAGTGAATGATGATGAGTGGGCGAAGCTGCGGAGGTTCATCGGTAAACCGTGAATCTTCCGTGAATTCTGCCCAGTACATCATCACCGACGTGAGATCGGGCGCGTTTATAATAAAGGTTCGATGAGTTATGACGACTTGCAGCTCACTTTAATTTTACATGTACGCTGTGAATTTTCATTGTTTAGAAAACCATTGCTTTAGAAAACATCTGGCGTCTTTCGTTAAGCAGCTGGCGTCTTTTCGTTTTGCTTTAGAAACATCTGGCGTTCTTTCGTTTTGCTTTTACAAAACATCTGGCGTCTTTCGTTGGTTTATTTCATCAATCAACGGCGTTTTGAACAAAATGTTTATTGTTTAATCACGCACAGGAGAAATCTCACCAGGCACTACCTTGGAGGTAAACAATGGCTGCTAATGGGAATGAGAGACAGAAGAAGTCGGCTTTTAGCTAACACTTACACTTCTACTTCTACTAACGTTTCCTACTGGAGCATGCCAATGGCTGCTAATGGGGAATGAGAGACAGAAGAATTCGGCTTTTAGTTAACGCGCACGCTGCGAATTTTTTATTGTTCAACAACGCACAGGAAAAATCTCCCACCGGCGCCACCTTGGAGGTCAAAGCGTAAGACTGGTTACGCACTACGACTACTACGACTACGACTACGAGGGACGAACGGGTGCCGCCTTAAGGAGCTTCGCCCCTAAAAGCGGTTCGCGACCTAGGAGCATCGATGGATGTAGCGGTATTTGTCTTCGGTAGGGAAATGAAAAATGTTTTCTGCAATAACGTCTAGTGGATTAAAACGTCAAGACGGTGCGTGGTTCACCACATTTATCGCGCATGGCTGGATCACCTCCGGACAGAAGCCTTGTTAGTATTGCTTTTTTCAGGCGTGACTTTGATACTGGCGGCCAATTTCCAAGGTGCGGCTTGATGATATGTAGCTTATTTTGTATGTGCCTATCCCATGTGCTCTGCCAAAATGCCCTGAGCTCTCTTTTGAGAAACGGTTTTAACTCTAGTGCAGGGAAAACTATGGATGTATTGGGACTGTTTTCGTGGGCGGGTGCAGCTAGCTGGTCCGCCAACACGTTGCCTTGGATCTCACGGTGCCCTGGCACCCAGCAGAGTACGATATATTGTTTGAGTGCGTAGACCGTGCATAGGAGCGAGTAGAGGGCGACAAGTATAGGGTTCTTGTGTTCATTTCAGTGTTTTGAGGGTTTTTACCACGCTTAGGGAATCGATGTATTTTAGTGCACTTTGTAGTTTTATTTTTTTTAATGTGTTTGACGGCCGCATATATCGCGTACGCCTCTCTGCTGTGAAAATGCTTATACTTGGGTGTAGAACGCCGATATCTGAAAAGGACGGGCAACCGCTGCGTAAGACACAGAACTATTGGACTTTGAGGCATCTGTAAAAAATTCAGGATAAGATATTTGTGCTGTAACTCAAGCGGATATGTGGAGCAGGGACGTGCCTCGTCACTTCTAAAAAAAGACAAATCACAATGTGTAAGCTCCCACTGCGGGAGCTGTGCAGCAGGAGCGATCACATGGTGTTCAAAGAGTGGAACATCCAATTCCTCAGCTAGGCCTCTCACACGAAGCGAGTAGGGCTGCCTCACCGCAGGCTAATTGTTAAAGAGGGCTGAACTGGAGAAATCATTGACAGTAGAGTGTGAGGGGTGTTCCTTGTTCGCGTTCACCTTGTGAAAATATGTGAAGGACATGTAGGATCTCTGCAAGTGGAGCGACCACTCTTTGGATTCAACGTAGAGCATTTTACGGGGCTCGCTCGAAAAGCTCCCGTAGAAAGACGAATGTTCAAATGGTGGACAGGGCCGTGCCTCTTCAAGGCGCTTGGTGTGGCAGACTGATAAACAACAGCGCCGTAATCCAGGCGTGTTCGAATGAGGCCTTGCAGGCATTTCCCGTTACTGCCCCATGAAGTGGGTGACAGCACTTTTAGGATATTCATAATCTTCATGCACTTGTTTTTTGTACACTTGATGTATCATAAAAAGGTGAGTTTAGACTCCAAAATTACGCCTAGAAACTTATGATCCGCCTCGACAGGTAACCGCTAGCCATGCAGGTCAATTTCGGGACTTGGGCAGGCTGGAGGCCTCTCTTTCTAGAAAAAAAGAATACAGGTGCCCTTCTGCGGATTTAACCTGAACCCGTTCTCGTCTACCCATTTGGACACCTTGTTCAGGCCGAGCTGGACTTGCCGCTCACAAATCGCGAAATTGCACAATTTAAATGTCATCTGTATGCCATCAATATACGTGAAATAAAATATAGTTCCTGCGATGCACAGATGTTACTAGTTTATTTGCATAATGAAAAGCGCACAGCTCAGTACACCTCCCTCCGGTACTCCGGTTTCCTGCACGACCCTGACAGAGCATCTCCAACCCGAACACGGAATGTGTTGTTTGTCAGATAACTTTCGATTATATTTAACATGCGGCCACGTATGCTTAAGTGTGACAGGTTGATCAGTATTCCAAACCGCCACGTGGCGTGATAGGCCTTTTCTATATCAACGAATACAGAGAGAAGCAATTGTTTGTGGAGGAAGGCTTCGGGAACGTTTGCTTCAATATGTACAAGGTGGTCAGTGGTGGATCGACTCTCTTGAAAGCCACGCTGATATGGATCAAGTATTTTGTTTGATTCTAGAAAATGTAGTAAGCGGCTGTTTATCATTTTCTCAAATATCCTACATAGGCAACTTGTTGCTGCTATAGGCCCGTAACTGGATACACTAGATGGATTGTAGCACTGTTTGAGGATAGGGATTACAATGCTTCTTTCCAAGCAGAGGGAATCTCGCTGGAAGTCCATACCGCTTTACAGAGGCAGAGGGGGGTTTTCTCCGTCTCGCAGTTTAAGTGTCTCAGCATTTGGCGCTTATATTACACTGTTCATCACATTCCCCTTATACTAATCTTTCATAGCAGCTGCAAATTTTTAAAAATCCCTTAACACGTCCACACAAATGAAAACAATGGAGAATGAAGCCATGGAAAGTATAGAGGCATAGTGTCAGATGGAGCGATGCGGCGCCTGCGACTCGTATAAACAAAACCGAGCTGCGGGCGAATGCCGGGGGTCGGCACGTATATCAGCTGGCTTCGGCGGCGTTTTCCTGGAAGCGCGCCTTCGGAAACGCGTGGTGGTGTTGGCCGGAACATCGCCGTCAGCGCCTCGTACGACCGTGCGGTGGGCGCAAACCATTGCGGGGACTCAGACAGCGACGGCAGCGAGCGTCTGCTCAACGAACTCGGAACTCAGATTTACGACTTCAAGTGCTCGCCACGGACTGCGGCTCTGCCGAGCTAAATGACCCGACGACTGCGGTGTTGTGCTCGCCGTGCTCGAACCGTGGGAACGTGACCTCCGCTCGAGAGTGCCGTGCCTGAACTTGTGAAGACCCCGTGCAGCAGTGTTTTAAGAGACCTAAAGGGAGGGTCCGGGGAGAGACGAATTTCGGAACGCGCCGAGTGCGCATCGGAATAAACGAACTGCATTTTACCCAGTCTAAGTCTCCTCTCATCAGCGACATAAGAGAGCCGGCTTTCTCGGTTCACACCGGAGAAAGGGGCAACACGAACTTCACTCATAGTGTGTTAATTTTAACTATAATTCCGATATAAATGAAAATAAATTATAGTGGAGGAAAAGAAACTGCCGTTGGTAGGGACTGAACGTACAACATTCGGATAACGTGTGCGATGCTCTACGAATTTGGCTACAGCAGCGGTCGTGCTCCTGTCCACTTTATTGGGTATTTCTGCGCATGCAAACCTGGGGGTGTTAGCCAGCGCCGCTCCTAGCCATAACGGCGTGTGTGGGACGCTCTTCCTTGCACATGCACACATATACCCAATACAGCAGACGGGAAGACGACCGCCGCTGTAGATCAATTGGTAGAACATCGCACGCGTTATCCGAAGGTTGTAGGTCCCGTCCCTACAAGCAGCAAGTTGTCGTTTTGCCCAATTTATTTCTCTTGACATTCATATCGTATTTACCGCATTAGATCCAAATGCTACAAATGATTCCCTTATGCTTTCCTTGAATTCAGTGTGCGTTGGTTTCATTATGCTGTACCTAACAAAGAAGACAAGCACTTGATCAATTACCCTTTTTTTGCTTCTCAGCACCTCCATGTTTCCTTGAGAGTCATGACACTGCTTGGTTAATAGTATTGACGTATTCCACAGTTGGAAGGCTCATCAAGTAATGCCGACGCTTTTTTTTTTCTACAAGCTACTTCATCGTTCTAGGAAGGCGACGTGTTCGCACTTTTTGATGCTTTGTTTATAGCGTTTATATGCAAAATCGATAAGGAATCCTGTAAAATATTTCGGTGCACGGTCTACATCCAAAGCAGCAATGACGTCTCGTCTTCGAAACGTCACTTCACGGCACTGCTCCCCGTTGGCAGTCTTCTTTCCATCGTAGCAATCGTCCTGTTTTAGTAAAGTTAAAAATCATCGTGAAGCAGTGTCTTCCAAAGAAAGGAAAACAGCGCACAAGAGGGAACACGAAGAGGACAAGACTCACAGGGACAGCGCTGAATCACAAGTAATTTATTATTACGAACGCAATGCTTTTTATGACACACACCGGACTGAAAAAGCAAAGAACGAAGGAACCGGATGATTAATAATAATTTGCGTTGACAAAGACAGGTGCCAAGAAGGGGATGCCCTTCAAGGAAAAGAAGAGCAGTGCTCAGCGCTGTGCAGTGGCGTAGCCAGGGAATTTTTTTCTGCCATGTGTTACAGAGCACCAAATGACACTCGAGCACACTTACCTGCCCGGACCCCACGTCAGATCAAGGGTGTGCTCCCCCCACCCCACAAAAAAAGATGTCTGCCTACGCCACTGGCGCTACATGTGTGCGTCTCATCTTAACCGTGTGCTGTCTTTCGCGCTGTTTTCTTTTTTTTTGGGTTCATTAACACTGACCGAAGCTTTCGCAGAAACTGTTTCTGCGGAAGGAAATCTCAGTCATGCTTCAGAAGAAATACGGCATGAGCGCATACTGTACTATGCTTCAGTTTTCCTAGAAGTACATATGGTGTAGAAGGAAACGATATGTTGCCTCTTTTGTGTTTACTAGGCATCTGGCTCATAAACGTCAGAGTTTCATTCGATTTTGTGGCTATAGTCATTTCCGGACCTTCTAAAATGGGGCTCGTCTTTCTTGCAGTGGTGGGAATAATCGTGCCGAACCCTAGGGGCTTACTGCGCCGTCTAGCTGCGAGATGCGCTGCCGCCTCTTACAGATAGCTTGATTCCTTACTTGTGCTTATGTATTTATGGCATACTGAATACCACGAAGTTCATGCAGGATGGATAAAAATTCAGCAAGAAAAAACGATGAACAAGAGATAAGGACACAAAAAAAAAAACAAAATAACGACAAGCCTGCCCGGAGACTCTCGTGGGGCGACTACTAGAAGTAGTTGCAAGGTACCCACTACGTCATAAATAATCATAATTTAAAGAAGTAGGAAAGCACCCCCCCCCCCACCTCATGCCATTATTCATCATTCTGCAGAGAAGCGAGGACTACACGTCTCTAAGGCATTATGTGAATATTGTTAATGCTGGGGCTGACAACGATGAATTATAGCTATGCCCTTTGCAATGGGTGGAAAGCGTTAAACCACCCACTCGTCACGCAATTGGCATTCTGTGACGCCGGGTATTCGCAAAGCCCACGAACTATAGGTGGCGCGCCGTGCTTTTCAAGATGGCGCCAGGAGGAGGGTCAACCCGTTTTTTAGCATAGGAACAGATAGGACGTGCGGACGTACGGCCCGTGCCACTTTCACCGGATGAAGTCATGAGCCGCGCCGAATTGGATATGAGACTAAAATACGTTCCCAAACCATGGAAAGTGCAAAGTAACCCCCACCTAATTATTTGCTGCGGTGTGAAAGGTTATATTTCAGCTCCGTTACCGTGCATAACGATGCTTTGCGAAATCCTGTGCATGCTACATAAAACTGCATGAACTAAAATTGACGTATAAGCTGAACGGCACACCGAGGTAGTACGTACCGAGCCTGCCTGACGGACTTGCCGCAGTAGTAGGCCGCCAGCGAGTAGCGTCATCGCTGCAGCACGGGACCGCACGTTTAACGTGGTGATGGTTTGCAAACATAATACGCCGTCGTCATTACTTGTGCAGTCGGGAACGCGGTATTACGTCTTCAACGGAACACGAGCATTTAACATCCCATTCAGTAGCGCTTGTGTCACCGCCATGCTGAGACTCTAGCCGTGTGCAATTCACTTCACTCGCATGTTGCAGATTCGATCAGCCCGATCCAAACATGAATATCGAAAAGAATGCACACTTATGCTTTTCGCAACGTCGAAGAAGTTAGCCGAGAGGCGTGGATTGTGGCCGTGACTGCACGTTCCATCGCTCTAACCATTTCGCTTCGCTGGCCGAGCTCGAGCGTGTTGGCGATGCGGCGCTCCATAATATCCACAATAATTGTGATACATGCAATGCACAAGAGAAACTATGCTTTTATTCTGATCTCGCTCAAGGATATTATACGTTAAATACAATCAAAGTGACTTACGAGCGTGAAAGAACATGAACGCACGAGGGGACGTGAAGTGCAACTCGCTCCTCGTGAGTTCAGCTGATCGTTCATCGTCGCTGTCACAGCTGTTACTCTCGGTGCTTTCACAGTCTTCAATGTCCAGTGAAAAATCGTCGTCGTCAAGATGGTTTCTTTTTTCTTTTTTCATGAAAAGCAATCCGAAGAAATTCCTCCGCCGAACGACTGCGACCACTCCGCGTCACCACGTTTACAATTAGAGAGACGTCTGGGCGTCTGGGCGCGAAGAACATTGTGCTCTCGGATCGGTCAACGAGCAAATCGCTTGCAGTGTGCTGCCACCTATCAACAAACGTACAAAAAGAAATGGCGCAGCGGCAGCGCTGGCTATGTAACCAACACACTGGCGAAGGACGCTGTTGAAAGCGTTCGCTCCACGAAAGGCGTGGGGAGCAGACGCGTCCTCGAATGATTGAAACGTCGCTCGCACGATTAGTAACAGCGCTTTGCTTGCAAAGGATAGAGGCCCTATTCTAATGTATCGAGAACTTGAGATCGCTGAGTTTTACAAGAGCACATCGCGAGCCCGCGCGACCTCCCGCGTACAGTGTTATGGGATTCATGCTCTACAAGAAACACTGACCAATGCTATATGCAAGTAAAACAGGGTGAGCTTCAACTGAATATGTCAGAAGATAACATTTAACTAACCTACGTGGCTACAGAGAGCCTCGCGAAGCTGATAGTATGCGTACGCTGTGGGCTAGCATTGAAAGCGCGAGTTTTTCACGAAATTCACGTATTTTCACGAAAACTTCGCGTCTCGCAAGAACGAATCAGATTTCTCATGTCACGGAGGGCCCGGTTTGTTCGCTGATGCAGGGAACATGCAAAGTCGTACTGTTCCTTCCTTGCCAATGCGTTAACACTGAGGTTAGCACAGCCGAACAAGGGAGAGACTGCGTAGTGCTGCCATTTTATCGTCTACTAACCCTCCTCGAGAGGACGCTCCTGAATTGAATGGGCATTGCGAATTTACTCATCTACCACGCTATGCTACGCCCGTCAACATGGTTCCTAGCCCGCCTGTCCTTTTGCGAAGGCGTTTCAAGCACCGACTTTGCGCTGTGCCAAAGTACCACGCCGGTGCTTGAAACTCCTTCACAATAAGACCCAGGATGGATGCTTCCACGAAGCTCCACCTCATAGTACGAAAGGTTGACCTTGCTATTGCCGAGTGTGGAGGTTGGGATGCTACTTTAAGTTGTAGTGACTCTCTATACAGGGACTCGGCTAAGAAAATGGATGCCCCCGGAGTGTGTTTGTCTAAATATTCCTGACACCCAATCGGCTATATTTTAAGCTATTTCAAACTATATTAAGTCATCCTCTGATAGCACATCTCTCATGAACCTTAACTACAGCCACCCGTACTATATGGTTCTGTGTTTCGCAGTACTGTTAGCTAAACCGGAAGTCAGTATGTGAAGCGGAAGTGCTGCGCAAGAAACAAGAGTGTCGCTCGGTAGTCACACCACAATATGGCTGAATTAATCGCGAGTCCGCGACAGTGCTTATCTGGAGGTCTGTCAACAGCCTTCCTAATTGCGATAGTAAATCGCGATGATCGTTTGAGTGCCAAGTTCGTGCGCTGGCCAAGTACTTTGCTACATTGTCGACCAACGAACGGGATGAACGTCATGGGCCCTTGCCAGCCAATGTGAGCAGGGCAATTGGAGGCTCATGCCCACGCGGTGCGTTCGCGTCATGCTTCCCGTGAAGTTGGCGTCAGCGATGAACAATGTTCCCGTATATAGCTTGAGTGAGTGTGTGCACACTTAATAGCTTGAGTGAGTGAGTGAAAAACACTTATTAAAATAAAAAGAAACCTCATGGTGTTTGACGTGCCCTGGGGCGTGGGCGGAGTCCTCAGTTCCGCAATGCGGTGTGCGCGAAAAAGCGACAGTGCCAGCACTGCAGTCGCAGTGGAAGCCTCGGAGAGACGATATCATGACGGAAATACCAAGTACTGACACACATCCATCCAGCCCTCTTCACGTCTACTTGCATCCTCCGCAAGACGCAGACTGCGACCCTGGACCACATCATCCCCACCAGAACTCCCATGAGAGTCACCGTCAGTGAGGCCTGAGAGAGGACCCTCGCGACCACAAGCCTGGATGCTCAGATCCAGGCCGTCAAACACGCTGAAGAGGTGGCAACCAGGGATGGCCTGACAGCCATCGCTACATGGGAAACCGACGGCTTTCCGAATAGAGATAGAGAGAGAAATAGATGAAAAGAAAGAGGCAGTGAGGTTACCCTGGTGCGAGCGACCGGTTTGCTACCCTGCAGAGGGGTGGGGATACAGGGGTCGGAAAGAGGACAGAGAGAGTGAGATAAAATAAAAGCAAAACAAAAATTAACAATTTCCCGCTAAAGGGACCATGATGCGATGCGAAGCCGGAGAACTTGCACGATCGCGTTCTGTTGGCGTTAGTTGGGCATGCTACCGACCTCGCGTCGTGGAACGCAAAAAGGAATGCTACGCGCGTCTTCTCTTCCCTCTAGCCTGGCCGTTAATTCTCACCAGGGCTGGGCAGTATCGCGGTACAAGAATATCGCGATAGTATTTGAGCGATACTTTTGAGTATCTGTATTTTTGTATCGAGATACATTTAAAAAATGTATTTGTATCTCAGTAGTGAAATACATTTACAATGTATCGACTGTATCGCGATACTATGCTGGACACGGGTATCTCGTTACATTGTTTTTGTATCGGAAATGAGTTGAGGCGTGTTTCCAATGGGGGAATGGCGTTATTTTTTTTTTTTTTGTGCCAAGAGAAGCAAAGGCGCGCCGCCGGTCGCCGACAGATAGGGCGGCGATGGTTTCCGCTCAAGCACAGAATGGTCCATGAGGTAAAGCGCATGACGCCGCAGACGGCAGATTCGCGGGGGCAGTGTTGTCGGCCTCTGCCGACGAAAGTCACTGTCTCTCAAGGTTAGTGCAGCACGCCTAATTTTTTTCGGGTGGCAAGGTACTACTTCGCGACCCCCCGCGTGGATACCGCCATGGAACAGACTTTGCAACACTTCGCATGCATGCAGTTCTCAATGCGGCGGCACTTCCAAAAGCAGTTCCCGTAGTCGTGGCGGAAGGGATTAGAAGATGGCTAGCTTTGACGCGCTTTCCGCCACCTCTCCAATGTCAGGGTGCGTTCCTAATTGATTACATGCGTGAAGCGATCTTTTGTAGTAGCAGGCTCCCCCACCACCGGAGCCGACTTCGCCTGTTGCGGCTTTCTGAAATGGGTGCTGGTAGCGTCGGTGGTGGTGACAGCTTCATTGAAGCCGACAGGGTCAGACGGCTGAGGTTTCCGAAGATGGGGACAGACTTCGGATTCTGAACAGGCCGAACAACCCAAGTGAGGGCGGAAGGGTTTCGGTATCTAGATGACCCGAGAAGAGACATCGCCACGCTGCAGGGCAATCCGGCTATGAAGGCGATATTTATTCACTATAACACGAATTTGTGCTCGCCTTCAGCGGTAGACAGACTTTTTTTCTTTCGTGAGTCTTGTGCTGAGGCTTAACCGACGCTGTTAGAAGACAGCCTATTTGAGATGCTCAGACAGCAACCTTCTCAGCAAAGCAGATTTTATGTACAAAGTAAATGCATACTTTTTCTCAATTCACTGGTGTTCATTAGTGATTCGAGTGATTTGCTTAAAGTGTGCTATTTCTAGCATAGCTTAGTTTGTTCAACAAGTATGTCGATTTCGGTGTCCAATTCTTGTTACTGTTGCTGTGAAACAGTGTATTTTTATTGCAATTGATACTTGTAATTTTGTCAATATTGCTAACTATGTACATTGTCCACCCCCTCCCCTGCAATGTCTTAATTGCGCTGAGGGTACTGTAATAAATAAATAAATGAACTGAACGTTTCGATGCGTTGTAACTTTAATTACAACAATATGCTGCACTAATAAGCGTCTTGGCGTAGTATGAGCATCCTTCAAATAAAAAAAGTATTTCAGTATCTGTATCGCTGTAACTGTATTCCGGAATACTTTTTTCGTCTCAGTGCAAAAGTATCTCCGAAATATCCCGTTACGTTGGAAGCAAATGTATCTCAGTATCTGTATTTTAGGCTTCCAGTTCATGTATTTCGATATCTGTATTCCGGAATACTTTTCTGAGTATCTCTGCCCAGCCCTGATTCTCACAGGGCGAGCCGGGAACGCGGTCGACAGGTTCGCGAGAGGGCAGCATTGTAGGCGAGGAGACAGCGGGGGAGGGGACGCGCATGCGCTGGTACTCATCGCGGCTTTGTGCAGGAGAGAATTTCGGCATGTCTAGCCTACGTTTCAGAGGAAGATTGGAGAGGGGGAGGGGAAGTGGAGAGGGGGGAACGGGAGAGGGGAAGTAGTGAGGGGGAACGGGGAGATGGGAAGTGGAGAGGTGTGTGGAGAGGTTATGCGCATGCGCAGTAAGGGTGGTCACGCCGCACACCACCACCACCACCACTGGTTTGAACTCCGATACACGATGCTTCGCATCTAAAAATGCACACATGCACATGCAGGACGTCCTATCAGAGCCGTTCTGATAGGCCGGTTGAACGCAGAAAGCGCATCAGCGCCTGCATAGCCTTCTCTGTGACGTTAAGTCCTGTCGGTGGTGCAGGATTCTTCCGAAAGAGTTCGGTCGCCCAATTTGTCAAGCGCGTTCAGCATAAAGTTGTTTACTACTACTGGCAGTGCTCGGCAGAGGAGAGAACATTATTAAAAGAAACTTCGGGGGTTTCGAGATGGCCGCTTGCCTGCTGCGACCTCTTCCACCTAAGCAATGATTGCTTTTTATTCTAAAAAGACACGGCATGCAAACACGGACACAAGAAAGAAGTCTGGACACTACAAACGCCGACTAACAACTGAAGAGACGCACAACGGCGGAAAAGAAAATACACAAAAATTTATCCGCGCATGCCCATGCAATAGGCACGCGTGGGGTCTACGTGGAAGATAACTGTTAAGGCATTTGATTTCATCTTTATGCAAGTTAATCGACGGTTGGCTCACGCATGCGCTACCACTGTTCTCGATATGCCATGCGTCAAACATCAGGCGCGTTTCTTCATTTCTATGCCGGTACAACACTGCACATTCATCGAATTTGGGCATACAGTACACTTACACTCTTGACAATGTAAAGATAGGTTAGAAGGTGAGGCTCCGGTTAGCGACCTCTTATGTTCCAATTATCTCTGGTTAATGCAGCGGCCCATCTGTCCTACGTAGAAGCGGCCGCAGGTGAAAGGGACCTTATACACCACACTTGTACGGCAGTCAGTGAATTTTTTGTTGTGTTTTACGAAACAAATATCGGTCCGCTTCTTGTCTTTTACTCGCTCATTCTTGCTCTGCACAGCGGCAAAAATGTTACCTAGCTTATTGGCAGCCGCGAAAATAACATTAAGGCCGTATCTACTTCCTACTTTCCTTAGCCTGTGAGATACGCAATGAATGTACGGTATGCATGCGACACGTTTCTTCCTATCGCTTCTGCAACCATGCTCGGACTTAACAGACTTCATTAAACGTTCAGCGACAGTGGTCAGTGGATCACGAGGGTAACCTACATCCAAAAGGCGCGTAACCTGTGCGTTAAAACTATCACTCGTTTTGTGCTCACACGACTTGGTGAGGGCTGACCTAAAGCAAGACATGGCGATATCGTTTTTTACAATCTTCGAGTGCTTCGACGAATTTAGCAGCGGATTCGAAGACTAGGAGAACACTGCCAGCACACGTGGATCTTCTGAAGCGTTAAGGAAATGTCTAGAAATTGTATTCCATTATTCTGAGGCATCTCTTTATTAACGTTCAGCCCTCCTCCATTTAATTCAAATCTTTCGCTCACTCAGGTTACCACGGTTTCAAAGTACTCACCACTACAAAAAATAAAGTAATCGTCCACATAGCGAAAAACCTTAGTAACCGAATTACATAAGGCGCCTTCCAACAGTTTGTCAATCTTGCTAAGACATAAATCACTAAAAACCGGAGAAACCTTAGAACCAATACATATCCCTGATTTCTGCACATAAACGCCTTCCTTCCAACCTACCAGCGTCGACTTTAAATACATAGAAAGAATGTCAAGAAAAGCCCCGTAGAAACACAACATTTATCGGTGAAAACCGTCTCGTGCCCATGTTCGTTAATACATTCATTAACACATTTGAACAAGTCTTCATGCAGTAAGAAAAAATAAAGGCCTTCAATATCCATACTAAAAGCTTTACAACAGCCGGGGTTCTCCTCTGAGAGGAACTGAACTAGCGCCTTAGAATTACGCATACGAAAAGGGTCTGAAAAACTCAAACAGTGCAAATAAGTAGATACAGCGACTTGAGAGGTGCCTTGCTCTGAAACGATTGCTCGAAACGGTATATCGTTCTTGTGTGTTTTCGCCGGAAAAAAATTCTAAAGTAAGTGATTTAGCCTTCTTGACGTTACAAGCTATTCTCTCAAGGTTATGTCTTCAGAAAAGGTCGACAGCACGTTGCCGATGGTTTAAGTTTTACCGTCCTAAAATTCTTTATTATGGTTGTTAATGCTTTTTCTGAGAACAAACTGTCCGGCACAATTACGAAGTACCCTTGCTTAACTGAAATTACTCGTCTGAGTTTCTTCTCGACACAATAATTAACCAAAGGCCGGATAGTATCAGGACACTTGAGATGCATATGAGATCTCTTGATACTAACAACGCAGTCTGAAATGGAGTGGCAGCTCTCGCCTTCAGGAATTGCTTTTTGTAGTTCTTCTCCGGGAAACCGTATCATGGTCTACCATGTCTTTTCTGTGGGAGCTGGCAGGAGCTGTCTGGGTGGGGGAAGGCGTTCGCATTCCTAGAGGATGCGACTTCGGTTTGCTATGGCATTTTTATCGCAATTTTCGCATATTGGGTCAACCTGTCCGCCTGTGAAGATCGCTAAGCGATAAGGAGTGGCAAAAGTCCGGCGGAGGATGGCGGCCTGCGCTTCCGTGAGGCAGTGCACGGGGCGCGCCGATCCCTGCGCTTTGCCTCTAGACGCGGAAAACGTGCCTTGACAGATTTTTCTGAAATCTATGCATAAGTTCAACCTGCAGCTTTACTTCGCAGAACTCATCCATTCTGCAATTTTTTTAGGTATTATTACTACAAATATCATGCGTCCATTTATACGCGTTATGAAAGAAAAAAAAAGCTGGCATCAGCCGGATCATAGGTGATCATCACGTATTTCTCTGGAAAAAATTGCCTCGTAGTTGACGAAACATTCGCCCTTGTGCGTGGAACAAGACGAATACTTCGTCAAAAAAAAAAAACCTTTTCTGAGAAGTCCGTACGAATTGTAGCTTTACGCTGCAAACCGACCGATCCTCAGCGTACAGGCTTTAATTCGCTGAACCGATGCGTGCTGCAATTTCTGTGGCATTAGTCCAAATACCCCGCGCATATTCATATGCGCTATGAAAGAAAAAACTGACATTTGCCGGTTCGTAGCACAAAAAGCTACAAGGAAATCAACATAGATTTCTCTGAAAAAGAGAAGCTTCCTAGACGACGAAACATTGGCCCTTCTGCCTAAAACAAGACGAATATTCCGTCACACACAAAAGTTTCCTTTCCCAGAAGTCCGCATGGATTTCCTTGTAGCTATGTGCTGCAAACCGACAGAGGTCAGTTTTCCTTATCACAGCCTCTTTCTCCACGTCGTGGAATTCCGCCGAACTGACTTGTATTTACACTGGAGAGTTCACAGCCACTTCGAATAAAAAAATTCAAGGTTTTTTAACTAAGGACTTTCAAACCCCTGAACGAAGAATATTATAACGACCTGGAAAAAAGACTTGTCGAGATCGTACGAAAAGGCAACTCCATCTTGTACAGCACGAAAGCACGCCCTATAGGCATAGCTAGACAGGAGGGAGGAAGGGGGTTAAACCAGCCTCACAATTTTTTGAACTTTAAAAGCTCCGTAATTCGGATTTCACGGGACCGGATAAAATGTCCAAATTTACTGAATGCCGAATTATCGAAAGTATCAAGAAAACAATCAACAATGGTCTATTACATTACTACAGTTTCATTTTCACGATGAATACGTAAACATAGAACTTTTTTTTTTGCATAAGAGCATTGTAAAGGCCGCAATTTTCGTCATTCGCGTCTACGTTCCCAATGCGACCGCGGCTCAAAACCCTCGAGCCTTGCGAAGTCAAATTTCATTGCTCGAAGTCAAAACACACCTAATGAGTGACGCATCTGCTGTGAACGAAACCGTGGTCGCTAAACACATGTGCACTATCACAGCGTCCAAGTAGTCCTGAAGGAACGCACACAGCTACGTACAGTCTAAATGGAACTTGTGAGTAGCGCTCCTTGCGCTGAATAAACCTGGCTCGCTGATGCACAAACATGGATGGCGACAACGCAGTTCTGAAGGCAAGCGGGGAAAACGAAGCTACTGCTTGTCGCAGTTTTGACCCCAGCTGCTATCGACGCAATCATAGCTAGCGCCCAAGCAGTTCGCGTGCGTTGAGTAAAATCGAAAACAAAACAAGTTTCCAACAACGCGATTACTCTAGTGAGATTGTGGATAGCCACCACGACTTTCTGAAGGCCCGCGGCTGTTTCGGTTGTTCGCCAGAGCCCTTTTCGCTCCTTTGTGTCGCACATTTGTAGCGCTTCGTGCTTCGCGCGCTCCGAGTTTCGTCCTAATTAGCCATGCTTCTGTCAAATTTGACCGAATTAACCAGATTTCGATGCCATTACACAGTACAAATGCTTGCCAAAACCAGAGAGCCAATACCAATTATCCGGATTTCCGAATTACCGGGAGTCGAACGAACGATCTTTAACCGTGTACTGGAAACCTCGGTGATAGGAAGCTCACGGGACCACCAAAGATATTCGTATACTCCGAAATTCGTCAGAAAGCATGGGAAATTAGCATGCGACAAAAGAAAGCTGGCGTAGATCTTCATTTCTTGTTTTTGAAGGCCGCAGCAACGTCAGGAAGAACCCTGAATGATTGTCAGTTAAGTTTTTAGATGTCGGTAACCGTACCAGCACTCGTAAATATACAGCCTGTAGGCGCGTACTTAATTAATGAACCAGGTGCTTTGCGACCCGCGACAGCAGTAGCCCCTTCCAAATTTTAGTATGTTTTTCTGCATGACAGCGCAGTACTGCAGCGAAAGTAACAAAAAAAGCGCTTTGACGCGATGGATCAAGGCCACAAAATTACAGAACCACGTTTTGTGTTATGATTTCGTTATTGCGGACGTGTTGGGGATGTTTTCTGTGAGATTTACGGGCGTGCCCGCACAAGTGCGATCTGAACGGTCGCGCGTGTTGACGTTGTGAGGCCTGACTCCTCCGCCAAGAGCGTCCTTGCCTTCTTTCGGTACTCGTCCACCTTTCAAAGGATGTCTCATGCAGAAGGCAGGCACGTGTAAACACAGTACAACGACAGCAGCCCGCGTCGATGCGTTAGAAAAAAAAACATGGCGCTAATGTCGTCTATAATCTAAAAGCGAAGGCGCACGCATGCACAGAAGAGCCTCAATGGTTCGCGCCCTCAATCTCGGAGGCCGTGACGCGTCTCTGAAGGTTTATTCTGACCGTAAGAAAAGTATTTTTCTTACACCGTGATTCTGACGATTTGGCGGTGCGGCGCGCATGCCCGCACTTGCGTTCCCGCACTTGTACGTGCTTCGCGCGTCTTCCGCGACAGCGCGAAGAGCACCTCTTCGTACCTGGGCGGTAGCGTACGTTCGTACCAAGCGTCGCTGGGTGAAAATCGGTTCGCAACAGCCGTACACCATTACATTGCAGGCCAATGGGCTTTGGCCGGGACCAACGAAAAATTCGTATCACCCCGAAATTCGTATGAGCTGTGATCGTATCACCGAGGTTTCACTGCATATGAATACATCTGAACAAACATGACAACACCAGCGGCACTTCCAACTATCTTCGTGTCACCTTGAAAAGTGAGCTCAACTTGGCACTCCCTCATCTAGCGCTTCTTCCAAGAACCTCCATGTCTAAACAGCGTGGTGCATGCCAACAATGCGCAAAAAATTCAAGAAAATTCAGAACAGATATGTGCATGTTGTTGCATGTGCATCACGGCTTTCAGACACGGAGGTTCTCAGAAGAAGCGCT
Organism: Rhipicephalus sanguineus; assembly: GCF_013339695.2. Lineage (NCBI taxonomy): Eukaryota > Metazoa > Arthropoda > Arachnida > Ixodida > Ixodidae > Rhipicephalus > Rhipicephalus sanguineus. Next base: position 97,545,097 of record NC_051183.1, read on the forward strand.
CGATTTTTCGTACGTGTATCGTTAGAAAGCTACTTTATCGAAAAGAACCAGGATCAATGTATTAGCGAACCATCGATGTCGTCGTTTCCGAAGCAGACAGCTTTTCTTGATACAAGAATTTCAGTCCTGATAGCTTTATTTTTTCTTTGCGTTATGTTTGGTGGCTTAATTTTTGTCGTTTCTGATACCTGTTTTTGGTTGATTATTACATTTATGCTGCATTCCTGGCGTTTGCACAGATGCATCATCGTTCATATATATAACTGGGTTCCTTTATGCACAATAAACAGTTGGTATGAAGGGCTAATTGTGGGCTGTGGTCTACGTGCTTGTGCGAATGAGCAAGTTGAGCCGAATTTCTGAGATGAAATATTACGACCTATTCCTACAGCTAGTTCCAATATGTTATGAGTCATTTTACCAGCAATTATGTCGTATAGCAAGTGCCAACCAGGCTACGAACAAGTTCTCGTGATGGATCTATGCACACGCGCACAAAGTAGTCGGGCGTCCTCCCCACTCCACCTCCAGAAAATAAAACCCTCGTTATGCCTCTGGTCAAATGTAGTCTCGTGCCAATATGCGAATGTCAACTAGTGTAAATGTAAATTTGTAGCGCCACCGCTCATGTGGTGACAGCGGTGACGTAGCAAGCTCGGGAGCGTTGAACTCCCCTTCATTGTCCGCTGCATGGACCCGATCGTGTCCGCAAGCGTGGTTTTTGTTTTCCCATGAATATATGTGGCAATGACGACCCGCAGGAGTGGCTGCTGTGGCGCCATTCCTTACCAATTAAACACCGGCTGCATTTTAACACGAATGTGTTTTATGCCAGGGTCCACCCCGGCTCTACTGACGCATTTCCGTCACGGATATGACGTTCTAAAATATAAAGACTAACATATCGCAAAGAAAAAACTAGTAGAAAAAGTTCCGTCACCTGGAATCGAACTTACGACCTCTCGATCCCCAGCGCGAAACGACTCCGCCACAAACGGCACGCTCTTCGTCATACTAACGGCGCGCTATTTATATACACCACTTGCCAGTGGCGGTACTCAGAGATCAGGGCAATCAACGTGTTTTCGTTATCACTAGCGAGGTGGCGCGAAGGGCTCGACGAGCGCGCTTTAAATGTCGTCACCCCCCCCCCCCCCCCCCCCGCGTTGACATGAGCGTGTGCCTCTACAGGGCATGGTCGCTCCTGCGCGCGCACTTACGTTGTACGTCTTGCGCTCTCACCGCAAGTTTGCGTTCAAGTTACAGAGAGCACGAAGGCCATTTCGCTCACTTCAGCGGCCGCTTTTGCGAAAGGAGCGCGCTGCCCACAAACAAATAAGTTACAACTGTGACAGTTTGCGCTCATCCTGTGTATACTTGTGCGTTCGTTTCGTGCGTCCTCCTCTGTATTTGACCAGCGCGCTTTAACTGTCGAGCTGTGACAGTTGTTAGTTCACGCTCATCCTGTCTATGTTCGTTCCGTGCGTCCTTTCAGCTTGAGCAACGCGTTGGAAGTTTCGACCTGCTTGCCGTCCTTCGCGTGACATTACAACTTGTTGCTATACCATTCATTCCTTCGCAACAAACGCTCAACTACGTCTGTGAAGACACGTTTTCCTTTCGTGTTATACCGATTCCTATGACAGAGGGATAAACCATGTTTTTTTTTTCACGTGTTATCAAAGTTTGCGCAGCCAGTGTCTTGAAAGGTGTCGCTGGCATATTTTTAAGAGGAAGAATGCAGAAACGCACCGTCGACGCGATACACGACGCCTTGCAACTCGCAAAAGAATGTGCATCCACCTGTAGCGTACTAAAGAAATTCCTTGTCTTCTCTCACCAATTTCTTAAGCTTCTAAGCATAATATGTCACGATTTATTGGTGCAGTCATGAATACAACTAAGGTGACGAAGATCCTTCACCGGTGTTCATAACCGTCAATCTTCAATGTTCTGTAGTCAAGCTCTAGCACCAGAGGCGCGTACAGGGGGCAGGGAGGGGCGGCCGCCCCCCCCCCCCTGCTCACCTAAGAGGGGGGGGCGCTAAATCTGCCCCATACATTAACCCCCCTAGTTACCTAAGAGAGGGGCGCAAAACCTGCCTCGTACATTGACTTAATAGGAGGGGGGTCGCTACGCTGAACATTCACCCCCCCCCCCCCCCGATGGGGAACCCTGTGCACGCCTATCACTAGCACAATACTCAAGTTGCAGTATCAAGTACTTGTTGTAGAGAAGCGAACTGGGCAGCTTGACGCAGCTTTACGATTGGAAGCAACGCGCCGAGCGCCAAAGAGCGCGAGACGACAAACATCCTACCGAACGTGCGATTCCAAGTAGCGCTTCTCACTGCTAAGTTTTCAGGATTGCGAACCACATGATATGCGCAGTGTGTTTCTATTTATTATGCCTGTTTACAACACATTCTCCAGTTGCTAGTTCAGTGCCATGTTTGTCGCCTCGTTCTGTCATTAGTCCCGTGCACTGGTGCCAGTCATTGTTCGTCACTCGCTTCCACAACGACTGCAGCGCTCATTGCTTTGTAGCAAAACCTACACTCACAAAAAATGTTTATTACTGCTTTAGTACCAGTAGACAGCAGATGTTACAACATATAGCGTTTTTTTTTTGTTTTTTCATTCACATTTGGCATTCGGAGACCATAGAGGCACACAGGACACTGCCTAAGAACCACCACTCTCAGAGTCATCTTTGTTGTATGCGTCTCCACTACCCACACAATTTGGGTCTTCTTTATTACAATGCTCTTCGAAGTATATTTCACAGCTCTTTGTACCACTATATGAGCCGCGTTTCACCCACAGCATATATACAGTCTTCTCCTCACGTGTATTCTCCGCAGGTCCATCTGCGCGATCTACAATCACAAGAAACACTGGAAAAGAAGTGGTTAGTTGGTTAAATTGGGTTTAATGGCGCAAAAGCAACTGAGCCTAAGCTGCGCCAGACACAGGGTGTTTTGTAATAATCAGGGCATTATATGTAATTCTAAAGCCTATGTAAGGAGCCGCTGTCTTTTAAGAAATCGATGACATTTGACACGGGAACCAGTGCATCACCTCCTAGAATTAGACTCGGGTGCATAGGTATGTGACGTTTGTATAGTTCACTGAAGTACTTTTTTTCTTTCTGTTTCGCCGTATGGACACGTGATAAGGATATGTAAAACTGTTAATGGCTGCTGGCATTTTTCACATTGCGGCATGTCTTCCTTTCTAAGCAAAAAGTTGTGTGTGAGGCGAGTGTGCCCAATTCGAAGTCTGTATAGAATAACCTCAATGAACCGTTGTTGATGATGGCACGTCTTCCATTCGCCTACTGTGGGCTTCACCAGATGAAGCTTATTAATTGTACAGGAGTCCCACTGTTGCTGCCATTTCGATAACACTGCTAAGCGGATAGCACGCTGGCTATCTTTGTAGGGAATATTTATGTTTTTAATGGCTTTTTGTGCTGCTAGAGATGCACATTCGTCTGCCTTTTCATTGCCTGGGATCCCTACGTGACTTGGGACCCAGCAAAAACGGATGGTCACACCAATACTGTTTAAAACAATCATGTTTAAAATATCACCGATTAACGGTTCACACTCAGATTTTAGATTTAGCGCCTGTAGTGGACTTAATGAATCAGTGTATATGACTGCGTTTTTGTGTTTACCTGTGATGATTTTTTGCACTGCTTCCCGTAGGGCGTAGACTTCGGCGCTGAAAATGGACATGATATGAGGCACTCTAACGCTGATAGCGCTTTCCTCCATCACAACTCCGACGCCGACGTGGTTTTTAGTTTTTGAGCCATCCGTGTAAACCTCGGTATAATCTTTGTATTTATCCTGAAGTGCGCGGAATTCCTGAGTTAGGTGCTCTTGTGCGGTGTCTTCTTTCTTCAGAACGAGCCAGTGAAAGATCACAAAGCTGCGTCAGATCGGAGCACGGCGGCAGTCTCGGCGGTTTCTTGGTGATATTTAGAGCATCACTAGAAATGTCATATGGCGTGGCAGTGCTCTTCGAAACGTAGAATGAGTGGTTTGATGGAGTGTGGTTTGTTAGAGTAGTGTAAGCGTGAGTAGCAATTCGTGGTAATGTCGTGGCATATGTGTTGAGGTAGCGACCTGATTCTTAAAACATATGAGACGGTTAAAAATACTCGACGCTGGCTTAGCGGAGGTTCATTACAATCTACGTATAAACTCTGCACAGGGGATGTTCTACAGGTGCCATTGGACAGACGCAGACCGTGATTGTGTACGGGGTCGAGGCGCCGAATGAATGATTCTCTTGCCGAGCCGTAAAAAAAGCACCCGTAATCTAGAATACTGCGTACGACCGAACGATAAATCCTCAGTAGGCATATCCGATTGGAACCCCAGTGCTTATGCGATAAAACTTTTAATATATTAAGCGCTTTGTGTGAGTGCATTTATGTGACCCACAAAATTCAGTTTTTTGTCGAATGTTACGCCTAGGAATTTGTGTTCATGTTTTATCGTAATTTCAATCCTGTTTAATGTCATAACTGGGTCAGGGTGTAATCCTCTTTTTAGCGTAAACAGAACAGCGACAGTTTTCTGTGATGAGAAACGGAAACCATTTTTGTCCGCCCAGAGCGCCAGTTTATTTATGGTAACTTGAAGTTGCCTCTCGCAGGTTCACAGGCATGACGCACGGGAAGCGATTTGGAGGTCGTCAACATATAGAAAGTACATAACTGTGGGTGGTATGACCTCGGTAATAATATTCATTCTAACTATAAATAGAGTTGTGCTAAGAATGCAGCCTTGAGGCACGCCGTTTTCCTGGACAAATGTGCGTGAAAGTACAGTGCCCAACCGCACCTGAAATGTTCTGTTAGTCATGAAATCAGATAGGCAGTTCAGCATTTTACCTCGAACGCCTAGGTTAGCGAGGTCTTGAAGAATGCCGAATCTCCACGTGGTATCATAGGCCTTCTCCAGGTCGAAAAAAAAAACCGCGAGTGTTGCTTGTATCGAAATGCCTCTCGTATTTCATGCTCCAGTCTGACAAGATGATCAGTAGTTGAACAACCTTTTCTATATCCACATTGATGTTTGTTTATCAGATCTCTTGAGTATAGGATCAAAGACAATCTGCAGTATATGATGCTCTCATATGTTTTTGCCAGGCAACTGGTTAGGGCAATCGGCCTGTAGCTGCTCGGCGATGTAGGGGGTTCACCAGCTTTTAGAAAGGGAACTGCTATTGCATTTTTCCATTGTTCTGGAATTTTCCAGATTGCCATATTATGTTGAAAAATGTCAGTAAAGCTTCTGTGGATGTTTCAGAGAGATGTGCTAGCATGGAATAGTGTATGCGATCAGGTCCCACAGCCGTTTTTTGCCATTTGAGAGCACGATCTTTAGTTCCTGTAATGTTAGGGGTTTATTGTAAGCTTCATGTGAAGTACCAGTGAGAGGCAGTTTCTGCTTCTCTGCAGATTGTTTGTATTTCAGGAATGTATCCGAGTAGTTGGCCGAGCTGGAGATGTTGTAAAAGTGTTGCCCTAAGATGTCTGCCTGCTCTTGTATTGTAGTTTGGGTGTCTGGACTTGTAAGAATGTGTATGGTATAGGATGAATAGTCGCCTCCGAACTTTCTCAGCTGCTCCCACATTATTTTAAATGTGACTGTGCTATTGATAGAGGATATGTATTCCTGCCATGATGTTTTTTAGGCCTGCCTCCGGATACATCGGGCTTTGGCTTTAGCTTGCTTGAAGTTCACGAGGTTGCTGTAAGTGGGGTACCTCCTCAGGATACCCCAAGCTTTATTTTGTAGTTTCTTTGACTCGCTACATTTCCTTATCCACCAGACATTTCGGTTTTTTCGGACATGACATGATGATCGCGGTACTGCTTTTTCTGCGGCTGCTATTGTGATTTCTGTGATTTTATCGTTTGTGTCATCAATGCTCATTTCTGGCGAAAAGATATCTTCTAGTTTTGCAATCTCCTGAAATAGGGGCCAGTGTGCAAGATTGATCAGCCAACGGCGTGGTTTCGAGCTGGGGGTGGGGAGTGTCAATGGCAAATTTATGATTGCCGGTAAATGATCGCTACCGTATGATGATTCCAGGACTTCCCATTTAAAATCGTTAAAAATCGATGGCGAGCAAAATGCTAAATCGAAGCAATTAAACTTGCGAGTACTCGATGAAAAGTATGTTGGTGTGCCAGAGTTTAGAAGACATATGCGGTTTGACAAAATCAAATCTTCAATTATTTGTCCTTTCTGGTCTGTTTTCTCACTGCCCCACAGCGTACTGTGAGCGTTAAAATCCCCTGCTAAGACAAATGGTTCTGGTAGTTGCGATGTTAGATCCTCGAGTTCTCGCACAGCTATATGCTAGTGCGGGGTGATATAAATAGAGCAGATGGACAAGGTTTTGTGTGCTATAATCCTAACTGCTACAGCCTCCCGGACTATGTACAACGAGTACTCAGCCTGGGACCCAAGTTCGCCGTAGAACCAAGGAAGACCGCACCTGAACTACTCTCCATGGCACGATGTATTGGCAGAGCGGCTCCAGACAGTGAAGGTGTTCGGTGCGTCAGCGAATGCGTTGATGTGTTAGTGTCGTAGGAAGCCTGGCGCGAACCAACAACCTGTGCGACAAGTGCAGCAATTTTTACGGGACTCTTCGTTATCTGTCCTACCAGCCGACAAGGAGGGAGGCTTCGTCGTGCTCACCGAGGGTGAGTTCAAATCGAAGGCTCTTGAAGCAGTTGCATCTGTTATGAAGCGTTGTGATGACGTCTCGCTGCAGAGAGTAAAAGCGGAGGGAAAAAGGTTATGTTCTCGCGATAACCTTTCCCGTCTCGCGAAATCCTTCGCAGATAGTAGGAGTCTTCATTTAGAAGTTATGTTTTCTGTTAAGACTCACAAGTTAGATTGGCCACCTAGAGTGATTGTATCTGAAAGAGGAACGTGGCAGAAGACCCTTGCCAATTTTCTGCAAGACAAGCTTAGACTACTGCATATTGACGACCCGTTCTTGGTGAAAAGCTCAAACGAAGTAGTAGAGTACCTTAGTACAAATAACGAGACAGGAATGTTTGCCTGCTCGATAGACGTTAAAGACTTGTACTATTCCATGCCGCAAAATGCGCTTATGAGTTGCATTGAAGACAGCATAGATGACTATGGCGTCATTGCCTTCAAGACCCGGATAGGAATATCCGCCAGTGGATTCCTAGAACTACTGGCGTTTTATCTCAAATCCACATATGTTGAACGTGATGGTACCGTCAGCAGGTGTCTGCATTGGCTCCTGTCCGGCCCCAGTTTTGAGCGATTTATTTCTCGGCCATCTTGACAGACCCATAAAATAAAAAATGACGGAGCTGAAGATTTTACGCATTTTTAGGTACGTTGGCGACTACCTTGTGCTGTATGAGCCTGATTCAAGTAACACTGTGACTGATGTGATTTCCATGTTTCGCGAGTGCCTTGACGAGCTAGTTATTACGCATGAAGTTCCTGTCGATAATGCCATACAGTTTTTAGACATTCAACTAACTTTGACCAGCAGCCATTGTTGTTGGGAATATCACCCTCGCGAGAATAAAAAGCTACTTCCGCACACTTCAGCACATTCAAAATTACTGAAGCGTGCTATTGCTAACCTTTGTTTCGTTAATGCACTACGCAAGCCTTGCCCACACCGAATGCAGTTCAGCTTCTGCAGACAAAAAGAGCGGCTGCTGGATGCAGGCTATCCTGCTCACGTGCTCCTGTCAGTGGCAGAGAAGGCGTTAAGAAAGTTAAAAGAACCGGCAAGCTCGAGCAGGCGCAATCAAGACAGGCGGAAGTGCGTTTCTGTGTCATATATGCATGGGCTATCCCACAACCTTAAGAAGGTGGCCAGCAAAGCGGAAGTAGATGTGTTGTTTTCAGCTCCACAGAAATTAGTGAGCCTTTGTAAGGGTTCTGACCCCTTCCACAAGAAACGCCGAGGATGCGCGAACAAGCACCAGTGCCCGTTCGTGGCCTGTGCTCAGAGTGTTGTTTATAGATTTCCGTTTTTGTGCGGCAAGGTATATATCGGGCAGACGGGCAGATGCCTGAATGATAGGCTCAGAGAGCACAAACAGAAGCTTAACTGTTACCGCGACGGGCATGTATCAGTGCATTGTAGTGACTGCGGCTGCCGACCTGTGTTCAATGAGTGCGTAGTTCTGCATAGGAACTTTGATAGAGATACGCGGGAAATTGTCGAGGCATGGTTGATTGCTAGAGAAGATACCAATTGTGTCAGTGCGCCCTCGATTGCTCTCAGTGCTAAGGAAATCGCGTATCTGGATGATACAGGCTTGCGCTTGTGATACGGTTTTGTGGTGACGATTGCTGTCTTTTCAATCCTGTATAAGTACAACATGTTTCCGAAATAAAGATTCAGTTGTGAGTAGCGCACGTCCTGCCCTCTTTCTGTGGTCCCTGTCTTATCAGCGCTATGGCTTCAATGAACGCAGTTATGACAGCGGCGTCTTTTAAAGAAGGCGGCGGGAACATCACTAGCGGTGAGTGCACTCGCCTTGTTTCCTGTATGTTTTTATGAATCCCTTGTGTGATTTTGCCGTGCACCTTTCTTTGCATGATGAAGAGGGTGAAGTGCCCTCTCGGTAGCGTGCGCTACCGTCAGAAGCCGAGGAGATTAATGGCTTCAATACGAATTGAAATTGAAAGTTGCTATTCAGGCAGTGAATCGAGCAATGAAGGTGCTTTCTCGAGTGACGTCGAGCCTAATAGGGCATCTCCAATTTTTGTGATAACCTCATGATGAAAGCAGTTCGTCCTTAGTGGCACCGCTGTCGGCATTGAATAATCATTCCTCATTACTTGACTATCAGGGTGTCACGACTCGGGGCCGAAGCACAAGCTCCTCCCAAGATGTGGCATGGGGGTTGGGCCTCTGGTGTATGGCTTGCGCCAATCGCCGGTATGAAAGAGTCGAGGGCTTTGTCCAATCAAAGAACACAAAAAAACTTTAATAATGAGTTGAAACAAAGAAAAAGGTAGTCCCAATCTAACAGAACAGTTGTCTAGAATACAAGGGTGAACTAATTATAGATTCCACAATTATTCAGATAAGTGCAGCATGCATGAAAATTCAATTATGTCAAGACACTGAGCAGTATCAGATGAATTACCAAACACCAAGACCCGAGCAAATAATTAGAGTCCGCAGCCCACTAAGCTAAAGCGAATGACATACGTAAATGGGCGCAGCGGAGTCCTTCGACACCGGCACCGAGCAAAAGTGACACCCCTTGAAGCTGGCGAGACGGGTCGGCGGCGGCTCCGCGATGACTCAGGGTATTGGGTTTCCGGCGTGTTTCCCGCGTTGTGCCCCGGGAGTCCCCCAGCGTGGATTTCTTCTCCGTCACAGAACAGACTGATGAAGCATAGGATGGGGACGTTTTTACACGTTTCTCCGGGCGCCGGTCCCAGCTTCTAGGGTAGTTTCGATGCACCCTTGGCATAGGTCGGCACTGTAAGAGAATACTCACTCACACTCACTCACCCCAATTTTTTCAGCCTTCGCACTCACTCACGTTCATATTCACGCTTACTCGCACTCATAAGCACTCACTCACGTTCATACTCTCGGCTACTCACACTCATAGGCACTCACTCACGTTCATACTCACGCCTACTCACACATATAAGCACTCACTCGCGTTCATACTCACGCCCACTCACACTCATAGGCACTCACTCAGGTTCATACTCACGCCCATCCACACTCATAAGCATTCACTCACATTCATACTCACGCCTACTCACACTCATAGGCTCTCACTCACGTTCATACTCACGCCTACTCACACTCATAGGCTCTCACTCACGTTCATACTCATGCCCACTCACACTCATGGGCACTCACTCACGATCATACTCACGCCTACTCACACTCATAAGCATTCACTCATGTTCATACTCACACCTACTCCCACTCATAGGCACTCACTCACGTTCATACTCACGCCTACTCACACTCATACACACTCGTTCACGTTCATACTCACGCTTACTCACACTCATAGGCACTCACTCACGTTCATACTCACGCCTACTCACACTCATACACACTCGTTCACGTTCATACTCACGCTTACTCACACTCATAGGCACTCACTCACGTTCATACTCATGCCTACTCACACTCATAGGCCTCACTCACATTCATACCCACACTTACAGGCACTCACTCACGTTCATACTCACGCCTACTCACACATATAAGCACTCACTCGCGTTCATACTCACGCCCACTCACACTCATAGGCACTCACTCAGGTTCATACTCACGCCCATCCACACTCATAAGCATTCACTCACATTCATACTCACGCCTACTCACACTCATAGGCTCTCACTCACGTTCATACTCACGCCTACTCACACTCATAGGCTCTCACTCACGTTCATACTCATGCCCACTCACACTCATGGGCACTCACTCACGATCATACTCACGCCTACTCACACTCATAAGCATTCACTCATGTTCATACTCACACCTACTCCCACTCATAGGCACTCACTCACGTTCATACTCACGCCTACTCACACTCATACACACTCGTTCACGTTCATACTCACGCTTACTCACACTCATAGGCACTCACTCACGTTCATACTCACGCCTACTCACACTCATACACACTCGTTCACGTTCATACTCACGCTTACTCACACTCATAGGCACTCACTCACGTTCATACTCATGCCTACTCACACTCATAGGCCTCACTCACATTCATACCCACACTTACAGGCACTCACTCACGTTCATACTCACGCCTACTCACACTCATAGGCACTCACTCACGTTCATACTCACGCCTACTCACACTCATAGGCACTCACTCACATTCATACTCACACTTACAGGCACTCACTCACGTTCATACTCCCGCCTACTCACACTCATAGGCACTCACTCACGTTCATACTCACAGTCATACGTACTCAATCACGTTCATACTCACACCTACTCCTACTCATAGGCGCTCACTCACGTTCATACTCACGCCCACCAACACCCACTGATGGGCATACTCACACCCATACTCGCGCCCACTCACACCCACTGAAGTTCATACTCACGCTTCCTCACACTCATAGGCACTCACTCACGTTCATGCTCACACGTCACGACCATTGGTACTCACTCGTGTTCTCACACTCACAAGTGTTTACTCACTTTCAGTAACGCCTCTCAAACTCATTGGTACTCACTCACGTTCATAATTACGTGCACTGACTATCATACCTACTCACTCACGTTCACACTCACACGTACACACACTCATAGCACTTACGCTCTTACTCACATCTACTCGTACTCACTCACGTTCACACTCACGCCATCTCACACTCATAGGCACTCACTCACGTTCATACTCACGCCCACTTACGCTCATAACTACTCACGTTCACACTCAAGGGTACTCACACTTATGGGCACTCGCTCCACGTTTATACTCATACCTGCTCATACCCATCGGTACTCCCCGGCCCATTCACACTGGTAAGTACTGACTCACACCTACTCACACCGGTGCTCACGTTCATACTCACACCTACTCACAGCCATTTGTACTCACGTTCACTCATGTCTACTCACTCCCATCGGTACTCACTCACATTCATACTCACACCTATTACACTCGTATGTTGCCTTCATACTCATGCCTTCTCATATCCCTCGTCACTCACTCATACTCACACTCACGCCTTTGAAATGAGTCTACTCATGAATGAACATGCCAAGCTTGCCGCTCAACTCACATGCGGCCCCTGATGTCCATATTGAAGTACACTCCCGTTCACAGATACTCGCGTTTACACGTCCAATAGCTCCCATCTTCGATCATTACCACTCCCTAGAACAGGGAAAAATCTAGGGACTTTACTCACACCTACTCAACCTCGCCGGGTCTCATTCACATCTCTCTGTCACACTGGACAAAAGTTTTGTATGCATTCGCATCTAAGATGATCATCACTCATATATTCTCGTTATATCAGAACGTGCAGATTTGTAAGTTTGTAATGGATGGGCTCAGAAACAAACCGCGGATGTTAACACTTGTTCAAGGGAAATGTGCTATGTATATGTATTATTTTTTATTTGAACTTTATTCAGACAGACATTGTCTGGGATGAAGGGGCTAAAGGCAGATGCAACTCCCTGACGAAGGCCCCCCTACCCATACATTGCTCAGGGGATGTCATATGGGATGTCGGGACCGCGGAAAGTTTGTTCGAATTAACCGAATGCCGAATTATCGAAAGTATCAAGGAAACAATAAACAAGTGTCTATTACATCAATGCATTCGCATTTTCTTGATGACCACTTACATTCATGGTGCATATCTGGCATAAAAGCAATGCAAATGCCGCAAATTTCTTCATTCGCAACTCCGTTCACAATGTGACCGCGGCTCAAGACAGCCGTGTCTTAACGATAAACGTAATCTGACCCCCTCCCTTATTACGTACCGTCACCGCCACCACGCGCACGTGAAGATAACTTCTGCGCCGGAAAAATGATCGATAAATGATCGTTTGTTCATCGTAATGTCGCAACCGAATTTTATACCAGCATGCGCACTGCGGCTGAATCTCTTCACCTTCAACAGCTTCCACTATGTTCGAGTTGCGTGACATTGCGCGTGCATTGCCCGAAGTCAAAACGAGGCTACTGAATGCCGCATCCGCTGTGAACGAAAGTGCGGTCGTTAAATTAAGACACGATCATAGCGACGACGCAGTTACGAAGGCGCGTGCGCGGCCTGCGCCCACAGTCGAAACGAAACTGCTCGGCACAGCATCCGCTGCTGAATAAACCTGGCTCGCTAATTCACAATAATGAATGGCTGCTACACAGTTCTGAAGCGACCCGGTGAAAACGAAACTACTGCTTGTCGCAGCTTTGACCCGCAGTCGCCGCTGGTGCTATGGACGCGATCATAGATATATCACCCACGCAGTTCGCGTGCGCCGAGCAAAATCGAAGACAAAGCAAGTGGGCCGCAGCCGTTGAGGTCTTTACTCAGCAATTCGAGTACGAGCACCCGAACGACACGCAGCGCGCGCGGACGCCGTCTACGTCGAGATCAGACATGTTATATGCTAGAATTGGCGCACATAACTCCCACAATAACGTAAACTCTCTTGATTCTGTTACAGCGTCATCGCGGATGTTGGCGAACCACGAAAACAGCAAACAGAAACCAAGGAAAAAAGTGCACGGCGCCGACCGCAACAACGCGCGCCGTCGAAAGTCTCTCGCTTTTTCACCTTACCGGCGAGGTGTATCCAACTTAAGTGACCAACGCGTACGTGCTGGAAGCATCCTACTATATCTCCACCTCAAACTAGCGTCTTTAAGCCAAGAAAAACCATAATATATAGTGCGTCTAAGCGTTCTGTAGACGGGCTTTTTTTTTTTCACGTTCCCACGCGCGGAAGCACGCTGCACATTCAAGGTTGATAGAAATGTTGTTATGAAGTAGACTAAAGCGCATCTCCAAACGACATCTTGAACATTCAGCAGTGCAGACACAATGTGCGATCAGCAAGAAAAGACCCTTGATAATTGTTTGCATCGCTCATTTTATGGGAGCTTGTACAGCAACGCGCATAACGGCATCCGCAACAGCCCCGCGGGCGCAGGCTGCTGTTGGAAATGGCTGGCAGATAACTTCCGCAGAGCTGCTGCAGACGCCCAGCTAAAGCTGTGTAACTAGTACCTACGAAAGCAGTACACTCACCGTTAACGGGCGCACGGTGTTCGTGTCCGCGGCTCGATGAATATACCGCCCTCCTAGCGTGACTTCGAGCACGGAGCCTGGCGTCAACACCACCGAAGATGCACATTTTTGATCGAACACAGAACTGCACGACAGGCAACTGACGCAACCCGCGCAACCGACGCAACGCACAACCCATTCCAAGAGACCGAGCAGACTGAGAGAGAAGGCCTAGGCGCGGCACCAGCCCGGCTGGCTCCGTCGGCGAGGGAGGCGAGCCACCACGACAAAATGGCGCCGAACGGCAAACGCGCGATACGTATGGCGCATACGACGGCGCCTTCATCGCGGAAGCCAATCGAAACGCGCTTTAGGAGAGTCCCGTGACTCCAGCCCAAATGCTCTCTTTCTCTCATCTACCTTCCAAAAGGGATGAAATGGACACCCGAAGAGAGTCACGCGGTCGTGACCCTCTTTTGACTCTTCTTTTTCTTAGATTGTACTCAGTTACTCACACTAATAGTACCCTCATGAGTGCTCACTCACGTTCAAACTCACGACTACTCACACTCATGAGCACTCACACAAGTTCATACTCACGCCTACTCACCGTCATGAGTGCTCACTGACGTTCGCACTCACGTCCACTCACTCATGAGCACTCACTCAAGTTCATACTCATTCCTACTCACACTCATGAGTACTCACTCACGTCCACTCACACCCATGAGCACTCACTCACGTTCATACTCACATCTACTCACACTCATGAGTACTCACTCACGTTCACACTCACGCCTACTCACCCTCCTGAGTGCTCACTCACGTTCACACTCACGTCCACTCACACTCATGAGCACTCACTCACGTTCATACTCACATCTACTCACACTCATGAGTACTCACTCACGTTCACACTCACGCCTACTCACCCTCATGAGTGCTCACTCACGTTCACACTCAGGTCCACTCACACTCATGAGCCCTCACTCACGTTCATGCCCACATCTACTCGCACTCATGAGTACTCACTCACGTTCACACTCACGCCTACTCAACCTCATGAGCGCCCACTCACGTTCACACTCACGTCCATTCACACTCATGAGCACTCACTCACGTTCATACTCACAACTACTCACACTCATGAGTGCTCACTCACGTTCACACTCACGTCCACTCACACTCATGAGTGCTCACTCACGTTCACACTCACGACTACTCACACTCATGAGTGCTCACTCACGTTCACACTCACGTCCACTCACACTCATGAGTACTCACTCACACTCACACTCACGTCCACTCACACTCATGAGTACTCACTCATACTCACACTCACAACGTTCAAATGAGTGTGAGTGAGTGTGAGTGAGTGCACTCATGAGTGAGTGTGCCGAGCTATGACCCTTGGAACGGTCACGTAGGCACTGGTTGCTACCGTGCATGGTTCATACTTCACTTTCGGTGTCCTTCGCGGGCGAACCATTAACTCACACACAAAACACCAGTCACGTAGGCGCACGGTCTAAGACGTAGCTCGGATACAACGTAACGTGGCTCAGATTCCGCTGTCGGTGACCTTCACGGCAAGCCGTTAAATATTATACAAACAAAAGCACATGATCTGAAACGTGCCTCGGACACAACGCCCGGTGCTATCAGACAAAACAAAAACCAAAGCACATGATCAGACACGTAGCTTGGATGCTCGTTTTAAATCTCAGGCTCTGATGGCGGTGACCTTCACGGCAAGCAGTTCAATATTAGACAAAACAAAAGCACATGATCAGGCACGCAGCTCGGATGCTCGTCTTAAGTCTAGGCTCTGCCGGCGGTGACCTTCACGGTGAGCAAACAGTTTTAAACTTACACAGGATACGAGGCACTATGTCGCGAATACGGTCCAGCCTTGTTGGGACATAGAGCTACTATATTTCCTTACGGCTAACACTAACACACACTAAGCGGTGTGCGTACGCTCACGGCACACCATTCCTAGAGAAGAATTATAGCGCTTTTGCCATTGGCGTAAGTGGGAAAAAAATCACAGCATATCCACGGAGTGAATGATGATGAGTGGGCGAAGCTGCGGAGGTTCATCGGTAAACCGTGAATCTTCCGTGAATTCTGCCCAGTACATCATCACCGACGTGAGATCGGGCGCGTTTATACTAAAGGTTCGATGAGTTATGACGACTTGCAGCTCACTTTAATTTTACATGTGCGCTGTGAATTTTCATTGTTTAGAAAACCATTGCTTTAGAAAACATCTGGCGTCTTTCGTTAAGCAGCTGGCGTCTTTTCGTTTTGCTTTAGAAACATCTGGCGTTCTTTCGTTTTGCTTTTACAAAACATCTGGCGTCTTTCGTTGGTTTATTTCATCAATCAACGGCGTTTTGAACAAAATTTTTATTGTTTAATCACGCACAGAAGAAATCTCACCAGGCACTACCTTGGGAGGTAAACAATGGTTGCTAATGGGAATGAGAGACAGAAGAAGTCGGCTTTTAGCTAACACTTACACTTATACTAACGTTTCCTACTGGAACATGCCAATGGCTGCTAATGGGGAATGAGAGACAGAATTCGGCTTTTAGTTAACGCGCACGCTGCGAATTTTTTATTGTTCCACAACGCACAGGAAAAATCTCCCACCGGCACCACCTTGGAGGTCAAAGCATAAGACTGGTTACGCACTACGACTACTACGACTAGGACTACGAGGGACGAACGGGTGCCGCCATAAGGAGCTTCGCCCCTAAAAAACCCTTTTCATGGCATACCTTAAGACATTATGCGCAAGAAATGTTAAGCCTATGCGACTTTTGTGACACAGGGCGACTCGGCGAGCAGCAGTGTCTTTTCTGATAGTTCTGTTGGTAGAGCAAGTGCTTTTGCGTGGTTTAAATTTTGGGTGCAAGAAAGCTGTTCAGCATAGTACATTTTGATGAGTCACGATGCGTCTGTAGTGCCTTCCGAGTTGGATTATCGGAAACAAAGAAGTCAAATGGCCACCATCCAAACGCTGCCATAAAGCGTCTCGAGAGGTCATCGCACGACTGGGAAATCTACAAGTGCCGGGTGTTGTGGACGTGGCGTAAGCAGCTGTTGTAGCATTTTAAGTCTATAGCTTATTAAATATCTACACAACAATGCAGTACTGCAAGCCAAAATAAAACATTAATTTGTTTTTTAATGTTTTTACTGGGCTGCGTGTTCAAAAGCTCACCAAAAAATATGGCAGCTTCACGCTAGTGCTGCCAAGCCTCAAGGAAGAGTAGAGCTGGGCGGCGTTCCTTAGTTGCTTCTCTTTCTCTCTATATTTATTGTATCTCTTTTCTGTATCCGTTTCTTCCTATTTCTTTCTCTATCTCAGTGTTGGTTTTTCGCTCTATTTATTCCTTCCTCTTTCTCTTTGTTTCTATTTCTCCTTCGTTCTTGCTTTCTGCTTTTTCTATGAATTTTTTGTGTCTTTCTCTCTCTTTCTGTGTCTTTCTTCTTCTGTTTTTATTGCCTTTATTTCTGTTTTTCTTTCTGTCACTTTCTTTCTCTCTATTGTTCTCTCTTTCTCTCATTCTATTTTTCTTTTTCTCTTTCTCTCTCTTTCGGGTGTTCGTTTTCGTTTAACGCTTGCACCTGCTGTACTCAGTCGTGGTGCTTGCCCAATTCATCGGGTGCAAAGCCGCCCGAGGTATTTCATTTGCGTAGGACAGATTATGGCTGGCGAGAACAGCTCTGTGGGTAAAAAAGTAAATTCTTTGTTTTCTTTTATAATGATTCATGGTGATGCATTATGTGCGAGTACACATTTCATCGACATAACTATTTTGATACTTATATTTAGGACTTTACTCATGAATTTCTGACTTGCATTCTAAAGAGGCATTCACAGCTGGCATAAAAAAACTTGCTCAGCTATGAATATGCCTTTCTCCATATTGTCACAGCTTTTGCCTTGAATTTTCTGTTCTGCAATTTGTTTCTTTAGGCACCGCTTAACATCTCATACTTTTTGACATTCTGATTTGTGATTCACGTTCACTTTATATGCTCTTAGACAGCTACAAAGCAGCCCATCAAAAATAACAGCAGGCGGCGATGACTTCCAACCTGGCATCTGGGGTTGAAGAAGAAGCACCAAATAGGAAGAGAAGGAGGCCGCAGCGTCTTCACCAATCATATGAAAGCACTGATGACTCACTTTACACGGCCGTTGATGAGCGCACTTCTGTGCGACGCAGTCCGCAATACGTATCAAGCCCCCCCCCCCTCCCAAGTTGCCCAAGAAAGCTTCAGTTTCGCTGCCTGCACTAGCGGCCACACATGCACCAAGCGCTACATTCACTTCAATTCTTTCAGAGGACTCCAGATCATGAGCACTTCACAGACGGGGCAAGAGCCATCTAGCTTATATGTGCACCTTCAATCAGAGTGTCGGAACGGAACGAAAACCGAAAACGAAAAACGAAAAAAACGATATTTTTGACCGGAACGAAAACGTAACCGAAACTTTATCTATTATTTCGTTCCGGAGCGAAACCGAAATTTTTTCAATCGTTTTTCGGTTCACGAGAAAATTTCGTAATTCGGAACTGAGCTCATGCAATGTGAGCATATCTCAGGGTGCAGTATTAGCGCGTACCTCAGACAGGAATTCCAGGGCAAAGATATGTTGAAATTGTACGAAAAACAAAAACAGTGACAACCAGAGATGTTTATATTAACGCAACTGGACTTTTGCGCGCCTGTGACGTAGGCCAAAGTGGAGAGGGCATTGTCGGCGCTGAAGTTTGTTACAGCGAAAGCTGTTATGAGATCACAACAGCAGATTTTGGCGCCATAGTTGTCCGCCGCCGCCGGTGTACGTGATCGCTATAGCGTGATATAAGAAAAAAATAAATGAGAAACAAAATTCTAGGATCGGATAGGATTTTAATCCGCGCCCTCTGCGTGGCAGTCGGATCTTCCACCACAGTGCCACGCTGCTGCTTGTAACTCCATCGCAAAAATACTCTATACAGGTGTCATGTCGGGCAAGGAATCGCGTTAACATATGTAATATAGCGTGGCAGAAGGGTAAAATAACAACCAGTCATCACACAATGCTAACAGCGCAAAGAGTCTGTGGTTTATTGCTTCCCACCAGTGTGGCGGAGTTGCCACTCCTGAATTGGAATGACTCCGGAATCATTCCACATTTTCGCCACCCCGGAATGGTTGGGGACACGCTCGGAGGAATGGAATGGGAATGGAATTAAGCGCCTTTTGCACCGAATGGAATGGGAATGGAATTACGTCTTTTTCCGAAAATAGAGCACGTTTTCGTCTACGTGCTGTTTTTCAAACTTCAAACGTTAGTAATTCAGAGCCTCACAAATTAACAATAAAGCAGTATTTTTAAAATGGCTTCGCTGATTACAAGGACGGTACATTTATAAACAACGCGCCTACTACAAACTGAGGCATAAGTTAGTGTACAAACAAATGCATTGTCCGAGCAGATACTGAAGGGAGAAACAAATTACCCCTGCGCGTTGGTTCCCATTGATACCCCCACACGAAAGTGCTGAATACTCTATGCACACCCTGATCTTTATCTCACGAGCAGTTTAGTACCTGACACACGTAAATACCTTTTGCGACAAGGAAGACATTGCATGCCTGCGCACAGGCAAACACAGAAAGTTCTCCTCACCCCATCCATGCTTGCGAGGCGCGCTAGACAAGCGTGAGTGCTGACGAGCAGTGCGGCCCAGTGTTCCGTATTCGATGCAAAGGCACTTTTGTCAGCATAAAAATACGCTATGTCTTCATTTTAGCATTAACATATTTAAGCATAAACAATATTGAAACACCACCATTCGTTCAAGCATGTTGACCATGCAAATACTATAAGTAGCGGGAGAACTCCCCTATGGGAATTAGTAGGGTGGTTGTACTGCACCAGATATGTCACCAAGCTACTATCCCTCGACCTTGGTAATGTGTTTTGCGTACTTTTGCAGTTCTTAATGAATCTGATTACATCAGCTTTATAGGGCGTTCATTCGCGACTCGATAAAACTATCAAGATGCCTTTCCTACGTTGAGGAATTACAGGAATGGAATCGAACTGCCAGGTCATTCGCGGAGTGCGAATGGGTTAAGTTTTTTCATTTCGAGGAATTGAAAAGAATGGAAATGCGGCAAGTTCTGATTCCCCGGAATGGAATTAGAATGGAATGGAGGCGCCTATTCTGCAACACTCCTCCCACCCACTGCAAAGTGCTCAGCCATAATTCTTCATCATCATCAGCCACAACAGAAAGTGCAGATAATGCCTTACAGATGTGTAGCGGGTACCGCGATTCTCCGAAGAATGGCGAAAATTGGCATAGTGGTACTTCGCCACTTCACAAAAATTGCGATGATTTATGACGTAGTGGGTACCTTGCATGTATACTTGTATTAGTTGCCCCAAGAGACAAGAACGGGCTCTACAAAGTCCGCTCTTGCAGCTTTTGCTGTGACAGTTCTGCGTGTTCCACGCAGACCTGGCGATCTTTTTATCAGAACAGCGGTCTCGCACATCACAGAGTACACTCAATGACGTGCTGCTTTTGAGATCGTGCTCACTCCCTTGACACAAAGCACTGAGCCCACTAAAAAAATTCGTATTTGTCTTGTGAGAAAATAAATACTACCACTTTTAAATAAATACTGGTTTGTGCTAATTGGTAAGAATACGTGGTACAGTTACTTCCGCTCCTCTGAAGAACGTGTTTTACCCTTGTCTCACTTTCTTAAGAGGTGGGCAAGTAACTACATCACAAATCCAATGTTTTTTTAGGATTGGCTTACCTTCAATTTTTTTTTCATACAAAAGAAAAAAAAAGTTACGAACCGTTACGGAACTTTTTTTATCGTTCCGGAACAGAAACGGAACGGAACTTTTCGCGCTGGAACGAAACTAAAACCGAAACGAAAAACATTTCGTTCCGACACCCTGCCTTCAATGCTCTTAGATCATAATTTACAGTTCTTTTGTGTAAGTCTCACTTGGAGTTCAGGCTTTTTCACACATCCGTTTATGTGTGATGTATACCTAAGACAGCACGCTGCCGCCCACTCTTCACAATTTAGGTGGACACGTGACCTCAACTTAAAAGTGAATTTTCCATGTGTTCACTTGAACGAGCTGTAGTAGTTTCCATTCTAAAAAGACAGGGCGTGCAAACACGGACACAGGAAAGAAGACAGGACACCACAAACGGCGTTTGTGGTGTCCTGACTTCTATCTTGTGTTTGTGTTTGCACGCCCTTTGCACATACACAAGGGAGGAGTCAGTTACTAGCTCTTTACTAACTCAAAAGAAGTAGGCGCGTTGTTACTACTTATGGCGGCTAGGTTACTAACCAAAGTTAGTAACAAGAAGCTACGACTTGTAACACTTCTGAGTGCCGATACACGGCTGTGGCTGATAAAACATGCGTACGCTCACAGAGTGAAAGGTTTTAATAAATTTTGCTATTTTTCCCGTCGTACCTTCTCAATGCCTTCCCTTCCACTTTATTTATCGTGACTTCAAAGTATCATTTGTACGACCAACATTTATACTGAAGTGATATTTCAATCAAAATGCATGTCGCCCGAAATTTTATACAGTCGTGTCGATCTTTCATCTTTGTTCCTCTGGTTAAGATGCTCGCCTTCGGACCGTGGGTACCTGGGTTCAAATCCCGCCTCGCCAAGAAATGTTATTTCTTTTCATTAAGACAAAAGCCCCAGATGCCTCATCGAACGCGATAATTGACCGTAGTCGTGCCGCGGCGTCGAGGAGAGCACGAATGACGCAAGAAATTATCGCACGATGACATCACCACATGAAGTCATCGTGACGTCACAGATCGCCAAAATTTCTTACGCCTTCATGGCGTTATCATGGCGTCACTGCGACGTGACGTTGCACGATGACGTAATCCCACGACATCGTAGCCTGGTCCAAGATCTATCAGAACGAGCATGCGAGGCGCACGGGAATCGCAAAACTATCATGCGACATGCCCGCTGGTGCGCCGTGATTGCAGAGGTCCTCAAGGGAACGCTAACGTCGAGCAATGAATTGATTTAGATTGGTAAGCTGCCCTCTGAGAACTGTGAATATGTGAAATATGTCTGAATAGAGCAAATTGTGAGGTCAAGTTTTATTTTTAAATTTTGCGCCAAAATTTCTACGCGTGACGTCACGAATTTCTAAGCGTATATTCTTTTGTTATTTCACGTCATTGCTCAACAAAATGCCCTTAAACTCGGTACGTTAAGTCTATGGCCCCCTCACAAGACAATGTACTTCATTTCTACTGATAATGAAACACGTAGACATTTTCAAAATATATGAAGTCAAGGCTTTTGGTTCGGGAACTTCGAGGTGGCGTGGTCCCATGCGTCGTACCAGCATGTTCGCATTGCTCGTCTTCTCGAGGCAAAGAAATAGGAAAGAGTAATACACAATTAAGAGAAAAATCGTTTTCCTCCTTGGTGTCCCTTTAAAATTCCGCGTACAAACGATATGATTCCTTCCGGCGATTCATAACAGCAATTAGCAGACGGTGGTTATCGTTTGTGCTGTCGCAACCACCAGAGAGGTCATCGCACAGCCACAACCATCGTCACAGTGGTATAAACATCGTCGCATAGCTGCCGCAGCAGCAGAACACCTGGTTCAGTTCAGTTCAGTTCAGTTTATTATTCATACAAAGGTTCATGGTTAGTAGTATGCAGACAAGGGTCCCAAGTCGAGTGACTGCAACGGGACCCTCGGTTAACAATAACACAAGAAAAATAAATTAGGCAGCATGTGAAAATTACAGAGCGCAAATGGAAAGTATATAGTGAACGATTTAGCAAAAAAAAAAAAAAACCTTCCATGCTATACAAGTGCACAAGAATTAGTTTAGATTTAAATATACAGGGGATAAAATACAAATTTAAATTACAAATACTTAGGAGCTTTGTACACATATATTTACATAGTAAATAATTATTGTTGACAAGCTAATCTTACAATATAATTTTTTTTATTTCACGTTTGATTGTGTGCAGTGATGATGGTGATTTTAGCGTGTAGGGCAAATTATTCCATAATTTAATCACCGCAAAGGAGGATGCCATTTTGCATTGTTGGTGTTACATATAGGTAAAAGGAAGTTTTGATTATGGGCAAACCTAGTGCTATTAGTCTTTGTGAGTAATCTAGGATCAATTAATGATGATGATTAGTGGTGTTTTGTGGCGCAAGGGCCATGGGTGGCCAAAGAGCGCCATGTCTATTGTGTGGTGTTGGCGATGACCAATGATTTCGACGACAGGGTGTATTATGGCTGTATAGAGGCCTAAAATCACGCGCTGTAAATAAGCGTAAAAGGGGTGTATAGAGTATAAAATTATGGCAGTGACAAGTGATGTGATCTATGGGTGTGGGTTGAATGACGAGTGAGTTGGTATTTACAAGTGAGTAGCGGGAGAACAGCACGAACGCCTCCTCAAGGCCTTTGAGCCCAAAGGCCGGGAGGCAGGCGCTTCCTTTGATAGAAACCGCAGCAGCAGCCTCAATCACGAGGCCGCGCTACGGAGCGCCTGGAAAAATTACGTTGAAATTATGTACACTTTTTAAAAATTCAAAGAGGGACTGATATTTAAAAAACATGGTTGATCCCTCCGTCATAGGAATCGGAATAACACGAAAGTAAAACGTGCCCTTGTAGAAGTAACTGAATGTTTACTGTACATTGATATAAGAGAGTTTGCACAATGTATACTGATGTCTGACAGCTATAGCACCGTTTAACGTGGATACACGCACTTTGATGCCTGGTGGTACATCTCCATGCCGACGACTAACGTCCATGTTCAATGATTAAAGAAACGTTTGTAGTATCTATAGTAGTTAACGGTGAAAGCGTAATCTTGAACGAGTTGTGATAGCCAGAAGAGCGTCGAAGATTGGACGCAGAACTTGGCTGCCATCCTGCGGCATGTTAATATGCGATTGAACACCACGGCCACACTAGAGGGAAACGCAAAGCGCGTCGTGCCGCTCCGGTAGCCCGGCCGCAATTTTTCTCGGGGCGAGGGCGTACGCGGGGAACGCGGTGTGACAGCCAGGTGAGGCAGACGCGCCTCGCAGAGCTATTTTTGGTTTGATTAGCGTGATGCTATGAACGAGGCCGACGCTTTTGCGACGCTTGCGTTAAGGTCGCCACCTCGCGGTGTGTTAAGGCATTGACAAAATTGCACTTCTATTGATAACGCGCCGAATCGGACGAACGTGTAACGCGTTGCTGGTACTGATTGCGGAAGCCACAGTAATGATGAATTACTCTACTTTGCCGCTCCCAGAGGGCGACACCACCCCGCCAACCGGGAGAGTGGTAGATATAAAAGGCGCGTTTGTAAAGCGTCTAGAGTCTGTGACCGTGGCGCAGTGGATAGCGCGCCCGGCATATGTAGTTGCGGACCCAGCGGTCGTGGGTTCGATGCCCGTTGCCGGAACTTTTTTTCTTTGCCATCTGATCGTGTACATTTTTTCGACGTCATTTCCGTGACGGAAATGCGTCACTCAAGTCTTGGTGGAGCCCGGCATAAAACACTTTCGTGTTAAAACGGGTTCTCTGCCAATGAGCATAGTAGGATAAAGTGGTAACTGCAGGTGTGCAGATGAAAAATGCTTTCTCCTGAGAGCGTCTAGTTCCGTGCATTGTAGTAGGGTGTGAAGTACGGTTAAAGGATCGCCACAGTAGTCGCACAAAGGTGGATCGCCTCCGGACAAAAGGTATGAATGTGACCTGTATGTGTGGCCAATCCTAAGTCTGCAGAGTGTAACTTCTGTGTGGCGTGACTTTGATACTGGTGTCCAATTACCTAGTTGCGGCTTGATAACATGCAGTTTATTTTGTGTGTGCCTATCCCATGTGCTCTGCCAAAAGGCCCTGATCTCTCTTTTGAGGAATGGTTTTAAGTCTAGCGGAGGGAGAGCTACGGCTGTATTGGGACTGTTTTCGTGGGCGGATGCTGCTAGCTGATCCGCCAACATGTTGCCTTGTATCTCGCGGTGCCCAGGCACCCAGCACACTACGACATGTTGTTTGAGGGAGTAGATCGTGCATAGAATAGAGTATAGCGAGACAAGGACAGGATTTGTGTGCTTTGTCATAGTTTTTAAAGCTTTCACTACACTTAAAGAATCCGTGTATATCACTGCCTTTTGTAGTTTCAATTGTTTTA
The DNA here is from genome assembly GCF_013339695.2 of Rhipicephalus sanguineus. NCBI lineage: Eukaryota > Metazoa > Arthropoda > Arachnida > Ixodida > Ixodidae > Rhipicephalus > Rhipicephalus sanguineus. The sequence continues at coordinate 97,570,167 of NC_051183.1, forward strand.
TGTGTTTAACTGCCGCAAGTATCGCGTAAGCTTCTGCCGTGAAGATACTTGAATCAGGTTGCAGAATACCGGAATCGGAAAACGATGGACCAACGGCTGCGTACGACACAGAAGTGTTAGACTTTGGGGCATCTGTAAAGAATTCAGGGTGTGGGTACTTGTATTGTAATTCGAGGAAGTGTGTACAGATATGCGCAAGTGGCGCGTGCTTGGTAACTTCGACGAAAGAAACATCGCAGTCTATAAGCTGCCACTGCCATGGCGGGAGATGGGCAGCGGGAGCCATTAGACAGTGTTCGAGAAGTGGCACACCCATTTCTTCAGCTAGGCCCCTCACACGAAGTGAGTAGGGCTGTCTCATAGAAGGACGGTTGTGAAAAAGTTCAGAAGCAGACAACTCATTGATTGTAGTGTGTGAGGGGTGTTCATTGTTTGCGTTCACTTTGAGGAAATATACAAATGATAGGTAAGATCCCTGGAGGTGTAGCGACCACTCATTCGATTCGACGTAAAGGCTTTCCACAGGGCTGGTGCGAAAGGCGCCCGTAGATAGTCGAATGCCTAGATGGTGGACAGGGTCAAGCATCTTTAGGGCGCTTGGTGTCGCAGACTGATAGATTATTGTCCCGTAGTCCAGGCGAGTGCGTATGAGGCTTTTATGCAAATTCATCAGACACTTCTTGTCACTACCCCACGCAGTGCGTGACAACACTTTTAGAACACTCATTGTTTTTATGCATTTGTTTTTTAACTGTTTAATGTGTGATACGAACGTCAGCTTCTATCCAGGATAAGGCCTAAGAATTTGTGCTCCGTCTTCACGGAGAGATGTTGGCCATGCAGCGCAATGTCTGGGTAAGGATGAAGGCCTCTCTTTCGAGAGAACAGGACACAGGTGCTTTTTGGGGGATTAAGACTGAAACCATTCTCGTTTGCCCATTTAGAGATCTTGTTCAGACCTAGCTGGACCTGCCGCTCACACATGGAGAGGTTGCAGGATTTAAAACCGACCTGTACATCGTCGACATATGTGCAATAAGACATATTTTGTGGTATGCAAAGACGCAAGGAATTCGTTTTGATAATAAAGAGCGTACAGCTGAGTACACCACCCTGTGGCACTCCAGTTTCTTGAAGGAATGGTCTTGACAGAACATTTCCTACTAGGACACGGAACGTACAATCCGACAGGTAGCTCTCTATTATATCTAGCATTCTACCACGTACACCAAGGTGGGACAGGTCTCTTAATATTCCAAAGCGCCATGTCGTGTCGTAAGCCTTTTCCATATCGAGGAACACAGAAAGAAAACTGTTTGTGCACGAATGCGTCACGGATTTGTGCCACGCAACAGGTGGTCGGTCGTGGATCTACCCTCGCGAAATCCGCACTGGTACGGGTCAAGTAGATTGTTTGTTTCCAGGAAATGTATGAGACGGCGGTTTATCATCTTTTCAAAAAGTTTGCACAGGCAGCTTGTTAGTGCAGTCGGCCTGTAGCTCGTAACGGAGGATGGATCCTTATCCTGTCTAAGAATAGGAATGACAATGGCCTCTTTCCAAGACGAGGGGATTTGGCCGGAAAACCAGATAGCATTGTACAAGGAAAGTAAGGTTCTTTGCGTTTCGGCAGGTAGGTTTTTCAACATGTCGTATACCACACGGTCAGAACCTGGGGCGGAATTACTGCAGCTGTTAAGCGATACGTGGAGCTCGGCTAAGCTGAGGGGTTGGTTGTATGCATCGTGTTTTGTACATTTCCGCTCTAGTTTTTGTTTTTCTACTCTTGTTTTGTACCGTTGGAAGACTTCTGAGTAATGCGCGGAACTAGACACTTGTTCAAAGTGTGCGCCGAGGAAGTTTGCCTGGTCTTCCAAGGTGTCGCCTTGTGTGTTGACTAGAGGAAGTGAATGTACTTGCCGCCCTGCTATCCTACTAACCATGTTCCAGACTTTAGCCTCCTGTGTATACGAATTGATCCCCGTTAAAAACTTCTCCCAACTTTCTCTTCTTGCCTGTCGGCGCGTTCTCCTGACTTAAGATTTTATGTTTTTAAAACTGTCAAGGTTCTCGGCTGTCGGAGAGTCCCGAAGCAACCTCCATGCTTTTTGTTTTTTGCGCGCCTTCCGGCATTCATTGTTCCATCATGGGACCCGTCGTTTGCCAGGCAGTCCACTTGTTTGTTGGATACATTTGGTGGCAGCATTAATCAGGAAAGCTGTAAAATAGTCTACAGCTGCACCTATACTTAGATCACACATGTCTGTCCAACTTAAGAGAGTCGTCTTACGAAACTGTTCCCAATCGGCTTTGTCAATGTGCCATTTGGGAACCTGTGGGGGACATTCATTTAATATTTGTGCGCTCAGAACTATAGGAAAATGGTCGCTTCCGTAAGGGTTATTAATGACCTTCCATTGAAGTAAGGATAAAAGCGAAGGAGATACAATGCTGAGGTCTATAGACGAGTAGGCACCGTTAGCGAGGTTATAGTATGTTGCCTCTTTCTGATTCAACAGACAAGCACCCGAAGAGAAAAGGAATTGTTCAATTAGCCGACCTCGCGCATCGCAGCGAGAGTTACCCCATAGACTGCTATGTGCATTGAGGTCCCCAAGAATCAGATAAGGTTCTGGTAGCTCATCTATTATGGACTGGAATTCGTGTTTTTGCAGGTGGTAGTGTGGAGGAATGTAAAGAGAGCAAATGGTGACGAGTTTGTTCAAAAGAACCACTCGAACAGCCACTGCCTCCAGGGACGTTTGTAGTGGTAAATGTGTACATGCTACTGATTGGTTGACTATAATGGCTACACCACCGGATGATACCATGGCATCATCTCGGTCCTTTCGAAGAATGAGGTAGTTGCGTAAAATGTTCTTGTGTTGTGGTTTTAAATGTGTCTCTTGTGCACACAGCACTTTTGGATTGAGTTCGTGAAGGAGTTCTTGAATGTCATCGAGGTTTCGCAGAAGGCCTCGGATGTTCCACTGTAATATTTGTGTGTGCATATTAACGATAAAAAGGTGCTGTGTGTACAGTAAGGAAGTGTGGAGTGTTCAAGTGAAATACTGTTTTAAGAGGCAGGACGGTCGTCCGGCCCCGCTATTGGCTTTTTTGTTTTCTTGGCGCGGTCCAGAGAACTGCGCCGGTGTTTCGGCACCAGGGGTGCCGATGCCGTGTCCATTGCCTCCTCGGAGGCACTGGATGCCCGCAAGGTCGGGCTAGTGGCTCGAGTTTCGGGCCTCGTCTGGCGTGACGAGGCCTTGAGACCCGACGGCCCTGGAGTCGCCGGTCCCTGTTCGCTAGTTGGCGGAGTAGACTTCACTACTGCCGCCGTGGGGGCAGGCGCCACAGCCGATGGTTCGCTCTGCGCAGACCGAGGGAGTGGCGGGGGCCGATGCGACGCGGCCCCCCGGCGCGCCGCATCAGCGTAGGGTGTGCTGTGAAAGGGTGAGCACCTTTTACGGGCTTCGCGGAAAGAAATGTTCTCTTTGTACTTCAATGTGATGATGTCCTTTTCTTTTTTCCAGCTTGGACACGAACGTGAGTATGCAGGATGGTTGCCGTTACAGTTGACGCAGTGTGGTGGCTCAGCACAGTTGTCGGAGGGGTGGCCTTGTACACCGCATTTAGGACAAGTTTGATGACCACGGCAGCTGAGTGATCCGTGGCCGAATCTCTGGCATTGGAAGCAACGTCTGGGGTTAGGAATGTATTGTCTGACATTTAATTTTATGTAGCCTGTTTCAATGGTTTGGGGAACAACACTGCTTGCAAATGTGAGAATCAGGTGTTTCCGTTGGGATTTCTTTTCCTTCTCTTCTAATAACAATTCGTTTCACATCAGTTACGTTCTGGCTTTTCCATCCCTCTAGCAGTTCAGCTTCAGACAAGTCAAGGAGGTCTACTTCAGAAACGACACCGCGTCAGCCGCAGACGCCAGACGCCAGCCGTACAATGCCGCTATAACCTAATATATTATGTCCAAGAGAGGACACATATACACGGTTAACCCGGGCCGCCTACGAAAATTGGGGAAGTAACAGAAGAGATTAGGAGACAGGACAGCGAGGAAAGAGGATAGGAAAGCGAAAGATCAGAGAGGGGATAGGAAAAGGCGACCGCCGATTTCCCCTGGGTGGGTCAGCCCAGGGGTGCCGTCTACGTGAAGCAGGGGCCAAAGGGTTGTCTTGCCTCTGCCGGGGGGCCTTAAAGGTCCAAGCACCCGGCATCGGCTCAACCCCCAGGATCCCCTTTTCCCCGGACACGGCAAAGCCACGCAGGGCGGGGCGTGGGAGGGGGTCGAAACCCCCCCGTTAGCTCGGGTCCGTGGTGTCGCTACACACCAAACGCCTGCTTCCACAGACGCCCCTGCGGGACTAGGATCAATTAATTCACACACCAGCTGCTTGTTAAGTTGTTTAAATAACATTATGATTAAGTGAAAACTAAACAAGCCAGACACAGTAAGAATGAAGTTACCCTGAAGCAGTGGGGTAGCAATAGAATAAAAAGACTTTTGGTAATAATGCGAATGACGTGATTCTGGATGTGCTAAATGGATGAAAGATGAGTGTTATATGCATTTCCCCAAAAAGTAATGCCATAGGTGATGTGACTATGTATGAAAGCAAAGTATAAAGATAATAAGGCGTCAAGTGAAAAAATGAACGAGCTTCGATGAGTGCTCTTATACCGAATGCCATTTTTTGTTTAACGAAAACAATGTGGTGAGTGAATTTCGAATAAGGGTCTAATTTTATGCCTAGAAAACACACACAGTCAGATGAAGGAATGAAATGGTAGTCGATGAACACTTGTGCTATGAATGGGAGCATTTTTTGAGAAGTTTTAAAAGCGATGAATGAGTTTTTAGAGGGTTTAAAATTAAGTTGTTTAAATGACACCATTTAACAACATTGGTCAATTCGTTGTTTAGCTGATACGATCAGAGTTGTTAATGATTCATTTGACATGGAAATAGTCGTATCGTCAGCGCAAGGAATAACTTGAGAATCAGTAAGGCAGTTAGGCAAATCATTAATGTAACTACAAAATAGTAAGGGCCCAAGTATGGAACTCAGTGGTACCCCTTCATTAGTTATTTTAACGTTAGAATGAACACCCCGTATGCAGACTGATTGTTCGCGATCAGGAAGGTAATTTTTATGAAGGTTGATCATGGACCAGTGATACCCAAGCACTCCAATTTTGTAAATAAGATGGTATGACTAATAGTGTCGAATGCTTTCGTGAAATCAAGAAATACAGACCCGGCGAAATTACCGTTATCTATGGAAGAATTTAAGAAATCAGTTAATGAAAGTACTGCTAAATACGTAGAGCTACCTGCACGGAAACTGAATTGACAAGGCTTTAGCAACCTAAATTTGTTAATGTACTTATTATTGAGTTTCAAAAATAATTTTTCAATAACTTTGCTGATTGATGACAAAATAGAAATAAGGTGAAAGTTCCGGACATCTGTCATATCGCCTCAAATCAGTGATTGTTTGCATGTGGAACATTAGGGAGCACTGCAATTACAGCGTTTAGGTGAGCATGTCGCATATAATTTTTTTTATTCCGCGGGCATCTGCAGTAAGCAGGGAGCAATAACACTTAAAACACAAGAAGTTAGAACTGTCTAACTGGATGTTTTACAAACCGATCTACAACTTTCTAAAATAAATTTTTTCGCTCAGCTTTGTTGCCTTAAAAGTTGGTTGATTACTCTTGCCTAAATAAATATTAATAAGCAGAATGGTACAATAACTTCATTCTTCGTGCAATAGTCACAAACATTCTTTTGGCTGTATCGTGATAGTCTATATGCATATTTTTATGTTTGGCTAATTTAGAAAAAGCAACCTCTAAACGCAAATATTATATTGCATTTTTTGTGCATATGTGGTCCAAATTCTGAAATGAAAGGTTGATGAGTACAGCGCTCACTCAAAGGAAGTTTTATTTTGCATGCTTATATATGTAGCAGCTGCAGCATGACACTTCATGAAAAGTTTTATGCCCACAACGTGATAAAATGCTTCTTGAGAATTGTATTTCCTGATGAGAAGTGCCACATTTTTTAAAGAAACAAATAAATATAGTGAACTGAAAATAAATGTTACATTAAACTGTGGCAGTCATATCACAATGCTTTTTGCCATAATTTTTGGTACAGTAGGGTATGCATCGAAGTGTGGTAAGTAACTTGTGGGTAGATGTAACAAACAGACATGGTTTTCACTTAAAAAGTTTATTGTCATAGCAAAGATTTGCATACACTGATAGTAATGATTCGAATTTGTAGGCGCAAACAAGACACGGACGAGAAGGGAGACACACACACAGGGCGCCCTGTGTGTGTGTCTCCCTTCTCGTCCGTGTCTTCTTTGCGCCTACAAATTCGAATCATGCATTACCAACACGCCCAGTTGCTCACTCTCACATCTGATAGTAATGGTGGCAGTTCAATCTGTAAGCATTACTTCAGGCCTGAGCACAAGTTCACAATCAAAGTACAGATCAAGAATCTGTGACGATGCAAGGTCGGTTGGTTTGAGAAGTTTTTCTTCTCCCGTTTTCTGGACAACATAGGACCAACGGTGTCTGTTAAACAAGGTATTCCTGAGTACACTCACAAGCAAGAACACATTGCCACACTATATGTACAGCTGTGTGATCTGTCGAAAAGTAGGTAGCGTGCCCTTCTGTAGAATGACTACATCCTTCAGTTTGTACGGTAACTGTTCCACTGTCACAGAACTGACTTGCCACACAGGAACGCCAGGTGAAACAACTTCAGTCATGCATGGGGCCAAATCTTCCTCTTTCAAAGACCAGGGCTTTGTTGTCTGAATGGAGTTGTGAAACTCTGGATTACAAAGTTCATAGCTCTGCAGTAACTGGTGCCTTTCTGCGATTGTCTTGCATATATTTGTGAAATTTTGGTTACGTGTAGCAATAGCTTTGACATACTGATGTTTTGCCTCATAGCGCATACACCAATATTGCTTAAGCGGGCCAAGTTGATTGATGAGTCTCGGGTAATGCACTGGGAAATGAAGTTTTGGAATTATATGACCAGGATACAGACTCGCAAAGGAAGACAAAAAGTAGCCAATGTCATCCTGCAGACATGCAAGGTGGTCATGTGGAAGGGTGTCAGCAAATATCAGGTCAACAATCTTTCTGAGAAGCAAGTACACTTCCCAGTGCTCATTAAGTTCTGGGACTTCGTCTCCAAGCATAAGTGACAGAAACCTAAAGAGGCACCACTTCTGCGATACAGTGCCTTTATATGGTGCTTTCCCCGTTAGAAAGTGTTTTTCTACAGCTTGTGGTTTGTTCTTTCTGTCATGTGCACCGAAACTGAATGTTGTAATGCAATCTACGTCTGAGTAAACTAATCTCATTGCTACTGTCGAAGTCTTGCAAAGCATGTTTCAGAACATGAGGTATGCTTCCTTCAAGAACATTGTCCATCAGGTCTGGTGGAAGCTGCAGTGTTACATCGAAGTACATCCATTTCATGGGATACAGTGCTAAATGCGGCAGAAGGTGCAGTGCAAAACCTGCATGGCCAGCCCCTGTTAAAACAACATGTAAATCCTCCGAGCCTATTCATAGAAAGGTTGTCCCCACAGAATGCAACAAGGATTGCTTTGACATTTATGGTAGCAGAATTTATCCTTACTGAAAAGCCAGTTGTTTCTAATGTCACTATGTCAGAAACAAGAGGTTTCAAGATCATGCCATGCTTGTCAGCAAGCCTGTATGGCGCAACAAGGGCTACGTGTATACAGCGTAACTGTAACCTATGGCAAGCATGTATGTTGAGCACACTGAAGTACATGACAACTACTTTGTGAATGCCCCGTTTTGACCACAGGGGGTTCACAATTTCTAGTTCATCACTGTACAGAACGAGAAATAGCGTGTATTGCGCCCCATTTTCTAGAAGTGCTGAGAGTTTTTCCTTGAACAATAAGGCATCATACAAACTTTGAAGAACTAGCGATGCCTGTCCGGTTGAAAAGTTTTCATCCAACTCTTCTCGAAAAGTCTCGGACATCATCAGGTTTTCAGGGACTCGAGGTATGGAAACATATTGAAATGTCTCGTTAACTTCTAGATGGTGTTTCTCCGGTTTCACGTAGGGAAGATGCTCCTTGGCAAAATTTGCTCTCTGTGACTTGGTGATGGCACTCTGGAACACATCTTCCGGGAAGTCACACGCAAGAAACTTTTCCAATTCTCCTCCAACAGATTCTATGGGGATGTTCTGTTGAATCTGCGAAGCAAAAGCCGTCATCAGTTCCGTAGAGGTCCACTTGAAGTCTTGAAAAATAATTTCAGTGACAGGGTGTGGCAGCTTGTGGACCTCAGCAATCCGGAAAAAAAGTAAACACATCTGTTTTCTTTTTCACTTTTAGTGCGAGGTCGTGTACTGTGTCACACGAGCGAATGGTCGCACCACAGGCAGTTTCCCGTCCATCACTGGTATCTTCCGCAAAGGAGTTTGAACAAGGCATTTCTGTGTCGTCGAAAGCAGTTCCGTTTGTGGAAGCATCCAGCCGCGGCACTTCAATATCACTTTCGTCAACATCGATCCTCTGTTTAGCATCGTCGAGGTCGACGTAGCTTCTGTGGCAGCGATAGATGTGCCTACGGTATGATTCATACTCCCCATATGTTTTTGCACATCCGTGCACACCACACATAACAGAAAAATCCGTGTCGTGGCGATGATCCCTAATGTGTCGTACGACCTTGCAAAACTTCGCCGAAGAAAACGTACACCGTGGGCACATATGCATCGCGTTCTCTAGGTTTACTCGCGTACGCTATGGCGATTCATCTCCGCAGCACAATATACGCGCACAGGGCCTGAAACAAGAACGGCACAGCACAATGAAAAATCAGCCTCCGCACCTCTGCCGAGCACATCTAGAACTCCATGACAAGCGCAAAAACGATGATAATGATCTAGCCACCTAGCCGCCACCAGCCTTTACCCTTTGAAGCTGGCGATACAAAGGATAATCGGTTCTGGTGTGAATAAAATATGTAACATCTTCTCAGGAATTACTCAAGATACGGTTTTTTTTTGCGTATGTCTATAGGCGTACATACGGGAGCCGGAGAGGGGAAAGCAGAGCATCCCCTCTATTTTGAGAGAAATATAGGTCGCACGGGTTGCCACCTTTGCAGCCTCCCCAGACCAGGGTGCTTATTTCTCCACCTCTGTATCTACACGCCGTGGCATCGTGCCTCTGACCGCGCAATCTTCCCGCTCCCCCATTCCTCGCTGAACTCAGAGGCTGAGTTCAGCGAGCGCTTACTAGCAACTATCACGCAGTGATAGTTGCAGTTATCCTGCGTTATATATATATATATATATATATATATATATATATATATATATATATATATATATATATATATATAATTACTCAATCCACCCCCCCGCCCCTGTTTTTACATTTTTATACTTCACTGTGCCGGCCCTTGCAGGAATAAATTTCTTGATTGCGGCCCGCTAGCTGAGGTGAGTTGTAGGGACTTCTGATCTGCCCGTGGTCACCCATTTTTTATTATCACTGCATGCCTCCTGGAACCCACGAAATAAGTTACTGATTCGCCTCATTCCACTTAAAATGTCAAGCTGAAGAAGACTGCGATATCATCATTAAGTCGCCGCAAAATTAATGGAAATTTTAATGGCCTTACAATATGAGGGGCGCAATCGCATGACCAAAGTTCGGTATGCGCTGACGTTATATCTATAGTGAAAAAGAATTTAGCTCACGGCTTAATGCATCCTCAACGGTCAATTACAGTCTTCTAGGCAGGTGGATGAAATAATGTACGCACGAAGAAAAACAGCAAACTGCCCGCATTAATCATGATTACGAACTTGCGACAACTTCATGCACTATCCTTCAACACACCAAAAACAACGTGGGGGTGTTCAGCCACCTTAATGTATGTTCGTGCAGGTGATGCAGAATTTTATTATTTCGGGGAAGAGGTGTTCGACTGAATACGCCAATCTTGCGGGAGGTGACTGTTACATATAGCTCAGTGCGCCTTCAGCAGAAGTTGTGAATTCAGATAAAACTGGTTCATTGAACACGCTCCAGCAGTGCAGTTTTTGCTGGCTCTACCGCTCATCATCGGAGATCATGTGGCTATATTGCAGCATATGGACTATAATATTAACCTAGGACGGCGCGCATGTCCAGCGGGTGACATGTTCTGGGTATGTACGTTTTAATAAAGCTTTCAGCTTACAGTAGTGCTGTTGTTGTTCTTACTCTTGTCCAACCAACTCTTGTCCCATCCAACTAACTGAGATTTTTCATTTTTCTTCACGGTTACAAACTCTAAGAACTCGGTTGCATGGAACGTAGGCGAAAGCTTATTGGAAATATATTAGGTTTTACGCGCTCACCATGCTAGGCTGCATGCCTTTTTTCAGAAAACGGCGTTTCGAAACGGCCGGACAAGCGAAACACACCTGAAATTGCGACGGTGCCACTACGAGGGCTAAAACCGTTCACGCACAAAATTTACACGAGTATTATTAGCATGATGACGGCTTAGGTAGCACCGTAGCACTCTGAATCTGTTTATGATCGCCATTTCTGCTTTACCGGCATGGGCCCTGATTTTCTTGCAGCTTGGTTGTGCGCTCATTGTATGGCGCGAGCTTGTGGCTTGCAGCAGCTAAGCTATCCCCACAGTTATCGTTTTATTTTTGCTGCTTCCACCATTTATAAGCACAGAATTTGGAAAAAATGACGAGGTTCTGCCAAAAAGTGCCACAGCTCGCAAGCGCCAGTGGCGTGATGCGCCGTCTACCGGCTGTAGACAGCGCGACACTCTGTTTCCACCTAGCCACTGCAAATAGCACTGGTCTTTTTTTATGCACCTTGTCAAACACATTTTCATCCATGCTGTCAACTGTCAATGAATGGACGAAGGCCACCAATACCGTCTCCGCTGTAAAAATATTCGTGGCGCCGCCAAAAATGCGTTGTGACGTCGGCTTTTGTTCTGTTCGAGCAGCAGTACAGAACAGAGAGGACCGCCTGTTTGCTGCTGCTACTGCTGAACGAGCGTTGCCCATACTCTAACCTCTTTGGTGTTGCCCGGGTAACTTTCAGCATGACGCATATCCTGGTGAAATGGAAAGACGAAATGAAATGGGATGTGTATCCCATTAATAGTGTAGCGGACACGGCAGTCGGCCTACGCTTAATGCGGGACCCGGGTGCCACCTTGAGATGTATAAAGCAGGACTTCGTTAACATCAGCTGGGATAATTACAAGCCGCCGTCGCCAGCGAAGTATTGGCCGTGGGTAAGTACTGTCAACGTTGAGCAGAACTGCTTTACTTGTAAAATGAGCTTGTAAAACATTGCTAAAGCCAACGTAGAGCACGTCTATAACATGTGCTGTACCACGTGCACACATTAGCGCGTGCATGCATATTGCAGTGAATGCAGTTGTATCATCCAAGCTACGGCCGGCACTATCGCTTCTACGGCAAATATTATTGCAGTCTGCGCGGCCAAGAAGCTCTGGAAAAAGATCTGTGCACCGAATTGCATGTGCATCGATGAAGATACACGTGGGGGCATGTTTCATGGTTCTCTCTGACGTTGCATAGGTGTCTTTTGTTTTGCCAGTGTTAGCGGTTGACCCGTTTCTGAAATCTGTGCCGTGCCGCTTCTCACTGCAGCCAAAGTATCGACAGTCGTGGCCGCTCACTCCGATTTTTGCCCCGCAGAGAACTAAGACCGTACCCTGACTGTCATATATGTAATACAAGCTGGAAGGTGCTTGATTAGACTTCGCTTTTGTGCCTCCGCAATGCAGCAGTGCACGTATTTTTTACATTTACATTGCTGAAAGTGATCCTTCACCTCTATAATGCCGCTACATTAGAGACGTTAAAGCGAGAAGAAAAAACCACAAAACAATGGAAGGGGTTTGTAAGCATGTAACAACACTGCTAAAATCCGCAACCCCCCCCTTTTTTATGCATGTGTTCCCTTTGTGGTGTTTTACAATTAAGGTTGCAGTCCATTTTAGTTGGGCTTGACATTTCAGGCAGTTGTTTTCACGTCATGGGCCGTGTTTGATACCAAGCCACGTGCTTCTGAAAAATGATCCCACCTACTGGGCATCACCTTGAGGAGCAAGTGGCCCTATTCACCTTATCTTTTTGCATGTTCACAGGGAGCCTAGCCTCAATGGAGAGGAAAAGAAGCCGTGCAGCAGCACGTGCCAGTAGTGACAGCGAAGACAGGGTAAACTTTCTATTTCAGAATCTTCAAATCCCATGTAATGTTATTTCTTTAACCAGTGCATTGCATGCCCTAGCTGTTGCCTGTTGCCCCATAACAGTGGATACATTAGTAAGTAGCTGAATAGTGCACGAGCCGACTTGAGACTAAATTTTTACACAAAGAAGCAAAAAAAAGTAATGTTAGCCTTGAACATGTGCATGTGCAGGCACTGCAGTTCATGAGGTATGACGTCAAATTTCTGCTGTAAGTTAACAAATTCACCTTGAAATAATTGATCAACAGTTGTGATGACACATGTTGCCTTTTTGCTTGACAATTCAAGTTTCTGCAATCCCTTTGTTAGTGTGTTAGCTGCCTAAATAACTGTTTCATGTGCACATACACAGCTGTGCAATGCAAAGTGAGAATAATTGGTCTATTTCAGCCAGCTATCGTACCCTCCACAAAACATTAATGGAAAGAAAAACATCAGGGAAAGAAACCATTTATCTTCCTTGAATTGGTAAAAAAAGGATAAAAAATTCGTAAACAGGGGGTGGGTGCTGGAGCAGATGTTTTTACAAGCGGACTTGTCTTTTTCAAGGCTGCAACTGAAAACAGTTGCAGTTGCAGCTTGAAGAAGCTTGAAAAAAGGTTGCAGCTTGAACAGTTGCAGCCTTGGAAAAGACAAGTCAACTTTTTTAACGTCAGCTCCGGCACCCGCCACCTTTTTATGAGTTTCTCAATGCAAGCTTTCATCTTCCCCTTCTTGCCTTTCTAATAAAAGGGTAGTGGCGTGCAAATGCATGTGATTCTGGTCCTTTGTAAGTGAATGGCAGCGCATAAAAAAAGGACGCAGAAAGAAAGGATGCAGAAACGCGAGTGCTGTCAACATGAGCATTCAGCGCTTGTGTTGTCACTCTTTCTTTCTGCGTCCTTGTTTTTATGCACTGCCATTCACTTAAAATTTGCAACACCAACTTACCAAATGTTGTACCCTTGTACTTGAAATTTCTGTGGCAACTTTTTAATCGTGTGTTATCATGTCTTCTTTCTTCTTTTGACCAGCTTAGTATCTGTTCTGTATTAAGGCATAAAGTCTTTTTTTTTCTTCATACATTCAGTGAAAGCGGTTTTTGTGAATTATATTTTCCATCTGGGGCACTGTTACATGTTTGGCCTTACACATGTGAAAGTTAGCCCTGTGCATCAGTCAAACAGAAAGGTAAATATGGTTAGCTACATAAGAGCATTGTTGACAAGCCTAGCCGTAATACGCATGTCAAGTGGTGCTACGTACACTCAAATAAAATATAGATTAAAAAGGGAATCCTTTCGTCTCACAACAGTTACCATCATGTATCTTGCATTCCTTTCCTTGCATTATCGCCGTGCACCCGACATTTTCAGGTCATGAACTGCATGCACGCTATTGGCATCACTTATCACTCTATAGGAAAGAGGCCAGTCAGGAGTTTTCAAGAAAGGAAGTGCAAGCAACCTTTTTATTTTTTTATTTTTAGAATGTGGGTGTCACATAAGAGCAGTATTCTACCGCTGGTGTTGTGTAGGGCAGGAGCGCGGCGTAACCCGCGGCGGGCCGACGGAGAGGCCGAACGACGGGAGGGCGCGCGGAGTGACGACGCAGAGACCGAGCTTCGGCGAGACTGACGGGAGACTGCTCTCCCGCGTTTATTGCAGGCGGTTTTAAGGAGCGAGAAGAAAGGTTATTGGTCCGCGAGGCACGGGTCACATGACCGGCACGGCCACGCCGGATTGGTGGTAGCAAAGAGGCATGGCAGAGACCTAGCTCCCCCATGTAGCATGAATAGAGAGCACAACAGCACTGGTGTCTCAGCATGGCACCAGGGGTCACACGACACAACAGCTGGGCCTACACATATGGTGGTTTCTTGAACAATATACTAAAGGGGTACTGACACAAAAAATTTAGCCTCGCCTTTTTTGCTACAATGTGTTGCTGGGGGCCTGTTAGTCATGACACGACACATTGTTTGGTGCAGCACGCGACAGATAATTAATTACAGGCCCCTCATTATCGACCAGTTTCAGTTTCCGTTTGAGAGAGCTCCAAAAACGATAAGCCACCGGGTGCAACTATCGCCACCTAGCGTGTGCAGCTCTTGACCACGTCAGCACACAGAACTGTGACACACTTCCGCACGGTCCGCATCAAGAATTACTTTCGAATAGGAAATGAGACTGCAGTGTCGCCAAACACAAAACTTTCAAAGCATGTGCCACGGCCCCCTCACTCGCAACCAGCCGCCGAGAAGTATAGACAGCAGGAACAAACGCGGCAAAAGAAAAATGGCGGCTATGACGTCCTCTTAACTTGTTTTATTGACGGCAGCGTGGTGACGGGAGGGAAGCAGGGGGTCCCCAAAGGGTCCCCCTCGAGGGTGTCAATGGCACGGTGGAGTCGAGGGCTCGTGGAAACTTTAAAAATAATTTAAAATACTTTCCAAGCTATATTCGCTGTTGATATTTTGCAGATGATATACGAATGTTCACGGCAATCGACCCCACAGGCTATCTCGGCCGCGAAATTTTGTGTCAGTACCCCTTTAAGCGTTAAACAGAATGAGAAGTGCGGTCTATCCAGCTCCTGCTGATGGCCCCTATGAGTCAGTCTTGCTGTTCAAGAAGAAAAAGCTGGGCCAGTAAACAGCCTTGATCAAAGACTAGGGAAGCAAACTCTTTTGTGTTCACCACATGCCTCTGCCTTTCCTTTCTCTCTTACCCTGCACACCACTTTGCATTAAATGAGACGTGACATTGCCAATGTAATTTTTAACAAGCCGTTACGATCACCTTGAGCACCTTTAGCTGCAGTGTGGATTTGTGAATGCGCTTATAGTGACAAAAGCTTTTTGTGAACGAGAGCTTTCAGTTAGAAAATGGACTTGCAAGAAAACCAACTTACAAATTTTTGCGAAGTGTCAGTTGCAAAGGACAAAATACCTCACGTTATTCTCCGTGTCCATATGTTTTCACACATTGTTAAAAAGCTAGCCAGTGTGTGCGACAATGGTTTTTATTTGTTTCTCTCAGTATGCGAGCTCTAACTTCAGCTCTATAGCTTAGGGAACGCAGGCATATGTAAGAAGCACATTAAATGGCTCATTGATTTTTGCATGCATGCGGTATGAGCAAGCTTGGCTAAATTGTGGTTGCGTGTGTGTTTGCCAGACACCACTTGAATATAAGAGTACAAATATGACTTAAAGGGAGTAGTGCCATCAAATTTTGAGGCTATAGCAAGCCTGTTGTGTTTGTGGGTTTCCTTTGTATGCAAGGACACTCCACACGAATGGTCAGAGACACCAAACGTATTTTAATTCACTTCCAAAGTGCACATAAATGCTCATTTTCCTGATCGAGACCCATCGCTAGTGCATCCAACACTGACGTAACTGTAACACAGGGGATAAATCTTCCGAGAAGTGAGGATTGTGGATCACGTGACAAAGACGTCACGCATTAACGAGTTGGCATGACCTCCCTGCTCATCCTCGGGGAGGACGGGGACCTCTTGACTGACAAAACAAACTATCCCCCCTGCGGCAGGGGATATAGCGGAATTTCGGGCAGATATTTGGCTACATTGTTGCACTCTGCTTCGGCAGAGAGTGGCAGCGTGCTGATGGTTTCGTCGTCAGCAGCTGGGGAAACTGGCTGTACAAACTACCAGAACAGTCTCGTAACACTGGTCTTCCCCTCCATTCGCCTAGTCCGTGTGAGCAGGACACATTTCTGGGGAATTCTCTCTGCGAGCTGACGTCACTAGGCTCTGGTTTTATCTCCTCAGGATTTATCCTCTGTGTGAATGTTGTAGTTACGTCACACCAGATCTGTAGTGACGTGAGTGACCTCTGCAACGTACATTCCGTCAAAGCATCTGTTGCTACATCAGTTGTGGCTGCTCCAGCTAGCCATGCCAACTGTCGGTGTGTTTGTTTTGCTGGTGCTTGTGTGGCACGTGTGTGCAAGAGCAGACGATACTCAGCACGACGCGCATCACACACAGCTTTGTGTGGTCACGTGACTAAGCCACCTACACTGCTACGTCACTGCCCAACTGGACTCCCAGTAAACGTAAGTGAAAATTGCCCACATAAGTAAGGCATATTAAATATTTCGCGAGAATACATGAATCTTGAAAGAACATACGCTTGGGCATGTTGATGATTCATTCAAACTTTTTAGCGTACAAAGCGACAAGGAGGAAAAGTGATGCGGACACAGCGCTGACTTCCAACATATGATTTATTTTTCCAGTCGTAGCTATATGTATACAACAGAGAGCAATGCATGCAGGCGCATTGTATGTGAACATTGCATGAAAAAACCACAGATGCATACGTGCATGAAAGTTATGCACTCAAACAAACTGATACTGGATGCCCCCCTCCCTTAAGATTAAGAGGTCATTCCTGAATGTCATTTCCGTCGAGCCACTCTGTTAGCCTTGCTTAAAAAATCAAGTTCTTTTCTCGATATGTCTTCGGAAAATGCACGAATGCACGAGTCTCCCAGACTTGCGATCTTCGCCGCTTCAATGACCTCGCACGTCATTTGCATCTGGCTTCTTCCTATCACAGTGCACTGCAAATATTACACCCACACTTCCTGCAGTGGAAAGCCAAATGGTCCATGCCCCCAGTTCGTACATTATCTTCATGTTCATGCAGCCTGTCATTTGCACAACGTCCCGTTTGCCCTATGTAACAGCAACATTGTTTATGAGTTACCGTTGTCCTGTGTTAAGAAACACATAGGGCAAACAGGATGTTGTGCAAATGACAGGCTGGTTGAACACTCGGATAAAAGTATGAACTGGAGGCATGGGACATTTGGCTTTCCACTGCAGGAAGTGTGGGTGTGATCCCATATATTTGCAGTGTACTGTGATAGGAAGAAGCCAGACACAAACGTCGTGTGAGATCATTGAAGCGGCGAAGATCGCAAGTCTGGGAGACTCGTGCATTCGTGCATTTTCCGAAGACATATCGAGAAAAGAACTTGATTTTTTAAGCAAGGCTAACAGAGTGGCTCGACGGAAATGACATTCAGGAATGACCTCTTAATCTTAAGGGAGGAGGGCATCCAGTATCAGTTTGTTTGAGTGCATAACTTTCATGCACGTATGCATCTGTGGTTTTTTCATGCAATCTTCATATACAATGCGCCTGCATGCGTTGCTCTCTGTTGTATACATATATCTACGACTGGA
Source organism: Rhipicephalus sanguineus (assembly GCF_013339695.2). NCBI lineage: Eukaryota > Metazoa > Arthropoda > Arachnida > Ixodida > Ixodidae > Rhipicephalus > Rhipicephalus sanguineus. The sequence goes on from NC_051183.1 coordinate 97,587,729, forward strand.
AAAATAAATCATTTGTTGGAAGTCAGCGCTGTGTCCACATCACTTTTCGTCCTTGTCCCTTTGATGATGATGATATATGGTGGTTATTGGCGCAAGGGCCATTTGATGGCCAAAGAGCGCCAAGACATGATAACGAAACTGAACAATGGTCATGTTACCTGGCTGTATAGGGGCCTAAAATTCCTCGCGCTAAAGGCGGGTAAAACATATATGTAATAAAATCATGAGAGCGACGTGAAGCATGGGCATGGAGAATGAATGGCAAGTGGTCATGATGGTAAAACAATAGTGATATGGTGGGAGCACGAATGCCTCCTCAAGGCCTTTGAGATCAAAGGCAGGGAGGCAGGTGCTTTCTCCAGTATAGCTACCGTAGCAACAACCTCTTTTCAGAGGTCGTGCTACGGATTCCCTGGGTATATGACGTGAAAACTATCGACGTCTTTAAAAAACGCGAACAGTGACTGATGTTTAAAAACGGCTTCCCTACCGACGAACATTGATGGGTGTAGTGGTAATTGTTGCCGGTAGGGTAGTAGGAAGTGTCGTTTTCTAAGCGTTTCTAGTTCCTTACACTGTATTAAAATGTGAATTACGGTTAGTGTTTCACCACATCTCTCACACATGGGTGGATCACCACCAGATAGAAGGTGTGAGTGTGTACTGTGTGTGTGTCCTATTCTTATCCTGGTAAGTGTTACTTCTGTGCGGCGTGACTGTGTTACTGACGGCCAATACGCGATATGTGGCTTGATAAGATGAAGTTTATTTTGTGTTTGCGTGTCCCACGACCGCTGCCAGTGATCTCGGAGCTTTCTTTTAATGAAGGGTTTTAGGTCGAGTGCAGGTACAGCTATGGATGTATCGGCGGTAGCATTTTCGTGGGCAGAAGCAGCTAGCTGGTCCGCCAAGACGTTTCCTCTAATTTCGCGGTGCCCTGGCACCCAGCACACTACGACATGCTGTTTGAGTGCGTAGACCGTGCATAAAGTTGTGTAAACCGAGACTAGGACAGGGTTCTTGTGCTTTTTAAGATTTTTCAGAGCTTTCACTACGCTTAGCGAATCAGTGTATATCACTGCACTTTGTAGTTTATTTTCTTTAATATGTTTGATGGCCGCAAATATCGCGTATGCTTCAGCTGTAAAAATACTTGTATTGGGGTGCAGAACGCCTACATCTGAAAAGGATGGGCCAACCGCTGCGTAGGACACAGAAGTGTGAGACTTCGAGGCATCGGTAAAAAATTCTGGGAAAGTGTACTTGTGTTGGAGTTCAAGGAAGTGTGTACGGATATGTGCAGCAGGCGCGTGCTTAGTAACTTCCATGAATGATATATCGCAGTCTACGAGTGTCCACTGCCACGGTGGGGGGTATGCAGCGGGAGCCACCAGACGGTGTTCAAGAAGCGGCACACCCATTTCTTCAGATAGGCCCCTCACACGAAGTGCGTAGGGCTTTCTCATGGCAGGACGGTTTTCAAACAGGACAGAACTGGACAAATCATTTATAGTAGAGTGTAACGGGTGTTCGTTGTTCGCGTTCACCTTGAGGAAATATACAAAAGATAGGTAGGACCTCTGGAGGTGTAACGACCATTCGTTTGATTCAACGTAAAGGCTTTCTACGGGGCTAGTACGAAAAGCACCCGTAGAAAGGCGAATGCCTAGATGATGGACAGGGTCAAGCATCTTCAAGGCGCTTGGTGTCGCAGAGTGATAGGTTATCGCCCCGTAATCTAGGCGCGTGCGTATGAGGCTTCTATAGAGATTCATCAGGCACTTTCTGTCACTTCCCAAGGTAGTGCGTGACAACACTTTCAGAACATTCATGGTTTTTATGCATTTGTTTTTGATGTACTTGATATGTGGTATAAAGGTAAGCTTCGTGTCTAAGATTAGCCCTAGGAATTTATGTTCTGTATTTACCGACAGACGTTGACCATACAGGTTGATGTCTGGATCGGGGTGAGTGCCTCTCTTTCTGGAGAATAAGATGCACGTGCTTTTCTGTGGATTTAGTCGGAACCCGTTTTCCTCTGCCCATTTAGAAACCTTGTTCAAACCAAGCTGAACCTGCCGCTCACACATAGCAAGATTACAAGACTTAGAGCCGATCTGCACATCATCGACGTACGTAGAATAGAACATGTTACGCGGGATGTACAGTCGCAGCGAGTTCATTTTGATAATAAAAAGTGTACAGCTCAATACACCACCTTGCGGAACTCCTGTCTCTTGGACAAATACTCGGGACAAAACATTGCCCACTCGAACACGGAATGTCCGATTGGACAAGTAACTATCGATTATGGTGAACATCCTACCTCGTATACCTAAATGTGAGATGTCTCGAAGTATGCCAAAGCGCCATGTGGTATCATAGGCCTTTTTCATATCGAGGAACACAGATAGAAAGAATTGTTTGTGGACGAAAGCATCACGGATTTGTGCCTCGATACGTAGCAGGTGGTCAGTTGTGGATCTACCTTCTCGAAACCCGCATTGGTATGGGTCAAGTAGACAGTTCGTTTCAAGGAAGTGTAGGAGTCGCCTGTTTATTATCTTTTCGAAAACCTTGCACAGACAGCTTGTTAGGGCTATAGGCCTGTAATTGGAAACTGAGGATGGGTCCTTGCCCTGTTTTAAAATAGGAATAATAATAGCTTCTTTCCAGGCAGAGGGGATCTCGCCGGAAAGCCAAACAGCATTGTACAAGGAAAGGAGGGTTTTTTGGGTTTCAGACGGCAGGTGTTTCAACATTTCATATACAACACGGTCGGAGCCTGGGGCGGAATTATTGCAGCAATTAAGCGATGCTTGTAGCTCAGCTATGCAGAAAGGTTCATTGTATGCTTCGTTATTTGTGGATTTGCGCTCTAGTTTCTGTCTTTCGATTCTTGTTTTGTATCGTTGGAAGGCTTCAGTATAGTGCGACGGGCTCGACACCTGTTCGAAGTGTGCGCCGAGGAAGTTTGCCTGGTCTTCCAAGCTGTCGCCTTGTGTGTTAACTAGAGGAAGTGAATGTGCTTGTCTGCCTGCTACCCTACTAACCATGTTCCAGACTTTAGCCTCCTGTGTATATGAATTGATACCCGATAAAAACTTCTGCCAACTTTCCCTTCTTGCCTGTCGGCGCGTTCTCCTGCCTTGGGACTTTATGTTCTTAAAACTGTCCAGATTCTCAGCTGTCGGGGAGTCCCGAAGCAGCCTCCATGCCTTGTTTTGTTTTTTGCGCGCGTTTCGGCACTCAGTGTTCCACCACGGCACACGTCTTTTGCCGGGCAGTCCACTTGTTTGTGGTATACACTTAGTTGCAGCATCAATCAAAAAAGCAGTAAAATATTCTACTGCTTCATCCATGCTTAAAGCACACATGTCGTTCCAACTTAGGAGAGCCACTTTACGAAAATGTTCCCAATCTGCTTTGTCAATTCGCCATTTGGGAACCTGTGGAGGACATTCATTTACTATTGGTGTGCTGAGAACTACAGGAAAGTGATCACTTCCGTAAGGATTATTAATGACTTTCCATTTGAGGAGGGGTAGAAGTGATGGAGATGTGATGCTGAGGTCTATGGCCGAGTAGGTATTGTTGGCGAGGCTATAATATGTTGGCTCTTTTTGATTCAGAAGACATGCGTCGGAAGAGAAAAGGAAATGTTCAATAAGACGACCTCGCGCATCGCAGCGAGAGTCACCCCATAGACAGCTATGTGCATTAAAGTCCCCAAGTACCAGATACGGTTCTGGAAGTTCATCTATTAGTGATTGGAATTCATGTTTCTGAAGGTGGTAGTGTGGAGGTATGTAGATAGAGCATATGGTGACGAGTCTGTTCAAAAGAACCGCTCGAACAGCCACTGCCTCAAGGGACGTTTGTAGTGGTAAACGTGTGCATGCTACTCCTTCATTAACTATAACGGCTACGCCACCAGATGACGCTACAGCATCATCCCGATCCTTTCGAAATATAAGATAGTGGCGTAGAAAATTGGTGTTCTTAGCTTTTAGGTGTGTTTCTTGTACACACAGCACTTTTGGCGAGTGTTCGTGTAGCAACTCTTGGATATCGTCAAGGTTTCTTAGAAGACCTCTAACGTTCCATTGTAGAATTTGTGTGTCCATTTTGGGTGTAAGTTAGTGCTGTGTGTACTGGAAGAACTATTGCCTTAAGTCACAGAGCCCTTTCCAGGCCCTGTGATGCGGGCTTTTTCTTTTTTGGCGCGCTCCAAGGAGCTACGCCGTTCCTTCGGCGCTTGAGACGCCGCTGGGCTTGCCGTTGTTTCCATCGCCTCGGCAGAGGCGCTGGATGCCCGCTCGCGGCTTACGCGCACGGGTGTCAGAGATTTGAGGCTTTCTGCCTGAGCAGAAGGCCCTGGGCCTGCAGATCCAGAGGCCTGCGTGCCCTTTAGTTGCGGAGCAGCACGGGCTGATTCCGCTGAGGGGGCGGACGGCGCTACCGCCCGTCCACTGTGCGTGGTACGCGCGGCCGCCGCGAACTTTTGTGGCACTGCCCCCGTGCGTGCCACATCCGCGTACGAATGACCCTGTGCAAAAGAAAGTCGTTTGCGCGCCTCCCTAAAAGATATGTTTTCTGTGACCTTGAGTGTGATTATTTCCTTTTCCTTTTTCCACGAAGGACATGTGCGAGAGTAGGCGGGGTGCCCACCGTCGCAGTTTGCGCAGTGTGGGGTTTCGATACAGTTGTCAGCAGGGTGTTCGTGTGAACTGCACTTGGCACAGGTTTGGCGGCCACGGCAACTCTGAGAGCCGTGACCGAAACGCTGGCACTTAAAGCAACGGCGCGGGTTCGGGATGTAGGGTCTGACCTTTAGTTTCAAGTATCCTGTTGCGACATGTTCTGGTAGGGTGCTTGTGCCAAATGTGAGGATTAGGTGCTTTGTCAAGATTTCTTTGTCATCGCGCCTGATTTTGATCCGCTGGACATTTATCACATGTTGTTCACTCCAGCCCTCGAGGAGCTCCGCTTCTGTAAGGTCGAGAAGGTCTTGATCTGATACCACACCTCGCGAGCTGTTGAGAAAACGATGCTGGGTGATTGAGACAGGTGTGTTTCCCAATGAAACAAGTTTAGACAGTTTTTCGTACTGGGTTTTGCTTTGAACTTCAAGGAGGAGGTCTCCGCTAGCCATTCTAGTTGCCTGGTAACCATGGCCCAAAGTTTCAGTAAGGCATTTTGACACAACGAAGGGAGAGATTGTTCTGGCATTCTTATCGAGTGTTTCACAATGGATGACGTGGAATCGCGGGAAAATTTCATTTCGCTTTAAGAATAGGTTAGCTGTATCTTCGGTGCGTCCCCTCTTTGTGCGAGGACGATCACTGAGTCTGGGAAAGGAAGTGGAGGCCATAAGATAAGTGTATTTTCGGCAGCCATGCCAGCCGCCCACCATGGAGCCCAACATGGGGACGCGACAGCACTTATGTTTATATAAGGCATGCCAACGCCAGCTGTACACAGCCACTATAACCAAATATAATGTGCCCAAGTGAGGGCACACACAAAAGGTTAACCCTTGCCGCCAGGAAAAGTGGAAGTAAATAGAAGAGAGGAGAGGACAGGAAAGATTAAAGTGAGAGAGAAAGACGAAGATGAGGGGAGAGAGAGACAGGAAAAGGCGACTGCCGATTTCCCCTGGGTGGGTCAGCCCAGGGGTGCCGTCTACGTGAAGCCGGGGCCAAAGAGGTGTGTTGCCAAAGAGGCGTCGGCTCAACCCCCAGGATCCCCTTTTCCCCGGACACGGCAAAGCCACGCACGGCTAGGCGTGGGAGGGGGTCGAAACCCCCTCGTTAGCTCGGGTCCGTGGTGTCGCTACACACCAAACGCCTGCTTGCGCAGACGCCCCTGCGGGGCGTCCTTGTCCCTTTGTGTGCTAAAAAGTTCGAATAACATAAATATTGCTGCGTGTAGCATGCTTCTGGGAGCTTTAAGAAGCGCTTGCAGCAAGGAATGCACAAGCCAGAAATATGGTGGCACCACCCCTGTAAGAGCAAATGTAAAAACGGACATGTCACAGGTAACTGCCACGAATGGGAGTGCAGTCTACATTCAGATAAGGCTACTTTTCTAAAACATTCAGAGGCAGAAGTAATTAATGCAGTGCCCATTAGGAAAGCTAGCTATCTTTGCACGTATGAAGTATATTGAAGTCAGATCCTGTCTACCTACTCTGTTCCTTCATGTCCAGCTTATTCGTGTTGACTAGACTTGGCACTAAAAGCATTATACCAACTAACCATGAAATGAATTATTCCCGAAGAAATACCTAGTGTGTACTTTTTGTAGCATTAAATTTAGTGTTTCTTATGCATGTAGTGTTTTAGACGTTATGTTTTCACCATTGGTTCTTAATGTATCTTGTTTGCATTCTGCAAATACCAACTTACATACACTTAAGGGAGGCGAGCTTCAAGATCAGCCTCAAGATGATGAGCCGCTGAAAAGGAGAATTCAAGACCTGGAAGATGAGCTGGAGGAAGTGCGTGAGCAACTCCGCAAGGCCCAGGATTGCCTTGGTAAGTGCACACTTTTGGTGAAATTTGAGGCAACATTGCCTTAAATGTGCTCGGACACTCTTGAACATGAGTACAATTATGGGCAAAACAGTCACTGCTATTGAAGACCTCTGGTAATTCTAAGAATTCTGTTTGGTTTGCAAAATATGTTCACTATTCTCTTCAATTCAATGGAAAAGCTGGAATTCTGGTATTGACATGGCACAGTTCTTAAGAATACTGTATATAGTTAAAAGGCAGCTCGTATTTATGCAAGTAGAAATGAACGAAAATTTCACTTTGTGCTAAATGTCGGACCAGGCATTGATCCTTCAAGGAGTACTGACACAACAATTTTACATCTTGTCTTTTCTGTTGAAATAAGTTACCAATCAGCCACTGCTCACGGCTGCAAACCTTGTATACTCAAGTTCGTAGTGGTTCGTTCTTTGGAGACTGCGTTATAGAGCCCATCGCAGTTTCAATTTCAAAAAGCACCGAGTGAGGCAGTACTCAGAATGGTTTTCATGTAAACTTTGCTGGCTACGTGAGCACACGAAACTACGTTCACATGAGCATTGTGTGGATGACTCTCTTTAACGAACGGTTCCAGGGTGCTGCTGTAAGCAGCTATGGCATGTTTAAAATGTGACCGAAAATGCACTGCCCAAAGAAGCCAGTTTTCCTACTGAAGTGGGAGTCTGCTTCTCTTTCTGTTGAAAAGGTCTGCTAGGAGAGAGCGCTCGCAATGGATCATGGCATCGAACACAAGCTCGTAACACAGGTGGCGGCTGGTCATTTACCTAAAAAACCACAGGCACGTTTGTGTGCAGTGGCGCGACATGCTCATTGAAATTTATTTTAGATATGTTTGAGGCTATATCTGTTGATATTTTGTAGATTATGCATGTGTGTAGTATATCCCACAAGTTATCTCACTCTCAGAATTTTTTGTCAGTATACTCCTCTCAGTGTCCTGGAGTTCACTGTTGCCTTTTGTTTAAGATGAGCAATATGAGAAGGGGAAAGAAGCACACCATGTGCTTTTCATAAATTTCTTTCAGGTGGGAGACACAAGCAACAAGATATGAATAGAGAAACTACGTAACTTGCACTTGCTGCAAAGTTGCTGAATTTTGATATTGTCAGCTTACGCATCGGACATTTTTCTTATAATGCTCCCTTTGCAGACGAAGAGAAAAAATTCAACGAATTTACAGTAATATGCAAAATTAGGTTGTAATTCATCTTTACTTTCAGCATGCATATTACAAGGTTCCATTGAAACGTGGGTTTCAATAGAAAATCCCATTTTAGGTCAAAACTGCCAACGCGACTTTCAGATAGGAAGTGATACGCAAAGAGGGGTTCTACGTCATGCCGAGAGCCACATAATACTGCCTCGCGGATGTGACCCACAGGCTGCAGGTTGCAGACTTCTGATATAAAACTAATAATCTTTAGCTTTCCGCTATGGTGCCCTCCTTGTGTTATTCCACCATCAGGGCGCTTCTGTTTTTGGTATTGTGGACAGTTTTCACATACTGAACTAAAGCAGGTAAGGTTACAACTAAGATGGCTGTAACATATCAGCAAAATAATTGTCTTAGTCATTCTTCATTAGCAGCTTCTTAAAAATTGCATAGAGATATACAGTCGAATTCCGCTACAACAAAAAATTATCGGTTCTCCGTCAGCCGTCCATAGGAGTCAATGCATAAACATTCTCGCCACAACGAACATTTTTTTCTTCTGCCGTTTCGCTTCAACGAAATTGGACGATGCAATTCCAGGCTCAGATATTTATTGCCGTGCGGTAAATACAATCTTGAACATGCATTTTCAGAACATAAAAATACGTCTACAGTCTAAAATGCGCGTTGGAACCACCACAAACCGCAGCTGTTTTACTAAGCATGGAGGCCGCCATTGCTCGATAGCAATGGCAATGAGACCGCTCTAATTTTGCCACCGACTTGCTTCTGAGCCACCAACAATCCGAAGCTGAAGCTCAGTCCCTCAGTTCATTGAGTTTTGTACACGCTGCTGCTGGGTGCAATCGTGGAACAATGCCTTTTCTGATCCCAATGCTGTTGGTTCTTTTCGCTCTTGGCCAGTGCAGTCACAGGTCAGAGCGGCTGTTCGTTCGTGTTATCGTCATCGACAAAATCAGCCAGCCGTGATTAGTGGATAAGAATAGCATAGAATGAGCCATAATTAAGAGAATGAGGCATACCACGCTTCCATCTCGGCGTTGTCGGATTTGGACGGCGGACAGCTGCTAGGTGTTAGCGTGTTAGTGCAACTGTTAGGTTCGTTCAGGAAAGCCGTTGTGGCCGTTGCTTCAGCGTGCTTTTCAACACGGCGTCGCTATGCATGTGTGAGAATCGCGTCATGACGCTGCTGGCGGAAGAAGAGGAAGCAGCCGCCACTTTTTAATTTTTGGGAATAAAAGTTCCTTTGTTTTGCTAGCTCAGGTCAGCTATATCGTTTTCGATTTCACTACAAAGAGATTCTTACTACAACTAAATACTTTCCGCGCCTCGTCAGTTTCGTTGTAGCGGGGTCCGACTGTAGTAGAGTTAATTAACACGACCCTCTATAATTAAGAAAATCGGATGCTTTAGATGTGTTCCCTAGTCCAGGACAGCATATGCATTGTCTAATAGCATCAGTCTCGTTAATTTGGCCTCATTTGGCCTCAACATGGTTAATTCGAAAAATCTTTGGAGTGTGCATGCTGAGCACAAAGCGCCACAAAAGTGCGAAAACAGCGTTCGCAGGCGACTGAAACAAGGCGGCATTCTCGGCATCAGTATCTTCATTAATAATTAGAGGCCATGGTTTTGTCCATGTATGCAAATCCGGCTCTCAGCAGCTTTGTTTTAATCTGATGCAATGCGCGCACATCACAAAACTGAAACAAGGTGGAGCTCCTGAAGATAAACTTTCAGCTGCAGGCGTTATGCTGACATAAAACTCATTTGCTACGTTGTGATGAATGAACTATCACTTGCAGCCCATTTGACCTGCTAAAGAACTGTAGTCATGTGCGCATGGCGGTAGTGACAGTATGTAACTAGGGAGACGTGCAGAGCACTTTTAGGGCTCATCAAAGCATAGGAGACAGGTGCCGTGGTCGCATTGAGAACAAAGTTGCAGGATGATGAAAATTGCTGCTTTTACACAGCTTCTATGCAAAATGAGTTGAGGATATATGTATTCATAAAAGTTTATCGACGAATACACATTTCTTTGTTCTTTTCATGATACACTAGACTCCCGTTAAGGCGAACTGGAAGGGACTACAGTCATTTGTTTGTCTTATCAGAGTTCAGCTTAGCAGAAGTGCCCCCCTAAAAAGACATGCTAACATGGCAAGTGCATTCAAATATGTTTCTTGACAACACTGACTGGATTAGACTTACACTTAGGTGGAACAAAGAAGAAAAAGTATTTATTTGGCTCAACTTGATAAAAACTATATCTTCCACTAGAGTGTATTTGCTCGAATCCAACGAGCACCCGGTTTCGCTAGTTCATAGTAAGTATGCTCTTGAATATGTTGCTAACACGTTTTAACAATAAATCTGTAGCACGGTCCTATGTTGACAATTCGAAAACAAGAAAAAAGGGAGCGATAAGCAAAATTTTCCCTCAAAGAAGGAAAAATTTATTTTCCAGGCAGTTAATTTTTTTTTCTGTGAGCCTGCTTTGCTGGCTCTAATAACAGTTCTGTATAAGCCTCGATCACGTGCCAACAAAGCCAGTACAGTTGACTCCTGTTTACACGAAGTTCACGGGAACCACAAAAACTTCGAATTGAACAAACTTCCATTAAGCAAAATGCACAAAAAACTGCACTTTTATTCCTTCAAACCTGACAGTTCCCTATAAAAGTTAGTCCGTCACCTTCTCTTGCTGAACCTGGCTGCGGCTAGCAAGTTTTCCAAGCACTATACATGTCGAAGTGCTTCGTCAGCATGTCTTCTTCAACAACACATAAAAACAGCTGCGCAAGAGCAAGACTTGCAGCAATATCGGTAGCCCTCGGTGGCGGTTCATTTCTGATTTCGTCGTCGTCGTCCTCCACTAGCCGAACCATCTGCACAATATTGCTGTCCATTAGTGGACTGCACGTGGACTTCAAAAACGGACGTCACTAAGAGCGGCCCCAAAACTACCGTCGTCGAGTTCTTGTTTGCACTTGATGAAATTCGACAGCGTGTTAGGCTTAACGCCGTACCTCCATGCGATGTCTTGCTTGGTGGTGCCTCCCTGGTCAACTTCTTTCAAGACTTCGACTTTTGTCGCCAGGTCAGGCATTCAGTAGGGGCCACGAGTTGCCATTATGAAACGTCGCCACCACAACACTCAATGATCAGATGTGGAAACACTAGCGGAATCAAACCAAGGTGCGTTGCGGGCTAGTTGCCTAATCATGCTGAGTTTGAACAGCGCAACTGGACGCGGACGGAGCAGAACACGCTAACGCACACACAGCGCTGTGTGTGTGTTTGTGTGTTCTTCTCCGTCCGCGTCCAGTCATGTTGTTCTAACTTAGTAGGAATCAACCCAGCGAGCGACTGGAGCAATTGACAAATCACAAAGAAAGACCTAGTTAGTTGATGCGATCAATGCGATGCCCTGGCGTTGACTAAACAAGATTGCCGCTTCATGAGCTGTTCCGCTGCGGGCAGTGGCGATGGCGACAACAGCGCGGTTCAGCAGCTGTCTTGGCACATGAAAAATTCCCCATTTTATTGAAACATTAGTCGCCTCGAGGCTCTTGACTGAAAAATAACTTCTAATTAACCAACATTACGGGCTTTTAACTTTGAATTATCGAGCATTTTTTTTTCCTCTAGGCCTGCATGCAAAACTGATGGGACTACTTGTTGACTTCTAGTTAACCGAAAATTCCAATTAAGCGACTTCGAATTATCAGAAGTCGATGGCATACACTTGGCATGTTTGAGTACAGTGTGAGGACGACGAAGACTGAGAGAACAGAAGCCCCTCATCCGTGTCCCTTTTCCGTGTCCTTTCTGCTCTCTTCCGTCATCGTGGCGTCTTTGAGCCATGAAGGGCCTTTATTTTTTTTTCGTTTTTGCCTTATCTCGTTCACCTTAATGCCCCACCAAGACTGCAATGTTTGTTGTGCAGATCGCCAGCATTGTCAGTCACCTCAAAGGTTTATCTAAAGAACAGAAGAGACCTATTAGGCAATTCATCTTAAGCGAGCTTTTTTTTGCATTGAGTCTATAGGAAACCAAACAAATATTCCCATGTTCGGCATAAGCGAGAATTCGTCTCAACCGAGTTCGTCTTAAAGGGAGGTCACTGTACTTTCAATAATTCTGACATTGTTTCCGATCCATGAAATGGGAATTAACGAGCTTATATTGTTATGCAATGCTACGCCTGAAACCATTTCTTGGAAAACTTTGCTGCAGTCTGTGTGTGTGTGTGTGTGTGATCAAAATTATCTTCAGCATGGGGTTCTACCTATTGGCCGCAAGCCTTGTCAACATGCGCACCTTGAACCATATATATTCAATTTGTTCTATGCTGCCTTCCTTTTTTTTCCTTCTTTCAGACTCTGCAAGGATGGTAAAAAGGTTAAAGCATATGATTGAAAGAGCTGACAAAGAGACCCAGTCCGTCGCAGTCGTGACAGCCCCAAAAGTAAGAAGTCTTATAGACTGCAGTAAGTTTTGTATATCTCTTAATTTCTGTGATATTTTGTACAGCGATAGCTGTTATGAGATCACAGCAAGGGTCGCGTGCACTGTAGTTGTCTGCCGCCGCCGGTGTCTGTACGCTCAAAATAAGAAAAAACTAACTAATATAAACAGCACCAAGGACACAATGGGATTCTAACCAGGGTCCGCTACATGGCAGCCCAGTATTCTACCACAGAGTCACGCCGGTGCTTCAAAATTCTGTTGCAAACTGGCCTTAGGCAGGTGTGATTTCAGGAAAGGAATCGCGTTAATATTAATACAGAACAGCCGATTAATTAAATAACCTACCCGTAACAATATGATTAATAAAGTGTTTTAGAACAGGAAGGGAACAACCAGGCGTTCCACAATGCGAATTGCGCAGTGAGTGGGTCGTCTAATGCTCCCACCCATTACAAAAGCTTCAGGCGTAATTCTTTTTCGTCGTCAGCCACAGCATCAAAAAATGGCACAAAATTCCCTGCAAGTGTGCAGCGGGTACCACGCTTCTCTGAATAATGACGAAGGATGGCATAGTAAATGCCTTCCTACTACACAAAAATTATGATGATTATAGCCGTAATGGGTACACCATGCTTGTAGCAGTTATAAGAGTGTTTACAAAAGAGTGTTTAAAAAAGTGTGTTTAAAGAGTGTTTAAAAAAGGCTCTGAAAAGCCGCTCTTCCAGCTTTCGCTGTGACTGGCTCCGCGTTCCACGGAGGCCTGGCATTTTTTTTTTTACTTGGTAGATAATGCGTGTCTTTGAATTGGGCAATTTATATCGCTCGCATAACACACATCTCGGTAATTAAACTTGTATGCGCGAAAAGTTCATTCATTGTGCTTTTTGTTTATATATATGTAAAATATCAGGAGCAGTAGTTCCTTCAGCAAAGGAGACCTTGTGCAACCTACACAAAACGCTTGTTTTCCCCAAAGCATGGAAAGACTTAAAAGTACTCTGTACCGTGCTTTGTTTTTGTTTTGCGTTACAATATAAAGCATACCACCTGAAGTGTCCAACACTGTAGTGGTTTCTCTGGAAAGCGAGTAGAAATCCTTAAAACTGTATTTTTCTATCTAGGTTCTGTCATCTACTGTTGGTGTAAAAATTCCTGCAACAACGCGATGACAATGGTTGTGTTCGTGTTTAATAAAATGGGACTTATTTACAAACCCTAACAACTTGAACAGATGTTCTATTATTCGCAGGTAGACATCGGGAACGGTGTCCTTGTAGATGAAGGCACACTGTCACGGCTGCGGCGTGACGCCAAGGATTCGGGGCCAAGATGAGCCCGAGGTCTACTTAAAGTCCTGTTCTCACCGGAGAAGCTTGAGAACAAATCACTCTAGGGCAGAAAGTCGAACGCGCACAAGAATTTGCCTCAGAAGGAAGCACTTGACGTGAAGCGAGTGAATGCCATTCTCGGTATGTGTTAAAGGGCATTTTCAATTTGTTTTTTTCTGTAAATGTTTTTCCTAGGTAATTTAAAGTTAATTGAATAAGAATAGCGATGTGGGCAAGTTGGATTACGTACACGTCGGTGAGCAGCGCAAAGCACAGTAGTGTGGAAATACAGGTGAGGGAAGACTGAAGAAGCGAAAGAATGACCAGTACGAGCGCAGACTACTTTAAACACACACACACACATATAAGTACACCCACGCATAAATGCATACACATAACATAGACTGCACGTCAAAAATGACTTCAGAAACAGGTCACATATATTTACAATATTATAAGGCCGCCAAACAGTATGTGAAAGATACAAGTCACATTAGCATAGTAACAAATTTGCAGTGAGGGTTAACCCTTTCGGCCCTGGCGGTGTCAATTGACACCATCACCCAAAATTTCTCCTAGCACCTCGGAAATGAAACCAAAACTGGCCATTCTTGGGGGAATACTTCTTCAATGATCCCCACTGCGATTGACACCAAAAATTGTAACGCGCTTGCGGAGCTGAAAGCCGCAAGGAAGAGGAAGCTTGACCGAAGTCATGGGTGACGCTGAGGCGGGTCAGGTGAGGTGGGGAAGCGCCATTTTCGAGTCGACGTACTGAAGCTGTTTCAATGAGTATCACACTGAAAAAGGAGACGTGGTTCACATTTTGTGTACTCTAGTTAATAGCAGGAAAAAAGATGTCATTTTTTTCATTTAACAACCGCTGAGCCCTCATCACCTAATTTGGTGTCTGTAAGCCCATTAGTACTTGCACCACTGCCTCAATTTTTCGTTTGCGGTCTTCTGAGGTATAACTATTAGGAAAAGGTGCACAAAAAATGTCCCCGACAAAATAAAAAATCCAGGGCTGAAAGGGTTAAGCAGAATAAGGGTGGCACAGGCTCAAGAGTGCGAATTTCTAATCGTGTAAGGCCACTGATGGCTAGCTAACATTTTACTCTTATAGGCCTCACAAATTTCTCGCAACCCTTTATTCTGGTGATCATTCAATACACACCCTCTATTAAACGAAATGGCTTCAAGGGTAGTGTTGCACTGCGAAAGTTGCGGCTGTCAGCGTAAGTAAAGGACCCCTGACAGCGAAAGTTTTGTGTGCGACTTTTTTACAGTAATTTGTAGCTTTGTGTCTGGTAATGCCGAAAGTGAATCCTAAATGCTCTAATGCATTAAATAGTTAATGCTGGCATGGTTAATTCAGAACGATCTTGCGTAAGTTCGAAATGCCTGCCTAAATAGTGTATGAAACTACTGCCCCACAGCGGGGCAGTGCCTGAGACTATGTGCACTCAAGCTTCGGTGACACTGAATGCGCTGTTCTCAAATAGGCGGGCAGTGAAGAGTGAAACGATGTGGTTCTTAGAGCATGTCCCCCTGAGAAAATAAGAAAAGCATCCCTGGTGTAAGCAGCCAAAACCGCCTTGACAGTACAGTAGACTCTCGGTGAACTGAAATCTGTTAAATGGAACTGCTGTTAAAATAGAACAAATGCTTCTGACAAGATTGGTTTCATTCCTATATTCTGCATCCCTGGTCATCTCTCAGTTAACGGAACTCCTGTTGAACGGAACATATTTTCCTGGTCCCTTTAGATTCCGTTTAACGAGTCTACTGTAGCTAACAACAGAGCCAGAGGGTTGACGAACAAGTCCTGGCCGGGTGCCAGTCAGGGTATTGCGCGCGCCTCGCAAATGTTCTCTGACGCCGACAATACTTGCTTGACCTTTGCAATGTCACGAGGGGGCCCCTTGTCTACGTCAAGCCACAGAAAAAAAACCAGAAAATATCGATTGGATCTGAATACTTAGATGAGCATATGCCCTTACTTTAACATTGGATTGAAATATCTTATAGGCAACACTCGTCACTAATAATCAGTCAGAAGTGGCCCAGCATGCAGTGCTATCAAACAACCCAAACATCTAGAGTTTCCAAATTTGGTGTCAGAGGTCCTTTAAGAAAGGTTACGTGTTGGATCATAATCACAATGAAGAGTTGCGAGAAATCTCTGAGACCTATAAGAGTAAAACGTGTTAGTCAGCCATCAGTGGCCTTACAGAATTAGGAATTTGCACATTTGAGCCTGTGCCTGCCCTAATCCTATTTCATCCTCACTGCTGCTTCGTCATTCTGTTTATGTGACATGTGTTTGACTTGCAGCTTATCTCGTGTATATATATCTGCTTTTGTGACCAATAAACCCACTTGGTAGTCAGCGCTCGTGTTCATCATTCTTGTGCTTCCTCAGTCCTCCCTTAATTGTATTTTTGCACTTGTGTGCTTCGTGCTGCTCATCTTCACGATATGCTTACCCACATCCATGAACTTGCAAACACTCAAGGTTCATCCAAAAAGTAACACCAAGCTTTCTTTCTCCCTTAGGCTACACAGTCAAGAACTACAATTGCACCTCAGGCGAAGTAATGACAACTCTCTCCTCTCTCCTGGCTAGAGGGTTTTAAGTATGTTTGCATATAGTGCAAAATAAATATAATTGAAGAGACGTGTGTGTTGCTTTGAGTTGGTCAGTTTCTCCTCATGGCATGGCATGAACGCACCAAAATAATTTTGTAATGCTGCGTACAGTTGCTTCATTCCCATAAACATGTTTCTAAAGCATGCAAAACGTTAGAGTGTTTCCGAAGAGTATGACAGTGTTCGAGACTATACTGGGAACTACGTCTTTAGCACGTTGATCGATTCAGTCTACTGAACGTTGTAAAGGAAATTTCAGTGGTTAATATCAATGAACTGTTGGGTTAATGGTTTGATGATGGTTGATACATTGCCAGGAAACCTTTTTTATAGTGACTTTAGCACGATTATTCAGCGTCTATTGAATGTTACTAAGGAAATTTCTATTGGTTATCGGTGGCCAATAGTTGATAGATTGTTGGATAAATGGTTCGAAGATGGTTGATACAGTGCTGGGAAACCGTTTTTATACTGTCTTTAGCGCGTTGATTCGGCGTCTATTGAACGTTACTAAGGAAATTTCTATTGGTTATCGGTGGCCAATAGTCGATAGATCGTTGGATCAATGGTTTGAATATGGTCGATACAGTGCTGGGAAACCGTTTTTATACCGTCTTTAGCACGTTGATTCGGTGTCTATTGAACGTTATTTGGGAAATCTCTATTGGCTATCGGTGGCCAATAGTCGACGGATTGTTGGTAGCTGGTATATAGGACGGTCTAACGACTTTCAATTTACCGTCGGTAGGTTCTATCGACTTTTCCCAATGAAAGGTTTATTGATGGTTGGTACAAATTTTTGTAAGGGCGCTGTCGCTTTAGGGAACACGTATAACTTTCGTCAGATTTCGCGTCATGTCGGGCAGCGATTGTGGAATTAGCTGCGTTGAAGTAAGCATTTCATCATCGTCCACGCTAGCAATGCGACAGTAGTGGTCTTTGCGATGCGAACGTTCGCGGATCATCATACGCCGGCTGATTTCTTCGCGGACGGCCTGCGATTCGCGCATCACTTCGAAAAACTGGTCGCGCAAGCAGATGATGATGATGGTGTTTATTGGCGCAAGGGCCAAGTGTGGCCAAAGAGCGCCAGCGCTATGAATATTCAATAAGCGACAAATGGAGTACGATGGATTATGTAAGGGGGCTGTAAAGTGGCCTAAAATAAATAGGGTCATCCAAGCTTAGAGGATATAGAGATTAAAAATATGACAATGGCGCGTGAGGTGGTTATGGGCTGTATGGCAGATGGTCATAATAGGGTTCATAAAATTATGCACGTGGCACCGATACCTCAGCTAGGTCCTTGCGCGCAAGGGCCAGGAGGTAGGTGCTTCCCGTAAAACTGCTGCAGCAACAACCTCTCTCAGGAGGTCGCGCTGCTGTCTCCTGCGTAGATGACTCGAAAAAATTTAAGTTCATTGAGAAATGCTAAAATTGACTCTGTTTTGAAACGCGGATCATTCCCGATGAACATTGCAGGATGTAACGGCACATGCTGGCGGAATGGCAATGGAAAATACTTTTTCCTGTATGTCTCCAGCTCATGGCATTCCAAGAGGACATGAAGAACAGTGAGAGACTTGCCGCATTTTTCGCAGGTAGGTGGTTGAGTGTCGGTCAGCAGGTAGCTGTGTGTGCTATACGTGTGACCGATCCTTAGGCGGCAAAACATAACTTCTGTTCTCCGTGTTTTTGACATTGGTAGCCAGTTACCTATGTGGGGCTTAATTGTGTGTAGTTTGTTGTGTATTTCTTTGTCCCATTGTTGCTGCCAGTAATTCCTTAGCCTTTTCCTTATAAATGATTTCAAGTCTATTGCCGAGAGACTAAAAGAGTGGTTGCTCGCTCTTGTTACCGCCATTTCCGTAGTTTCATCGGCAAGGACTATGAAATGCTGATTTGACATGTATGCTGTACACAGGGCGGAATAAAGATTATTTATTACATGATTTTTACTTTCCCGGAGACACTTTAAAGCTTTGACTACACTAAGGGAGTCGGTGAAAATTACGGCCTTCTCTATTTTTGTTTTAGTGATGTGCTTTACAGCTGATAGTACTGCATAATCTCCAGCAGTGAAGATAGTTGTTTCCGCATCCATCACGTTGGATTCAGAGAAGTTAGTGCCAAGAGCTGCATAAGATACACCAGTTTGTGACCTTGACGCATCTTTATAGAACTCCGAGCAGGAATACTTACTCTGAAGTTCAAGAAAATGCATTGTGATGTGTGCCTGTGGTGCATGTTTCGTCACCTCAATAAAAGATGTGTCACAATCAAGAACTTGCCAAAGCCACGGTGCTAACGCGTTTGCAGGAGCCATGAGACGATGTTCTAGAAGGCCAACATCCATGAGATGGCAGAGGCTCCTCACACGGAGTGAGAAGGGCTCCCGGGCTGTTCGGCGATTCTGATAGAGGGTGGTACATGTGGTATCATTAAGGACTTTATACCATGGGTGTTGGGGGTATGCATTTACCTTCAGGAAGTATTTGAGGCTGGAGTAGGTTCTCTCGAGATAGAGAGGCCACTCATCCGATTCAACATAAAGACTCTCTACTGGGCTAGTTCTGAAGGCAGCGGTTGCAAGGCGGATACCAAGGTTGTGAACGGGGTCTAACCTTTTTAGGGAGCTGGGTGAGGTAGACTGGTATACTACAGCTCCATAGTCAAGGCGTGAGCCTACGAGGCTCTTATACAAGGTCAGAAGGCATCGTCTGTCACTGCCCCACGCTGTACGCGCGAAAAGTTTGAGAACGTTCATTGCTTTCAGACATTTTGCTTTTATGTGTTTGAGGTGCGCGATAAATGTTAGTTTTGAGTCTAATATGATGCCAAAGAATTTATGCTCAGAGCTCACTGATAGTCGTTCGCCACTGATCTCTATGCTAGGGTCTGGTAATACTCCTCTCTTCCTTGAGAACAGAATACAAGTACTTCTTTGGGGATTTAGCTTAAATCCGTTCGCATCTGCCCACTTGGATACCTTGTTCAGAGCAAGCTGCACTTGCCTCTCGCAGATAGCGATTTGCACGACTTAAAACCAAGTTGCACATCGCCCACGTAGACGGAGTAAAAGAGTGTGCGGGGTATCACAGTGCCCAAGGAGTTCATTTTTATGATAAAAAGAGTGCGGCTCAGCACACCACCCTGAGATACACCTGTCTCGTTTCCTGCGTGAATGGTCGTGACAGCGCATCACCTACTCTTACGCGAAATGTCCAGTCGGACAGATAACTCTCAATGGTGTTTAGCAAGTTGCCGCGGACACCCATGCCGGAGAGATCACGAATAATGCCGAAACGCCACGTGGTGTCCTATGCCTTCTCCATGTCTAAGAACACTGACAAGAAAAACTGCTTGTGTATAAAGGCATCCCGTATGATCGCCTCGATGCGGACAAGGTGATCTGTTGTGGATCTACCTTCCCTGAAACCACATTGAAGGGGGTCTAAAAGATTGTTGCTTTCAACGTAATGAAGAAAGCGCCGGTTTACCATTTTTTTCAAAGAGTCTGCAGAGACAGCTCGTCAATGCTATGGACCTGTAACTATTTGCCAAAGAAGGGTTCTTTCCTTCTTTGAGGATGCGGATAACAATAGCTTCTTTCCAAGCAGACGGTATAAGGCCTGAAGACCATATCGTGTTGTAAAGTCAAAGGAGTGTTTTCTGTGTTTCTGGGTGCAAATGTTGTAACATTTCATATACTATGCGATCAGAACCGGAGGCAGATGTTTTACAACAGTTAAGGGATGCCTGAAGCTCTGCAAGGACGAATGGTCGGTTGTATGCTTCGCCGTTCGTACCTTTTCTTTCTATTGGCATTTGTTCTATAGACCTCTACCGGCCTACGTCACTCACGCCCCGTGACGTCAGGTCACATGACCCCTCGGCGCACGCGGCAGCGGGGTGTTTGGCAAAACATTGCTCCGTGCGTGCTTGTTCAGTGCTGCAGTTGGTATCGCCAAGACACATTCACGGTGTTTGTTTAGCAGCATTGTGCTATGGTTGTCAGCTGCTGCGCTGTTGGGTGCACCAAGCGTGCCAGGAAAGGCAGCGGCATCGGTTTTTTTTTGGTTTCCGAAGGAAATCGGCCGACGGAAAGCGTGGGTGCAAGCTGTGCGCCGCGAGCAATGGCAGCCGTCCGACAGCACGAGGATTTGCGGCCTACACTTCATCACCGGCAAGTAAATCCTGTTGCCTCGAGATTTTAGGCGTATTATCCGTTATTCTGCATGATTTGTCAGTGATTATATTTTATTGACTCATGCGCTCCGTCTCCATTTCCCGGACATCCGGACTGGGCACCTAGCGTGCTTGTGTTCAGAAAGGCTGACCCTGCAGCGCTGACAAAGAAGTGCACCCGTTTCGAGCGTAGCTGTAAACGAAAACGCGTTTCAGGTAAGCGTTTGGTGTCGCGCAGATTTCATAGTTTGGCGCGACCTCGCTGAAATTTTCTTCCGGCAGCCACTAACCCCGAAATGACAAATTCTGCTTCTGACACGCGGCACAAAATCTTCCCTGCTTCGTTTAAAGTTTTATGTCGCGCATTGGTTGTATACGCTGCCTTTTCTGTCCGCCAGAAAAATTTGATAACGTATGACGTTTATAACACCTCCGTTCTCGTAACTGTCAGCGGTCTCAATGTTTTGTGATGACCATTTGACGACGCAACGGATTCAGTGGTCTGAACATCTTTTCTGCAACACACAAAAAATGCATCGCATGTTGTATTTTATTTCTTAGCAGTGTCACTTTAGCGCAAGGATCTCTCTCACAGTGCAGAGCATGGAAATTCTAAAATCGTGAAAAGCATTAGAAGCTGTCAATTTTTCTTCGAACAGTCTTGGCTCTGTGAACATGTTTGTGTAAGATGCCACCTAATCGTTGAGTCTACTGATTGATGCAATCTTGCTGCAGTTAACTACGATGTCTCCTCAAGTGGCGATCCAGCCGCCCATGCAGGATGCTCTGATGCAGTTCTGGTACGGAGCCAGACACTGATGCAGAAGCAGGCAAGTTGATTGTTATTACACAGAATTTCTAGCTCTTGCTAGTGTTACCCACTTACGAGATCTGGGGACATTTTTATCTTGCATGTGTTGCTGTGCTTATATGCAATCGAGAGTTCTACGAAAACCTGTCTGGTAGGGAAGAAACATGAAGAAAGCAAGTACACCGACCAAATAAAAGTTTAAAATAAAACCGTTTTGGCTTAATACGGAAGCCTAGTTCACAATGAGGCCAGTCGACTAGACGTGTCTCTTATATAGGCTTCAGCATCCTTAAAACTGTATTTTTCTATCTAAGTTCTGTCATCTACTATTGGTGTAAAGATGCCTGCAACAACGCGATGGCAATGGTTGTGTTCGTGTTTAATAAAATGGGACTTATTTACTTTACAAACCCTAACAACTTGAACAGACGTTCTATTATTCGCAGGTAGACATCGGGGACGGTGTCCTTGTAGATGAAGGCACACTGTCACGGCTGCGGCGTGACGCCAAGGATTCGGGGCCAAGATTAGCCCGAGGTCTACTTAAAGTCCTGTTCTCACCGGAGAAGCTTGAGAACAAATCACTCTACGGCAGAAAGTCGAACGCGCACAAGAATTTGCCTCAGAAGGAAGCACTTGACGTGAAGCGAGTGAATGCCATTCTCGGTATGTGTTAAAGGGCATTTTCAATTTGTTTTTTTCTGTAAATGTTTTTCCTAGGTAATTTAAAGTTAATTCAATAAGAATAGCGATGTGGGCAAGTTTGATTACGTACATGTCGGTGAGCAGCGCAAAGCACAGTAGTGTGAAAATACAGGTGACGGAAGACTGAAGAAGCGAAAGAATGACCAGTACGAGCGCTGACTACTGTAAATACACACACACACACACACACACACACACACACACACACACACACACACACGCACGCATACATACATATAAGTACACCCACGCATAACACACACGCATACATATAAGTACACCCACGCATATATGCATACACATAACATAGACTGCACGTCAAAAATGACTTCAGAAACAGGTCACGTATATTTACAAGATTATAAGGCCGCCAAACAGCATGTGAAAGATACAAGTCACATTAGCATAGTAACAAATTTGCAGTGAGGGTTAAGCAGGTTAAGGGTGGCACAGGCTCAAGAGTGCGAATTCCTAATCGTGTAAGGCCATTGATGGCTAGCTGACATTTTACTCTTATAGGCCTCACAAATTTCTCGCAACCCTTTATTCTGGTGATGATTCAATACACACCCGCTCTTAAACGAAATGGCTTCTAGGGTAGTGTTGCACTGCGAAAGTTGCGGCTGTCAGCGTAAGTAAAGGACCCCTGACAGCGAAAGTTTTGTGTGCGACTTTTTTACAGTAATTTGTAGCTTTGTGTCTGGTAATGCCGAAAGTGAATCCTAAATGCTCTATTGCATCAAATAGTTAATGCTGGCATGGTTAATTCAGAGCGATCTTGCGTAAGTTCGAAATGCCTGCCTAAATAGTGTATGAAACTACTGACCCACAGCGGGGCAGTGCCTGAGACTATGTGCACTGAAGCTTCGGTGACACTGAATGCGCTGTTCTCAAATAGGCGGGCAGTGAAGAGTGAAACGATGTGGGTGCTTAGAGCATGTCCCCCTGAGAAAATACGAAAAGCATGTCTCTTATATAGGCTTCAGCATGTGATGCAAGCACTGTACACAGGATGAGGAAAGGTTTCCATCATTACGATAAAGTGTCTGCCTTGTACTTTGAGATGCAAGCGCGATGACCCATCTATTTCCCTCCCAATGATGTTCGCATTCATCCAATCAATGGCGTGATAAGTCATAGCCGCATACTCTGCCAGTGCATTAACTACACTTTCTCCTTTTCCACAACATTCTGATGTTGGTGCAAAAGCTGTCGAAAGTTGCCACTCTTCCCGATGTTGATACGTTTGCAATCTGCACAAGGGATCTTGTACACAACACCAATATATATAACTACAACACACACACTTAATCATAACAACGGAAAGCTTCCCTTTTCCTACGCACGGTGCTTGCATAATGTGCTGAAGCCTATATGAGACATTGCTAGTTGATTGGCCTCATTGTGAGTAAGGCTTGCGTATGGAAGATGCAACATCTTTTCTTTTATTCTGTTATTTGGTCGGTGTACCTTTCTTCTTCGTGTGCTCATATGCAGTAAACAAAAAGTATGCTAGCACTTGTCAAATGTCATAAACTATTATGGCGTGTTTTTTATTTGTTATCAGAAGCAGATGGAGAAGCTGCATTGTTGCAGTTGAGCAACATGGATTGTACTGGTGAGCCCACTTGTTTTACTTCACACTTCTAGTTAATAAGAAGCCCTGAAAAATACCATGCCGCGTTTACATTACCGGTCTTTGCACATTATGTATGAATCGTTGTGCCACACGCGTGCAAACTCGTGCAGACTGGGGAACAGACAGCGAAGCTAGTGTACGTGCTCAAGAATGATGCTTATATTTTACTGTGTTGATGTACTGTATTATGAAAAATTTCTACTATGTCTTAAAATGAAACAGCAGCCAAGTGTTGTTATAGTTATGCCTAGAACGAGTTATCAATTTTCCTGAAGTTAACCTCGATTTTGCTTTAAGCACTGTATGTTCAGCCGCACAAGCACGTTTTAATTTCTGATGGTGCTGCCGGAATAGCTTGTTCTTCAGAATCGCTCGATTAAGATTTCATGAATCAAAGAAAGGCCCAAGAACCGTAGGTCGGCACTCACTCTGACTCGGATTGAGTCGCGATTCTGAGTCCGCGTGAGTAAAACTTTGGTGAGTTCGAGTGCGGTTGAGAAAAATTTTAGTGAGTCCAAGTGAGCCCCAAGTGCAAAATAATATCTTTGGTGATGAGTGAGCTCCAATTATTTTGCTGACCATGGTCCTATCTACTCAACTTCAGTATTACTATCAGCGTGATGTCAGCTCATGTTTATTCCCTCAGCCACTCATACATGGTTCCCAGCTCAATATTTATTGATCAGAGGGATGAGTTAAGAGGGGGGGGGAGATGCTTTGACCTTCTCCTTCCTGCCTAAAAACTCTTCCATGGGAAGTTCTTAATAAAGATATCTCGAGTGAGTCATATCTCTTAATGAGTGTCCTGTTACTGGATTGCATCCACCGATAGCTCGTATTTGAAGGTACGAGATAAAAAAAATCACCGATTATGCAAGATATTGGTGTTAAAGAGCATTGACACCATGGTCAAAAAAGCAAGGAACTTATGAGTTCACACGCCCCGACTCAGATCGAGCTGTGAGTCTGAGTAATGTTTTCGTGTATTAGAATCCGAGTGAGTCCAGTTGAGGAAAATTTTTTCGAGTCTGAGTGAGCCCTATGGGCAAAATATATTTCTGAATGAGCTCCCCAGTTTTTGCCGACCTAGGCCAAGGGCTCTCATAATCTGCCCCACCTGTAAAATTTGAGGGATTTTCTCGTCTTTAGCATATGTGGTGTAGATTAATACTGGCGCTGCATAATTAACCTTCATGAATTTTTCATAAAGCACTAGTTGAAGTTATGGTATGGATGTTTTTCTCATCAGCAGCAAACAATGAAGCCATAGCTGCACTATTGCTGTTAGGAAACATTAAGGTGGATCCAACTCCAACAGGTGAGCCATGCCTGCTTTGTCACACTCATGTATTATGTCTGGCCTTGGTAGACAGCATACAGGGTTCATGTGGCCAATCTGCATTTTCTGTGAGGGTGCATGCATTGCTGAGGAAAAGAAAGCCAAGGTATTCAGGGATGTAAAATGCTTTCTGCTCTGTCCACATGTCTTGCTACTGTACAAAATGTCCGCAAGGCTAAGAGAGTAAAGGCAGGGAAGTGTGGTATTTAGGCCAGGAACAAGTCCTATGTTTTTCTACAATTGTGCAGCGTAATATCATATCGTAGCTGCGGTACTAGTAGAGTTTTCAGCCACCATTTAATTGACACAACGTTGGTGAGTGACACTGCATAAGCAACCAATCCTGTTGAACACACACCCAATTCTACTGCCATCATGGGTTATGCGAAGGGCTTACTTCTCTGTGCAACATGGTGGTGCAGAGTTGAGCCATGCACCGGTGACAATGGCAGAAGGCAGCACTTAAACCTCAAAATCACTAATTTCCCCAGAACCGATGAAATGACGCATAAAATATATTTTCTTAGCACTGCCGAGTTTGAACACACACTTTGAGTAGTGCTATGCGCACTCTATTAGGGCCATTTCATAGCGGCATTTAGCACTGCACACTTCACAATGGGCCAAAGTTGAGGGGTGATGCTAACAAGGAGAGCAAGAGTGTGCTGTGGCTGCTATTATGCGAGGTGCTTTGCAATATATGGTGTAAATGATTTCATAATGATGCAACTTACTCTTATACAAATTTAAAAAAAAACATTTCTGAAACCTCTCATGCTTTCACATTTGCAAAAGCATGTTGCAAAAGACATCAATGTTACAGTCTTATTTATTTATTATTACAACACCCACAGCGCCTTTTGACATTACAGTGGTGGGGGGGGGGGAAAGTACAATACAAACAGCCAACCAAAAGCAGGTAAATGAACAAATGTACAGCACCAAGTAGCAAAATGGACAAAATAAAAGCAACATAGCAAAACATTTTTAGTACGAAAAACACACAAGCAAATACCCCTCAGGGGATCACGAGGACTATTTACAATACGAGTTCTGAAAAGAGGAAGCAAATACTTCACATGATGATTCGTGGTGTTTTGTGGCGCAAGGGCCATGGGTGGCCAAAGAGCGCCATGTCTTTTGTGTGATGTTGGCGATGACCAATGATTTCGATGACAGGGTGTATCATGGCTGTATAGGGGCCTAAAATCACGCGCTATAAATAAGCGTAAAAGGCGTGTATAGAGTATAAAATTATGGCAGTGACAAGTGACGTGATCTATGGGTGTGGGTTGAATGACGAGTGAGTATGGTATTTACAAGTGAGTAGCGGCAGAAAGCACGAACGCCTCCTCAAGGCCTTTGAGCCCAAAGGCCGGGAGGCAGGTGCTTCCTTTGATAGAAACCGCAGCAGCAGCCTCAATCACGAGGCCGCGCTACGGAGCGCCTGGAGAAATTACGTTGAAATTATGTACACTTTTTAAAAATTCAAAGAGGGACTGATATTTAAAAAGGGGTTCTCTGCCAATTAACATAGCAGGATAAAGTGGGAACTGCAGGCATGCAGATGAAAAATGCTTTCTCCTGAGAGCGTCTAGTTCGGTGCATTGTAGTAGGGAGCGAAGTACGGTTTAGGATCGCGACAGTAATCGCACAAAGATGGATCCCCTTCGGACAAAAGGTATGAATGTGTACTGTATGTGTGGCCAATCCTAAGTCTGCAGAGTGTAACTTCTGTGTGGCGTGACTTTGATACTGGTGTCCAATTACCTAGTTGCGGCTTGATAACATGCAGTTTATTTTGTGTGTGCCTATCCCATGTGCTCTGCTAAAAGGCCCTGAGCTTTCTTTTGAGGAATGGTTTTAAGTCTAGCGGAGGGATAGCTGCGGCTGTATTGAGACTGTTTTCGTGGGCGGATGCTGCTAGCTGATCCGCCAACACGTTCCCTTGTATCTCGCGGTGCCCAGGCACCCAGCACACTACGACATGTTGTTTGAGGGAATAGATCGTGCATAAAATAGAGTGTAGCGAGACAAGGACAGGATTTGTGTGCTTTGTCATAGTTTTTAAAGCTTTCACTACACTTAAAGAATCCGTGTATATCACTGCCTTTTGTAGTTTCAGTTGTTTTATGTGTTTAACTGCCGCAAGTATCGCGTAAGCTTCTGCCGTGAAGATACTTGAATCAGGGTGCAGAATGCCGGAATCGGAAGAGGATGGACCAACGGCTGCGTACGACACAGAAGTGTTAGACTTTGAGGCATCTGTAAAGAATTCAGGGTGTGGGTACTTGTATTGTAATTCGAGGAAGTGTGTACGGATATGCGCAAGTGGCGCGTCCTTGGTAACTTCCACGAAGGAAACATCACAATCTATAAGCTGCCACTGCCACGGCGCGAGATGTGGAGCGGGAGCCAGTAGACAGTGTTCGAGAAGTGGCACACCCGTTTCTTCAGCTAGGCCCCTCACACGAAGTGAGTAGGGCTGTCTCATCGAAGGTCGGTTGTGAAAAAGTTCAGAACTGGACAACTCATTAATTGTAGTGTGTGAGGGGTGTTCTTTGCTTGCGTTCACCTTGAGGAAATATACAAAAGATAGGTAAGATCTCTGGAGGTGCAACGACCACTCATTCGATTCAACGTAAAGGCTTTCTACGGGGCTAGTACGAAAGGCACCCGTAGAAAGACGAATGCCCAAATGGTGGACTGGGTCAAGCATCTTCAAAGCACTTGGTGTCGCAGAGTGATAGATTATCGCCCCGTAATCTAGGCGCGTGCGTACAAGGCTTTCATAAAGGTTCATCAGGCACTTCCTGTCACTACCCCACATAGTGCGTTCCAACACTTTTAGAATATTCATGGTGTTTATGCACTTGTTTTTTATGTACGTAATGTGTGGTATAAACGTAAGTTTTGTGTCTAGAATTAGACCTACGAACTTGTGCTCTCTTTTTACCGACAAACGCTCACCATGTAGGTCAATGTCTGGATCGGGATGAAGGCCTCTCTTTCTGGAGAATAGGACGCAAGTGCTTTTTTGTGCATTCAGTGTAAACCCATTCTCGTCTGCCCATTTAGAGACCTTGTTCAAGCCCAGCTGGCCTTGCCGCTCACACATTGAAAGGTTGCACGACTTATAACCGATCTGCACGTCGTCCACATATGTGCAATAAAACATCTTTCGTGGAATGCACAGACGTAGCGAATTCATTTTTATAATAAAAAGTGTGCAACTCAGGACACCACCTTGCGGCACTCCAGTTCCCTGGACAAATATTATGGACAAGACATTACCCACTCGAACACGGAACGTGCCATTGGACAAGTAGCTTTCGATTATGGTCAGCATCTTTCCTCGGACACCTAAGTGTGAGAGGTCTCGCAGTATGCCAAAGCGCCGTGTGGTGTCGTAAGCCTTTTCCATATCGAGGAACACCGAAAGAAAGAATTGCTTGTGGACAAAAACGTCGCGAACTTGTGCCTCGATACGGATAAGGTGGTCAGAGGTAGATCTACACTCTCGAAAACCGCACTGGTATGGGTCAAGTGATTTGTTTGCTTCGAGGAAATGTATAAGTCGGCGGTTTATCATCTTTTCAAAAAGTTTACACAGGCAGCTTGTTAGTGCAATGAGCCTGTAGCTCGTAACGGAGGATGGGTCCTTGCCCTGTTTTAAAATTGGAATAATAATGGCTTCCTTCCAGGCCGAGGGGATCTCGCCGGAAAACCAAACAGCATTATACAGGGAAAGGAGGGCTTTTTGTGTTTCAGATGGCAGGTGTTTCAGCATTTCGTATACAACACGGTCGGAGCCTGGGGCGGTACGGTATTATTGCAGCAGTTAAGCGATGCTTGTAGCTGAGCAATGCAGGAAGGTTCATTGTATGCTTCGTGTTTTGTGGATTTGCGCTCTAGTTTGTTTTTCTATTTTTGTTTTGGATCTTTGGAAAGCTTCACTATAGTGCGACGAGCTCGACACCTGTTCGAAGTGTGCATCTAGGGAGTTCGCCTGGTCTTTCAAGCTGTCACCTTGTTTGTTTACTAGATGAAGTGAATGTGCTTGTCTGCCTGCTACCCTGCTAACCATGTTCCATACTTTGGCCTCCTGTGTATATGAATTAATGCCCGATAAAAACTTCTGCCAACTTTCTCTTCTTGCCTGTCGGCGCGTTCTCCTGCCTTGGGACTTTATGTTCTTAAAACTGTCCAGATTCTCGGCTGTGGGAGATTCCCGAAGCAGCCTCCATGCTTTATTTTGTTTTTTGCGCGCATTTCTACACTCAGTGTTCCACCATGGCACACGTTTTTTGCCGGGCAGTCCAATGTTTGTGGGATACATTTAATTGCAACATCAATCAGAAAAGCAGTAAACTATTCTACAGCTTCATCCATGCTTAAATCACGCATGTCGGTCCAACTTAAGAGAGCCATTTTACGAAGCTGTTCCCAATCTGCTTTGTCGATTTGCCATTTGGGAACCTGTGGAGGACATTCATTCGCTATTCGTGTGCTTAGAACTATTGGAAAGTGGTCGCTTCCATAAGGGTTATTAACGACTTTCCATTTGAGTAGAGGTACAAGTGATGGAGATCTAATGGTGAGATCTATGGACGAGTAGGTATTGTTAGCGAGGTTACAATATGTTGGCTCTTTCTGATTCAAGAGGCATGCGCCAGAAGAGAAAAGGAATTGTTCGATTAGTCGTCCTCGCGCATCACAGCGAGAGTCACCCCATAGACTGCTATGTGCACTGAAGTCCCCAAGGACCAGATAAGGTTCTGGTAGCTCATCTATTAGGGACTAGAATTCATATTTTTGCTGGTGGTAGTGTGGAGGTATGTAAAGGGAGCAAAATGGTGACGAGGTTGTTCAAAAGAACCACTCGAACAGCCACTGCCTCAAGGGACGTTTGGAGAGGTAAGTGTGTACATGCTATTCCTTGACCAACTACAACGGCTACACCACCGGATGACGCCATGGCGTCCTCCCGGTCCTTTCGGAAAATGATGTAACTGCGAAGAAAGTTTGTGTGTTTGGATTTTAAATGTGTTTCTTGTACACACAACACTTTTGGTGAATGTTTGTGTAAAAGTTCTTGGATATCGTCGAGGTTTTGAAGCTGTCCTCTGACGTTCCATTGTATAATTTGTGTTTCCATATTCGAAGAAAAGTAGTGCTGTGTGTACGAAAAGAAGTGGCTGTTGTTTTAGAGGTAAGTTGGAGCTTAAGTAACATGGCCATCCTCGGGCCCCGTTATCGGCTTTTTCGTTCTCTTTGCGCGCTCCAAGGTCTTTCGGTATCAGGGGTACCGAAGTTGTGTCCATTGCCTCGTTTGAGACACTGGACGCCCGCGTGTGCGAGCTGGTTGTTCGTTTTTTCGACCTCGCCTGGCGAGGCGCGGTCGTTTGACCCGACGACCCTGGAGTCACCGAGGTCAGTGGCTTGGTAGGTGGAGCAGTCTTGACTGCTGCCACCACGGGGGCAGCCGCCACGGCCGGTGGCTCATTTTCCGTGGGCCGAGACAGTGGTGGTGGCCGGTGCGGCGCTGCCCCCTGACGCGCCGCATCAGCATACGTTGGACCATGAAAGGCCGAACACCTTCTTCGCGCTTCTTTAAATGAAATATTTTCACGGACCTTCAGGGATATGATGTCTTTTTCCTTTTTCCAATTTCGACATGATCGTGAATACGCAGCGTGGTCACCATCGCAGTTCACACAGTGTGGAGTTTCATTGCAGGTGTCCGAGGCATGGCCTTGGACACCGTATTTTGCGCAGGTAGGTTGACCACGGCAGCTCAGAGAGCCATGGCCAAATCTTTGGCACTGAAAGCATCGGCGAGGGTTTAGGATGTACGGTCTGATGGTTGTCTTTGTGTATCCAGTTTCTATGTTTTGTGGTAGTTCACTTGTGGCAAAGGTAAGTATCAAGTGTTTTGTGGGGATTTCCTGGTTGTTCCTTCGGATGATAATTCGCTTTACATTGGTCACGTTTGGTCCTTCCAACCTTCGAGGAGTTCGGTTTCGGTAAGGTTAAGGAGATCTGCGTCCGACACGACTCCGCGGGCAGAGTTCATGGATCGGTGTGGTGTTACGGTAATAGGAAAGTCGCCAAAAGATCGGAGGTTCTTCAGTTTGTCAAATTGTATTTTTTCACGGAGTTCGATAAGGAGGTCTCCACTAGCCATTTCAGTTACCTTATAGCCAGCACCTAAGCTGTCTGTTAGTGCTCTGGATACAACAAAAGGGGACACGGTCCTAGCTGGTTTGTCAGACTTCTCACTGTGTACAACATGATAGTGGGGGAATACTTCTTTTGGTCGGCTGAAAAAGGTGAGTTCTTCGGTGCGTACGCGCTTCGAAGCGGCACGATCATTTAGTAATGGGAACGCTCTATGCATGATAGTGGAATATGATTCAGAAGCGATGGCGGCCACCCACCACGGAGCCCAACATGGGGACGCTACAAGATTCATGGTGCTGAAAACATGCAGACGCCAGCCGTACACCGCTACTATAACCCAATGCACATAGACCAAGGTAGGCTACTTGCACAAGGTTAACCCAAGCCACCCATGAAAATTGGGAAGTAACTGAAGGGAATAGAAGACAGGACAGCGACGAAAGAAGATAAGAAAGTGAAAGATCAGAGAGGCGGAGAGGAAAAGGTGACCGCCGATTTCCCCTGTGTGGGTGAGCCCAGGGGTGCCGTCTACGTGAAGCTGGGGCCAAAGGGGTGTGTTGCCTCTGCCGGGGGGCCTTAAAGGTCCAATCACCCGGCGTCGGCTCAACCCCCCGGATCCCCTTTTCCCCGGACACGGCAAAGGCACGCACGGCTAGGCGTGGGAGGGGGTCGAAACCCCCCCTTTAGCTCGGGTGCGTGGTGTCGCTACACACAAACGCCTGCTTGCGCAGACGCCCCTGCGGGGAAGCAAATACTTCAAGGGACATAACAGTGGCAATAAAATGAGGCAGTTTGTTTCCACTCGCGAATTGTTCTGGGGAAAAACGCCATCCTGAAATAGTTCGTCCTACATCTTATCTCCTTTATCTTGTAGGCATGTTCAAGACGGGGTGAGACGCAATCAGGATTGTGCAAGTAAAAATCCCTGTTAAACCAGTGTTGTTATGCAATATACTGTGAAAATTTTTTAACCTTAAGTATTGCCTACGTTGCTACAGCAGCTCGCATCCAAGGCTTTCCTTTGCACTGGTCACGCTAAAGTGGCAGGTATAATCGTGATTAACAAATCTCACAGCTAAATTTTGAATTCTTGCAATCCTCTGAATGTCCACCTGCTGCCAAGGGTTGCAAACGCAACAAGCGTATTCAAGTATTGGTCTAACATTGGCTTTATACAAGAGCTCTCTTGCGTCAATAGGCAAATTTCTTGCATTTCTTCTAAGAAAACCTAGAACACTTGAAGCCTTGCACATGACATACTCAATATGGCGACGCCAGGATAAATCTGCAGTAAAATAAACACTAAGATACTTATGGTCCAACAATTTTGCCAGTTTTTTGCATTAATAGTGTAACTAAAATCATTACAGCGTTTTTTTTCTAGTGAAGCACATATAAACAAATTTTTTCACGTTTATGTCACCAGGTGCTAAACAAATCGTTCTGTAGCGCAGTGTGATCATCTACGGTATGAATAACTCTGTATGATATGCAGTCATCTGCGAACATTCGTAGACTGGAGGAAATACCACAACAGATGTCATTCATGTAGATAAGAAAAAGCTGCGCCAGCACTGACCCTTGCGGCACACCTGAAGTAACATCCATTTGATCGGACTGCATTCCATTTAAGACTACCATCTGCCGTCTGAAGTTCAAATATGCTTTTATCCATTCGATAACAGAAAAGTTTATGTTGTACCAGGTCAGCTTCTGAATCAGTAATGAGTGAGATACTAAATCAACGCTTTACGGAAATCCAAGTACAGAAGTCAACGGTATACCCGTTATCCAGTGCACTAGCCAAATCATGTGTGAATTCAGTCAACTGTGTAACACAAGAAAACCCAGGTCGAAATCCATGTTGCTGAGACGATAATAAGGATTAATTTTTCAGACAATTCATAATGTTTGTAAAGAGAATGTGTTCTAGAATTTTACAGCTGATGCAAGTGAGTGAGATCGGTCGGTAGTTTGACGCAATGCTGCGTGGGCCAGACTTCTGCACTGGCACAACGTAAGCAAGCTTCCAATCATCCGGCAAGACACTTTCAGTCAGTGACTTTGAGAATATAACAAACAAGTATTTTGATACAGAACGTGCACACATAGAAAGTAAAGCAGATTGTAGGCTGTCCGGACTAGCGCCCTTTGAGGCACATAATTTCTGTAACAATTCCTGGATGCCCCACTGATCAACATCTTCCATTTGCTCTCCACTCACATAGGTCTGTGTTGAAATGGCATCGCCACTTGAGCGGCCTGCAAACACAGAGCTAAAATATTGGTTAAGATCTGCGGCTCTTGCAATGTCACTATGAAGTAAGTTTTCATCTAAAGTGGAGGAATAGACACTGCATCTTTGCCGTTCAGTTTGACTAGATGCCAGAGTTTTTTAGGATTTATTTGTATTCCTTTTTCAAAAAGGCCTAAATTAACACTCTTTTCATGTGCTTGGTTATTAGCTCAAGCCTTCTAAAACTTGTGGGTTTTGTTATTCCTTAGCATGTGTGGTGCTGTGTTTATGCGGCTATTCACTGTAAACCTTCTAGAAGTTTGCAAATCAATTCTGCGGAATCCCGCCACCTTGCAGAATTTCACAGAATTGATTTGCAATATATGTGTCCATGTGCTTTGAGCTGTCGATCAATTCGATGTCACACTGCCAATTGCTATTTTCCTGGTTAGCTCACTTGGTAGAGCGACCGACCCAGAAATGTGTTGGTCTGGGGCTTGATCCCCAGACCAAGACGAATTTTTTGGCAATTAAGAATCTTTCTGAGAAATCCGTTTGGGTTTCCTTGTGGTTTTGTGCTTCTTCTAGAAGTTTCCTGAAATTTTTCCTTATTTTCTTATCAGAAGCAGACAGAGAAGCTGCAGCTCCATTGTTGCAGCTGAACAACGAAGCAGACTCAAGCGGTAAGTCATGCTTCTTTTACATCACACAGCTTGTTTATCAGTGATCAAGACACAAACTACACACAGCGCTCACTTGACAACTTGTTGACCTAGTCACATTTAAGCTAACTTGAAACTGTAATACCGTTACTTTTTTACACAGTAACTGTAACAGGAAGTACCACTGCCACTCAGAACGCCATGTGACAGCGGTGCACCTCAAGTGTAAACATTTCGTTGAGGTAATGCAAATGGTGTCCGCAATGTCTGGTCGAATGGTTGTTAATAAGCACAGTGTTGCACAGAAAATAATTTCAAGGCTGCCATGTGCACCAACAAAACCTGCCCAATTAACAGGCATTCAGTGAATATGGAACAGTCTCCACGGCTTACACATAGCCATAGCCTGTGGCACCACTTTCAATTTCAGGTGCTTGTAGCCTAGCCTATCTGAGTGTTTGTAGGCTGCAAGCAGTGCTGGGCAGTATCGAAGATACATGTATCTTAGATACTATCTTAGATACTATATGGGTATCTTGTATCTGTATCGCGATACGTCTCGAAAGACGAGTATCTGTATCTGTATTTCCGATACATTCGATAATGTATCGTGTATCTTAAGATACAAGATACTTCTATCGCAACACAACCGTGCGAAACAATAATCACTGACCAAGCTCCGCTTCTCAAGCTGCTACTGGTGCCACTAAGCCATATGAACAAGTCTAAGGGCTGTGACGCAATTTTATTTTTCCGCCAGAGTCCTCCAGTGAGGGCAGAAGATGAGGAAGACAAGCACGCGGACGTCTACGCCCAGCCCACGTACCTTTTGTTTTGTCGATTTCTTTTCTTTTTATTTGCGCCTGTGCCGCGACACTTGCTCTTAGCCACTGTGCTGCGCCGCGTAATCCACTGCGTGCAGCGTCTATCGCGCAATTCTGATGTTGTTACAGTGTCGTTATTGAAGATTCTCTTGCCTCTTGCTCCGTAACGAAATGCGATGCGTGCAAGAATGGGGTTGCTTTGTGTCTCGTGGATTTTACATATCAGCGATTTGAAGGATCTCGTGGATGTAAAGCTTGACTTACATGCAATGAATTAACTTATATGTAAATAAGATATGCAAACAACTATAGCACCACTAGTACTGATGCTAGATCTAATAGATCAAGCGTTTACCTAACAGAAAATATCTTGGCGCACCGTATTTTTCACTTCCTCCTACATTTATTGAAAGAATTTATGAAATCATGACTTGATCGTTAGCACAAGTGCTTTATTGCTGTCATTTTGCATCCAATACATTACCTAGGTCTCTGTACTGTTTTTCTGGTCTGGTCTGTCTTTTGTAACGCATTCCCAAAATAAGATCTCTGCTTTATTCTTCTGTCTGCTTTATATTTCTACTACTGTTTGCACATTTACACGTTGCCAAGGCGATTTTGAAAACAAATATATTATTATGTGGGCGTCCCTTGAGTTACAGTACAAAGCATTCTGCTTATCGCTTAGGAAAATAGCCAAACTGAGTTTGCATTATAATAATAGAAATCATTAAGAGCCATCTTAAAGATGTTAGGAAGGGGATTCGAGAAACGTTGTTTTACTGAATGCTCCGTTTTACTCATGAGCGTCCCAACGAGCCGTTTCAGGCAATTTTCCATAGGCACTGAATTTTCTATTATCTTAATAGGTAAGTTGACGATACTTCATGCTCATTGCTATTAAGGGCGCCGTCTGTATTGTGTTTCTGTACTCATTCAATATGAATGTTTGATACAGAACCACCTCTCTATTTTACTTATATTAGTTTTCCTGTTTTTAGGCCTTCTTAAATATTGTTCGTATTACTAATCGCCACCTAATGGGATCTACAAGCGGCAATAGCGCAAATAACGGCCGTGTCCTCCGACGCTTTGTGCAACTATACAATACGTCTGAGACGTCTCTGTGTTGCACATGTTTTCTCGTTGAAGAAAAATTGTTAAAAGATTGCACGTTAGTAAGGATATCAACAAAGAATCCTTTACGCCAGTAGATAAGTAGAATATGAAAATTCATTGCTCTTTTACGTCATCTACATATACACCAGGGGTCTCAAACTCAGCTTATAGCCAGCGGGCCAGAGTCGCGAAATTTAGTTCGAAGCGCCGGGACAGTGAAGATGGTGGGAGAGAGTTTGAACAAAATTACGATTTAAAGGAAGCCTTTCCCATATCTCATATATAGGTCATTTCTGAAGGGGATTTGGAGTCAAGGTTCGAGAAACATCGGTACCGATGTACAAAACGAGTGAAATCTGGACGCATAATGTGAAATATAGAATTTTTTCTCCACGGTTACGTTTCAGCAGCGACTCCCATCAATTGCAAAAATAACAAGCAAGAACCGTTGTTAGCGAAGTGTATAAAGAGTTGTCCTGTTAAGAAGCTAAAACAAACCCCAATAAGTTGTTTTGGAAGGAAACTAATGTACTTTGAGCAAGAAGGGCAATACTTTCGAGATACTAACGGACATTTCATTGAAGTGAAACAAAATAGGTCACAGTTAAGAAATTTCCAAGCAGACATTTTCGTACATTGGCGTTTGCTGCTACATTATATGGATCTATAATAACAAATTTGATAATGTATCGAAGTATCTTAAGATACAATTGCCAAGTATCGTATCGGATACAATTATTGCGGCAGTATCTTGTATCTGTATCTCCAATACTTCTTGCCTGAGTATCTTGTATCGTATCGCGATACAATTTCAAAGTATCTTTGCCCAGCCCTGGCTGCAAGGACAATAAGGTGTGATCTGTGTTGAAGTTTATGTATTTCAGTACTTATCGTTCACCGAAAGTTGTTTGAGACACAGAGCATCTGACAATCTGTAGCAGCTACTGATCACCCATTTCTCCTGTTTCAGACCATGTGAGGCCATGTGATGTCCCAGAGGACGTGTCGTCCTCGCCACCAGGCTCACCTGGACCACTAGGCCACATCGGAGTGTTTTCTGGTAACCTCCAGCTGCAGGGCTGTCCAGAGAGCCCGCGAAGTCGCCGAGAGTCTCAACCTCCCGGCTCCATCGTGGGTGCGGCCCGCGGACGTTACCCCCTGACGGGGCATTCGTCTTCTCAGGACCAAATAAAGTTCTTTGTCTGTCTGTCTGTCTCCAGCTGCACATGCAGGAGAAATATGTGAAGAAGTGCCTCGATTACAATACCCTGCAGGAAGAAGTCACAGCCCTAGAAAAGAAACTTGAAGAGCTTCAGGCCAAAGCAAGTTTTGGACATGGAGATGCCGCTCCGTGGGGGCATGCTAAGATAATGGGGAATTCTGGCAAGGTCGCATACTATACAGGCCTGCCTAATGAGAAAACATTCAATTGGGTTGTCTCCCTCTACAGAAAATCATGCTGTTCTGGGGATACTCTAAGTTGTGAAGACCAAGTACTGCTTGTTTTGATGAGGCTGCGCCTTGATATTCACCTTTGTTTCTTGGCACACCTTTTCAAAATATCAAGGAATTATGTTTCTAAAATATTTGAGAGTGCCCTGACAACATTGGTGACCGAGTTGAAGGGGCTTGTTGTGTGGCCAGACGATGAGGCGTTTTATGCCTGGCAACCAAAGGCTTTCAAGTGCAAAAGGTTTCGCCGTGTCCGTGTAATCATTGACAGCACGGAGATTCGTCTCGAAAAAGCAAGTGCTTGAACTGCACAAAGCACAACATGGTCATCGTACAAAAATTCTAACACTGTGAAAGTGCTGGTGGGGATTACACCGAACGGGCTTACCTCTTATATTTCAGAGTGTTGAGGTGGCAAGGTTAGCGACAAGCAGTTAGTCCTCCTGACAGACTTCACTAAGGAGCTGGAATATGGTGATGAAGTGATGGCAGAAAGGGGCTTCAATGTTGCCGAAGAGCTGGCAGTACTCGGGGTGAGACCGGTTGCACCTGCCTACACTAAAGGAAAGAACCAGCTTTCGCAAACGGAAGTGACAGAGTCACGGGAGATTTCCTGCCGGCGCATCCGAGTAGAGCAAGTAATTGGGCGCATGAAGCGCTTTCATATTCTAAAGAACACCGTGCCATACTTTATGAAGGATTAATTAGACGATGTTGTGTTGCTGACTGCAGCACTCACCAACCTGATGCCGCATTTTACATAGTCAGCACTACCCTTGCCGACATGACAATAAACTCTTATCATAATCATCAGCCCATGTTATGTCCACTACAAAATGAAGGCCTGTCCCAACGACCTCCAACCCGCCCTGACCTGCACCAGCTGGTTGCATTCTATGCCTGCATACTTTTTTGCTCGTTTCCACATCTTGCTCTCTGCGTACTTGGCTTTGCTTCCACTCTATCGATATCCATTCCATCATTCGGGTGGATGATCGGTTGTCTGACCTTCTCATTAAGTAACCGGCCCATGTCCACGTCGTAATGTCTGCTGGGATATCGGTCACTCCCATCTGTTCTGTGATCCACTCTGTTATCTTCCTATTTCAAAATTGCAATAGGAACTTTACTAATTTGAAGTGTGCGGCCGATTGCGTGTTTGTATCGTGGCGATCGAGAAGACGCCGCGGATAAATGGGGCTCGCGCTGGACAGTCGGCCATGTAACTAGCGTGAGCTGCCTGGGTGGGACCCGCACTCCCATTTGAGCGTCCAAAGCCCGTGACCTGGGTCTGTGTTCACGTGGCATTGGTGTGTTCTAGTGTGGCCGAGCTGTGTCCTGGACCTATACTGTGCTGGGAAATGTCCCAGACAGTTTAGCGCCGGGCCTCTGTCCCGATGCACGTCTGAACCTTTGATGACAGTGTCACCATGCAGCGCGACGTGACTTGTGTATGACCTGTGTATGACCAGCTACAGACGATAGACTGGAAGCTGTTCAGGTGTGTGTATCTGTAATCTGTCCATCAGTTCCTTCCTATGTTAAAGCCTCTGTGTGTACATTGGGCCATCTTTGTGGGTAAAAAAAAATGCCTGAGCCCACATCATCACACTAATGTAATGGCCCCTCCCCAGGTTTGGCAATTTTGAGCTAACGAGCGCAATGCATACACTGCGCGTTCAACAGTAGCACGTGACACTGCGATAATTATTTGACACGACATGTGTAGTTTGTGTAATTTGTTGCTTGAATAGATTAATAAAACTTGAGAGAAATAATAAGACACACAAAAGGAATGTGTGCGTCTTTCATTTTTTTTTCATGAATTTCAGCGAGATGTGAGGCTAATGTGCCTCCGTTTCCCATGCGTGCGGGTCCCCGCAGCGCATCGAGCGGACGCCAGCCCTGGAAACGAAAGTAATGTTCTGGTGCGTTCGAGCACTCATTATGCTCATTTATTCTACCGCCTCCAAGTAAACTTTAATACGGCACTGGCTCATGATACTGCCACTCTCGTGCCCATACAAATGTCTCAACTTTCATGCCCGTCCCGCAGAAACAGGCAGTACACCATAGAGAACGCCGACAAAACGCCCACGGCCGCTAGATAAAAAAAAGGTAGCGGCTGTGCAACGCCGCTCGCGTGCTCGGGTTGGCTCGGGCACGTCATGCGCACGTGAACATGCATGCGCATTACGTGTTCATGCGTATGTGTCAGTGAAGAGGGTTTAGCTTGCGAAGGCTACACGAGGCGAGTGGCAAGGGTTTGAAACTCACCTCCTCGCATCTTAGTTTCGTGCCGCTACAAATTGTTTTCCTTAGCTCGTAATCAACCGATTTGAAAAATTCTTGCGGCATACAACTCTTCATTCGGCACACAACAACTTCTAGCTTCTAACTAAAATGTTCTATGTGGCCTGGTGAGGGGCCCTTTGAGTTTCTTTGTTACTCTCCTAGTTTCCACCCCTGGGGTTAATACTGGCACGATACAATGGCTGTACACTTTCCGCTTCAGGGTGGATGGCAAGCTATCAGTCACCACATGTGACCAACTCATTTGTTTTCTTTAGTGAACCTCCTTGACATGATTAGGCTCGTCCGTTAATAGTCGCCTTATGTATATATGCTCTTTCACCATTTCGAGAATCTCGTTCTGAATCTTGAACTCGTGCTTTTGCTGCGCCACCTAACACTGTCTGTTTTCTGCATGTTCATCCTTAATCCTACTTTACTGCTTTCTCCATTGTAATCCTCAATCATGTCTTGCAGTTCACCGCCATGATTGCTAAGAGCATGATGTCGTCTACAAAGGAAAAGTTGCTGATATATTCTGCATTAATCTGTTTCCCGTGTTGTCCCAGTCTAATTTTTATTTAAATACTTCCAAACAAACAAGCATTGAACAGCATTGTAGAGATTGCACCTCCCTGCCTAATCCATTTTTCTTTCCATCAGGATTTCCGCCGAATTTCTTTTGGAGGAGTAGGGTGGCTGTGGAGTCTATGTAGATGTTGGTTATATATCTACTTATCTTTCCGGTATACATTGAGAGGTAATGCATCCAGAATTGCAGGTATCTGTAGAGTCTATAGGCTTCTTGTAGTTGACGAAGGCCGTATAAAGAGGTTTGTTGTATTCCACAAATATCTCAATTGTGTGATTGACCACATGAAGGTGGTACATTACGAGCACCCTTTCCTTAACCCAGCTTGCTGTCTTGGTTGGTTAAAGTCCAGTGTTTCTCTTATCCTATTCGATATTACCTTTGTAAATATTTTGTAAAAGGCTGATTGTTCTAGTCCTTTAAAGGTGTACTAAAGGCTATCTCGGCCGTGAAATTTTGTGTCAGTATACTTTCTAGGCTCCTTTCTTATGCATTAATAAAATGTCCGCGAGGACGATTCCACGGCTCGGTCTCATGGGCTGCCGTGATTTGTGAAATACTGTATGCATGTTGTTTGTAGTGTTATATTCTTTGTGTGTTTTATATTGGGTTATTTGGCCCACTACTGCACTTATTTCTAAGATTCAGGTGGCGAGCTTGTTAAAAGCTGTTAAGAAATGACCATGTGTTTTTTACAACAGAGTGTACTGTGACTAATTCTTCTGACAGGAGCTCTTTCAAAGCCCCACAATGTTGGGACACACATGGCATACAATTAAGAATATTTGTTTCTATTTTCTGTTATGTTTCGTAATGCTCACGTTTTCATTTGATGTAGCGTCGTATAACAATTTAATGATGCAACTGCATTGTAAGGTTGTTACACGCGCTACACAACTGCTGTGTTACAGTTACCAAGAAGAGACTGGGTCTTTGTCAGGTGTAATAGAACATCTTTAGCCTAGTCTTCCTCGGTATGCAGTGTGTGCTATAAACCAAGACAAAAATTTTTGTTTTAAAGAATTGTATTTGTTTATTAAGTGTCGTGGTTTAAAGGGACACAAGTGGAACAATGAGTCTGTTTAGATCAATTCATTCTGCTCCGAGAACTAGTATTTTTAATTTCACCATCATAGAAGAAAATCAAGGTCAAAGTTTCGTTTTTAAATTTTTCGCACTGAAATCTCCCCACGTGCTATCATGGATTTCAAAGTATTTTGGTGACATTGCATGCCCAATGACATTTCCTGAAACTGGGTATGTTAAGTCTATGGGGCCCTCAGAGGTCAATACACCTCAGTTTTACTGTTCGGGAACTACGTAGGGCCTAGTAAACGCCAACAAAATCTATGGCGGTACGGCGTTTGGGGCAGGAATTTTGACGTAGTGTCGCCACCCGCATTTTTTTGTGTGTGTTTTCTGACTTGCAAAGTGTCTTCTTGCGGAACTGTGAAGGAGTAATTTACAAATATGAGAACATAACTTTTTTCTCTCTTTAGTGTCCCTTTAAAGACTGAGTGCTCGTTCCTTGTCTGAGCTTTTCCTCCGATTTCAAATGCTGCTTCGAAATCAGCCTGGTTTAGTTTTCGTTCATATCATCTCGCCATTTTCTTCATGTCCTAAAGCCTCACACTTGTTCTCACGTGCAACTCTATTCCGTTTTCCCTCTGACTGCTTCAATATTAACCAGGTTCTCTGTGCCTCATTTATTTCTTCTGTTTTTTAAATTAAGGTAAATTTTCACTCCTTTGAGTAGCCTATAAGCACTACACTTAACCTTGCAAATTACTTCCGTGTCATGCACTGTGCCTGGATCCCTACACAGGATGCAGTCTAATTTTTGGTTTCTCCATCAGGACTCCATCATGCTTTCTGAAGAAAACATTGTTTTTTTCTTTCATTTATTTAAAAGTATGAACTGCATGGCCAAATGGCATGTTTCACTGCACAAATACACAGCAGATACTACAAATAACTGCATATGCAAGCAGCATCCTCAGAAAAACAAAAACAGGGTTGCATACAACAGTTAGCGTATATAACAAACGAATAAAACGATCAAATTTAAATAATTTTGTCTGAAGCTACAGAAAAAGTTATGTGAAGCTTTGCAGTAAAGTGTTTGCCATATCACACAGCACAGATTGTGCTACTTCATCATGCCACATGTTGATACACAGGGAAGCACACTTGTCTAGATGACGGAGCACTGTGCTCAAGGATCCACAAGCAACATCTCCCAATAGGCCTTTTTCAAGCAATCCCAGAACCCCCCTGCGGACGCGCGAAGCACTATGGGAAAAGGTGTACGGCGAGCCGGCCGGCTGTTCCGTCGGTCGCTGCTCGTTGGCGCCGTGGGAGCACCAAACGAAAAAAAAAAAACGCGTCGCCGCTGGTAGACAATTATTAAATCTTAAATACTACACATGTCTCAACGCACCTGCATGTAACTCTACGCATGATATGCGAAAGGAATGATGCAGTCAGTGTAGGTATTACCATATTGAGGGACTATGGTATTACCGAGTGGATGTATACCGGATGTAGCAGTTAAGCGGCATGCGAGTTATCACGTGCTGATACATGCAGTCAAAACGTGCTATCGTGAGCAATGTGAGCTGGAACACCAATTCGTATATTCAATGATTACTTGTTCACAAGCCGCTATGGCATTTAATGCCATAGCGGCTCGTGATCGCGTTTAACCAAACTGTAGAGAGGTGTTACAGTGTTCAGGTATACGGATAATTATTTGATTTTAATTGACGAGTCACGCCCTGTACAAAGAAGTGAGCTCATTCTAATTGTGTTTAAAAAAAGGGATGGGACTAGAATTCACTTGCGAGATGTCTTGCTCTGATAATTTGCAGTTTCTTGATACATGCTTTTGGGTTTCACTGCGGAGCATGTTTAAGGGCGGTATAATCCGCGTTCAGCGAAACCGGTGTTTAATTTCGCGTCAGCGCATTCTAATATTGTTAAACGAGAAATTGTGATATCATGGTCTCATGGTTACGCATGGCATTGGAAAAAAACTTGCGCACAAAGGCAGTGATCAGTAGTTTCCAGCTGCAAAGTAATCACAGATGCGGGATATCCTGCGTATCGTTGTATGGTTTGCGAAAATCGGTTCACATGGCAAAGAAAAATGAATACGGACGTCCTCCATCCATGAATAATGAAAGAACTAGAAATATTGAAGTTATTGCACATATGTATAACAGGTCGCATGGCCTGAAGAACGTAGGGAAGCGATGTGGGAGTGGAGGTTGTGTTTGCCGCCCCAAATAAGCTTAGTCGCATTAACTTCGCAGGGGTCTGTAGTGGGCAAAAAAAATGCGGTCAGAGGCATGCCAATTGTTTTTTTTTTCAATTGTGTAGGAGTTGACCGCAAATATCTCTTTCTTGTGTCCACATATACATCTGCCAGACTGGTCGATGTAGTAACATGCGCCTCGGCGAGCATCGAAATTCATTGAACGGAGCCGTCTCATCTTACATCGCTTTGTCAGTCATCCAAATGTAATCCCATCTTCGAAAGCGCAGTAATTTTGTACCATCAACCTAAAAAGACAACGCGAGAAACTTGGGAGGCATATCATGTCACAAATAACGCCACACTTTCAGCCAGTCAACCTTCTCAATTTTATTAATCGACTGTAAGCACGCACCTTGGTTGTTTGACTTATTCTGTTTCCTTATGACATGCACGACACACCCCCATTTTTGTATATATGCTTTCTTTCACGCGTCCAAATAAACTCAGTTGTGTGTGAGCGCTGGTTTGTGCATTATTCCAACCTGCAGTTATAGTACCAACAAAGGTTAGTTGGCATTTATCGTTCGTTACATATATGGTGCGAGCAGCGCAGTGAATGTATCTCATTTCCCCAAATGCCGACTACACTTTCTAGTGTACTCTTTAAATATCACAACCTCACACTGTACTCGTCGACAGTGTCGATGGGC
Source organism: Rhipicephalus sanguineus (assembly GCF_013339695.2). Classification (NCBI taxonomy): domain Eukaryota; kingdom Metazoa; phylum Arthropoda; class Arachnida; order Ixodida; family Ixodidae; genus Rhipicephalus; species Rhipicephalus sanguineus. The sequence goes on from NC_051183.1 coordinate 97,631,928, forward strand.
GTTGATTTCAAATGCATCTGCGAATCATAGACCGCTCCTGCACTTTGCAGGGAACCGAGCTGTATTTCTTTTTTTCCATTTATGCCGTAAGGTGCCCAAAAAATTAATAAAAGGTGATGCTTCTGAGCCGCTCAGCTGGTCCAACAGTGGGACAGATGGAAATCGTACACTTTGCCATGCTGGTGCTTCACAATCTGCAAGTCCTTGACCCTCGCAGGCTCCACCTACACATTTTACAAGGAATTCGACGTTAGTGACACTGCAGCCTACACTTGGCACGTGAAGTACCAGCAGAGAAGCATGAACAAAAACAAGAATGGTTATATAAAAACAGGAGCCTTCATGAACACTGGCAGGAAATTTCAGGATATATTTGGGAATTACAATGTATAACTATGACAAAACTACACAACTTATGTACATTTGCACAAGCATAAAAACAGAGTAGGAGTTGAAAATGTGTTCTATCGAATGCACTGGTGACTTCTGTAAACGTAGCGATGCCAGTAGAAGTGGTACACATATATGTGGTTTAGATGAACAGAAAGAAAAAGGACTTTGTTCAGGGCACCTATTAGGGAATGAAAGCTGCACTAAAATTTACTGACGTCTTCATCAAGCACCGTTTCCAGTGCGCCAAGATGATGATCACTGGCGGTGCCGGGTTCAACACCCCCACCCCTGAAATTTTTTTGATTTTGGACGTGCATATTATACACACACACATGCACACACGCAGGCACGAACATGCATAAAGTATAGTTGAACTCCCCCTGATAAAAAATTCTGGCTACACTGCTGATGCTGACATACCCCACCGCTTGACAAAACTTGCAGATGTGATGGGAGCTCATCCTTGAATAGGTCGAAAGCTGTTCACCGTGCTGAGCTGGTTCAGTGTTGTGAACCGTTCTGCCAATGTCACGAACTTAATTTTCCATAACTGTAATGAAATGAAGCGTTTTAACTCTAACCCAAATTCTTTTTTCCTACATTAAAGTAAGTGGAAATGCCACTTACAACATCCTGTGGTTTCCTTTTGTGACATTGCTATTTTCACATATGTAAACATGCAGCATGCTGCTAAAAAACTTACTTTTGCGGTTGTTAAGCACACTCGGCATTAAGTGAAAGGAAAAGCACAAACTGCACTTTATGGCATCAATAAAAACATCAAAATTTGGGCTCACACTCTTTCGAAATCTGTTGTTCCACTCGCAGAGTTGGGATGTCGTAGACCTCGCAAACCCAGACGACACCAACAGCTCCACCTTGAAGAGCAATGCGGCCACATGCGTACACACTTCTCCTAGTCTGCAAGGGAAGGTAAATTATGCAATGCAAGTCTTGCTGAAACTATCGCCATTTGTTTAAAATAAACCTTCTACAAAAAGCTTCCAGGAAGCTTCAAAGAAAAAAGAGCGAGGGCCCTTCCTTCGCTATGGTGCTGAAGCTCAGACAAGTGATTTGGAATCAGTTTCATAGCGAGGCCTCCATAAAATGCCCTGCAGTTTCTTCAGAAGAAAACGAAAACAAAGAAACGTAGCTTGGCGTAACTGACCTGCACGCAACCGTTTTGCAGCATCAACGGAGTGAGCGCACATGTACTAGCGTGCGTGACCATTTCTCGTTTCACTGTGCACATTCCGCAAAACAGACAAAGCTACAAGAAATCCAAAATAGTTAGCGATCACGCAGCGAACACATGGCATTCGTTCGTCGCACATCAACAATGGTCGAGTGGTGCTGCGACGACTATGGAAAATTTCGCATCGGATAGCGCGCTACTGAATGCATGATTCGCCCGTTTGCTTGCGAGCGGCTATGAAGCGCACACAGTACGCCTATACACTGCCAAGACTGCTTTGCACGCTTGCATGCGCAAGCTTCGCCAGGTAGTAGAAAAATATGCTTATGCTTTAGCACAAATAACAAAAATAAGAGAAATGGAAGCTACGATAACTCACCCAGCCATGCACGTGCAGTGCGCCGTGCTGACGGTGCCGTCTCGTTTAACAAGCACCCAGGGCTCGTAGGGCTTGGCCGTAGTCCTCTGCGACGGCGTCACATCTGCTTTGAGGAAGCAGCATTCCATGCTGCTGGCCATATCGGAGATTAGCACTTTCCGCACATGCCCTTCCATCGCAAGACCGTAAGCATTCAAAGATCGGTAACACTTCATGGCCTCGGCAGTGTACGGCCCACGTGTGTTTACAAGATAGATGTAAATGTCGCCAAACCGAACGTTTGGCCAACGCTTCGGATCATTAATCCACGCCGAAATGGTAAACGGATCAGGATACTGTTCACCGTTAACTTGGAGCTTCTCAACATATCGCCGGCGCGAATTTTCAGTAAGAGACCGCACGTACTCCGAGAGCTCCATTGCTGCAGAAGGCTTGCCGGAACGGGGCTTTTTCCCAACCAGCGCGAAACTTGTTCGGCGCGATGTCGATGCCGATGCGCTGTGTGACGTCACACTGTTTGCAAGCAGGGAGAGGTGTATTCGTGTTTTGTATGTTTGAAATGTCTCTGAGTAGTTCGACGAACTAGATATATATTCAAAATGTACGCCCAGAAAATTTGCCTGGTCTTCTAAGGTGTCTCCTTCAGTGTTTACCAGTGGTAGTGAGTGTGGTTGGCGGCCTCTTATTCTGTTCACTCTATTCCACACCTGTGCCTCGTCTGTATAGGAACTGATGCTTGATATAAATGCTTGCCAGCTCTCTCTTCTAGCCTGTCGGCGCGTTCTCCTTCCTTGAGACTTTATTTGTTTAAAGTTGACTAAATTTTCTGCAGTAGGAGAATCGCGGAGCAAACCCCACACTTTGTTTTGATTCTTACGAGCGCTCCGGCACTCGTTGTTCCACCATGGTACACGGCGTTTGCAGGATGATCCATTTGTGTTAGGGATACACCTAGATGCGGCAGCGATAAGAAATGCGGTGAAGTACTTAACAGCACCGTCTATACTTAAACCACGTATTTCAGCCCATTTTAACAGAGTTTCATTTAGGAACTGCTCGCAGTTCGCTGAGTCGACCTTCCATCGAGGGGACTGAGGAGTACGTTCATTGGATTCCGATGTTTGCAGATCTATTGGGATGATGATTATATGTGGTGTTTAATGGCGCAAGGGCCAATTGATGGCCAAAGAGCGCCAGTTCATGAGACAAAGGATATGAACAATGGTTGCGGTAAGTAGCTGTATAGGGGCCTTAAAATTCCTCGCGCTAAAGGCGGGTAAAACATATATATATATTAAAATCATGAGAGTGACGTGAAATATGTGTAGTGGAATGAATGACAAGTCGTCGCAAGAATAAAGCTATGAAGATATGACATCAGCACGAATGCCTCGTCAATGCCCTTGAGTCCAAGGGCCGCGAGGCAAGTGCTGTCTTTAACGTATTCACCGCAGCAGCGACCTCCGTTTAGAGGCCGTGCTACGGATCACCATGATATATGACATGAAAACTGGGTACATCGTTTAAAAAAGCAGACAGTGACTGATATGTAAAAAGCGGGTCCCTACCGATGAACATTGAAGGGTGAAGTGGAAATTGCTGTCGGTAGGGCAATGAGAAGTGCTTTTTTCTGATAGCATCGAGTTACTTGCACTGGATGAGGACGTGAAGGACCGTGAGTGGCTGACCACATCTATCACACAAAGGTGGCTCGCCACCGGACAGAAGGTGTGTGTGTGTACTGTATGTGTGACCGATCCTAAGTCTGCAGAGTGTAACTTCTGTGTGGCGTGATTTTGATACTGGCGGCCAATTACCCAGATGCGGTTTGACAACGTGTAGCTTATTTCGTGTATGCATATCCCATGTGGTTTGCCAAAAGACTCTGAGCTTTCTTTTCAGGACGTGTTTTAGGTCTAGTGGGGGAATAGCTAAGGATGTATTGTGACTGTTTTCGTGGGCGGATGCTGCTAGCTGGTCCGCCAACACGTTGCCTTGTATCTCGCGGTGCCCTGGCACCCAGCACACTACGACATGTTGTTCGAGTGCGTAGATCGTGCTTAAAAGAGAATACAGCGAGACAAAGACGGGGTTTTTGTGTCTTTTCAGACTTTTTAAAGCTTTTACCACGCTTAGAGAATCTGTGTAAATCACTGCCTTTTGTAGTTTTAATTGTTGAATGTGTTTAACGGCCGCAAGTATCGCGTAAGCTTCTGCTGTGAAGATACTTGATTCTGGGTGTAGAATACCGGAATCTGTAAAGGATAGCCCAACGGCTGCGTAAGACACAGAAGTATTGGACTTTGAGGCGTCCGTAAAGAATTCTGCACAAGTGTATTTGTGTTGTAGTTCAAGGAAGTATGTACGGATATGTGCAATAGGCGCGTTTCGTTACTTCCATGAAAGAAAGGTCGCAGTCTATAAGCTGCCACCGCCACGGCGGTAGTTGTGCAGCGGGAGCCAATAGACAGTGTTCGAAAAGTGGCACACCCGTTTCCTCAGCCAAGCCCCTCACACGAAGTGAGTAGGGCTGTCGCACCGAAGGACGGTGGTCGAAAAGGGCAGAACTACATAAATCATTTATTGTGGGGTGTGAGGGGTGTTCTTTGTCTGCGTTCACTTTGAGATAGTATACAAACGACATGTAGGATCGCTGCAGGTGGAGCGACCACTCGTTCGATTCGACGTAGAGGCTTTCCACGGGGCTGGTGCGAAAAGCACCCGTAGAAAGACGAATGCCCGAGTGGTGGACAGGGTCAAGCATCTTCAAGGCGCTTGGTGTCGAAGACTGATATATTATCGCCCCATAATCCAGGCGCGTGCGTATGAGGCTTTTATAAAGATTCATCAGGCACTTCTTGTCACTACCCCACGTAGTGCGTGACAACACCTTTAGAATATTCATGGTTTTTAAGCACTTGTTCTTTATATACTTTATGTGTGATATGAAGCTCAGTTTCGTGTCTAGAATTACGCCGAGGAATTTATCCTCCGTTTTCACAGGCAGCCGCTGACCATGCAGATCAATGTCCGGATCGGGATGGAGGCCTCTCTTTCTTGAGAATAATACACAAGTACTTTTTTGCGGGTTAAGGCTGAACCCGTTCTCGTCTGCCCATTTGGTTACCTTGTTTAAACCAAGTTGCACCTGCCGATCGCACATTGAAAGGTTGCAAGATTTATAACCGATCTGCACGTCGTCGACATATGTGCAATAAAGCATATTCCGTGGAATACACAGACGTAGGGAATTCATTTTTATAATTAAAAGTGTGCAACTCAGGACACCACCTTGCGGCACTCCAGTTTCCTGGACAAATATTCGGGACAAGACATTACCCACTCGAACACGGAAGGTGCGATTGGACAAATAGCTTTCGATTATGGTCAACATCTTTCCTCGGACACCTAAGTGGGATAGGTCTCTTAATATTCCAAAGCGCCATGTGGTGTCGTAGGCCTTTTCCATATCGAGGAACACCGAAAGGAAGAATTGCTTGTGAACAAAAGCGTCGCGAATTTGTGCCTCGATACGGATAAGGTGGTCAGAGGTAGATCTACCCTCTCGAAAACCGCACTGGTATGGGTCAAGTGAGTTGCTGGCTTCGAGGAAATGTAGAAGCCGCCGATTTATCATTTTTTTAAAAACCTTGCACAGACAACTTGTTAGGGCTATTGGCCTGTAACTGGAAACTGAGGATGGGTCCTTACCCTGCTTCAGAATCGGAATTATGATGGCTTCTTTCCAGGCCGAGGGGATCTCGCCGGAAAACCAAACAGCATTGTACAGGGAAAGGAGGGTTTTTTGGCTTTCAGAAGGCAGGTGTTTCAACATTTCATATACAACACGGTCGGAACCTGGGGCGGATTTATTGCACGAGTTCAGCGATGCCTGTAGCTCAGCTAAGCCGAAGGGTTCATTGTATGCTTCCTCGTGTTTTGTGGATTTGCGCTCTAGTTTCTGTTTTTCGATTTTTGTTTTGTGTCGTTGGAAAGCTTCCGTGTAGTGTGACGAGCTCGACACCTGTTCGAAGTGTGCACCTAGGAAGTTCGCCTGGTCTTCCAAGCTGTCACCTTGTGTGTTTACTAGGGGAAGTGAATGCGCTTGTCGGCCTGCTACCCTACTAACCATGTTCCAGACTTTAGCCTCCTGTGTATATGAGTTAATTCCCGATAAAAATTTCTGCCAACTTTGTCTTCTTGCCTGTCGGCGAGTTCTCCTGCCTTGTGACTTTATGTTTTTAAAAGTGTCGAGATTCTCGGCTGTCGGCGAGTCCCGAAGCAGCCTCCATGCTTTATTTTGTTTTTTGCGCGCGTTTCGACACTCAGTGTTCCACCATGGCACACGTCGTTTGCCGGGCAGTCCAGCTGTTTGTGGGATACACTTCATTGCGGCATCAATCAAAAAAGCTGTAAAGTAGTCTACAGCTTCATCTATGCTTAAAGCACGCATGTTGGTCCAACTTAAGAGAGCCATTTTACGAAACTGTTCCCAATCGGCTTTGTCAATTTGCCATTTGAGAACCTGTGGAGGACATTCATTAACTATTGGGGTGCTCAGAACTATAGGAAAATGGTCGCTTCCGTAAGGGTTATTAATGACCTTCCATTGAAGTAAGGGTAGAAGCGATGGAGATATAATCCTCAGATCGATAGACGAGTAGGTGCCATTAGCGAGGCTATAGTATGTTGCCTCTTTCTGATTCAACAGACAAGCACCCGAAGAGAAAAGGAATTGTTCAATTAGACGACCTCGCGCATCGCAGCGAGTCACCCCATAGACTGCTATGTGCGTTGAAGTCCCCAAGAATCAGATAAGGTTCTGGAAGTTCATCTATTAGGGACTGGAATTCGTGTTTTTCTAGGTGGTAGTGTGGAGGTATGTAGAGAGAGCAAATGGTCACGAGTTTGTTCAAAAGAACCGCTCGAACGGCCACTGCCTCCAGGGACGTTTGGAGTGGTAAGTGTGTGCACGCTACTCCTTGATTAACTATAACAGCTACACCACCGGAGGACGCCATGGCGTCATCCCGGTCCTTTCTGAAAATAATGTGGCTGCGTAGAAAGTTGGTGTGTTTTGGTTTTAGGTGTGTTTCTTGCACACACAGCACTTTTGGTGTATGTTTGTGTAATAGTTCTTGGACGTCGTCGAGATTTTTAAGGAGTCCTCTGACGTTCCATTGTATTATTTGTGTTTCCATATTGGAAGTAAGGTAGTGCTGTGTGTTCGAAAAGTGAGTGGCTGAGGTTTAAGCGGAAAGTTGCAACTTAAGTAGGAGGGCCGTCGTCGGGCCCCCTTATCGGCTTTTTAGTTTTCTTAGCGCGCTCCAGGGAGCTACGCCGATCTTTTGGCACCAGGGGTGCCAACGTCGTTTCCATTGCCTCTTGCGAGGCACTGGATGCCCGCGCGTGCGAGCTGGCAGTTCGGGTTTCCGGCCTCGCCTGGTGAGACGAGGCCTTGAGACCCGACGACACTGAGGTCGCCGGTCCCCGTTCGCGAGTTGGCGGAGTAGCCTGGGCTACTGCCGCCAAGGGGGCGGGCGCCACTACCGACGGCTCGCTCTGCGCAGGCCGCGGGAGTGGCGGGGGCCGGTGCGACGTTGCCCCCCGGCGCGCCGCATCAGCGTAGGGTGTATTGTGAAAGGGTGTACACATTTTACGGGCTTCTTTGAATGAGATGTTTTCTTTGACCTTGAGGGTGATTATATCCTTTTCTCTTTTCCAATTGGGACAGGAACGCGAGTAGGCTGCGTGATCGCCGTCACAATTGACGCAGTGAGGTGTGTTTGAACAGTTATCAGAGGGGTGGCCTTGGCCTCCACATCTTGCGCAGGTTTCTTGACCACGGCAGCTCTGCGAGTCGTGGCCAAATCGCTGGCATTTGTAGCACCGTCTAGGATTGGGGATGTACGGGCGGACAGCAAGTTTGATATAACCTGTTTCAATCGTTGCAGGTAGCACGCTAGATGCAAATGTTAATATTAGGTGCTTGGTCGGCAATTCTTTGTTATCACGTCTGATGATTATTCGTTTCACATCAGTGACATTTTGCTCTTTCCACCTTTCTAGGAGTTCTTGTTCGGACAATTCAAGGAGGTCTGCTTCCGAGACAACACCGCGTGTGGTATTCATCGATCGATGGGGTGTAACAGATACTGGAATGTTGCCAAATGTTGCTAGACTGCCAAGTTTTTCGTAGTGGTGTTTTTCAGGTAGCTCGAGCAGAAGGTCACCGCTAGCCATCTTAGTTACCTTGTAGCCTGGCCCAAAGACTTCGGTCAGAGACTTTGCCACAACAAATGGGGAAATAGATCTGGCTTGTTTGTCTGGTGTTTCACTATGAATTACATGGAATTTCGGAAAGGATGGTCTCAGTTGGTTGAAACATGATAATTCTTCGGTGCGTACCCTCTTGTGAGGGAGACGATCAAGTAGGCGGGGAAATGAAGGCGTTCCCATGACAGTTTTCTTTTGTTTCGGCAGCACTGGCGGCCACCCACCTTGGAGTCCAACTAGGGGACGCTGAGGTCCTTAGACGTATAAGGCTGCAGACGCCAGCCGTACAGTGCCGCTATAACCAAATATAACTACCCAAGGTTGAGTAACTACACAAGGTTAACCCTTGCCGCCAGGAAGATCGGAAGTAAGCAGAAGGGAGGAGTAGACAGGAAAGATCTAAAGTAAGAGAGAAAGACGAAGATGAGGGAAGAGAGTTAGACAGGAAAAGGCGACTGCCGATTTCCCCTGGGTGGGTCAGCCCAGGGGTGCCGTGTACGTGAAGCAGGGGCCAAAGGGGTGTGTTGCCTCTGCCGGGGGGCCTTAAAGGTCCAAGCACCCGGCGTCGGCTCAACCCCCAGGATCCCCTTTTCCCCGGACACGGCAAAGCCACGCACGGCGGGGCGTGGGAGGGGTCGAAACCCCCCGTTTACAACATGTTGCATTCGTTCCTGAAAATAACACTGAATCCAATAAAGTAATGAGGGAGCCATACCAGGGAATGACAGTTTATATATTATTAAAACATGAGGAACAGAATCAAATGTTTTTTTCTAGAAATCTAGAAATATACAACCAATCTGTGCGCTGTCAAATAAGTGAGAAAGATAAAAGCCGAATTCTTGAAACTGTGTGGAGCAAGGATGACGGATCTAAATCCATGCTGATAGACTGAAAATATGAATAGAGGGTTCAAAGCAACCTTGAGGAAAAAAGAGCAAGGGTTTTGAAGGAATTTCAAGCCCCTAACAAATAATTTCCAAGAAACCACACTTGTTGAGATCATAGAATAAGAAGACACCATTTTTATTGCATGGAAACACAACATTCTCTGCACACAGGCCAAAGCAAACATTTTTTCACAATAAATAGCTAACTAAAGTTTTCACAGGTTCTTTTCTTTGGTCATATATTGCCCACTTCAGGTTTTATTGCATTGCACCTTTTTGGCAGGTTTCAGTATTCTGCCAGTTTACATAAACTGTTCCACCACACAATGTGTATTAACAGCCCAACCCCCCCCCACCCCCGATCCCACACATGTGCATTCCCAGCCTTCTAATTTTTTTAGCTTACATGGATATCACACGACATAATTTCCACTAATATAACACAAAAATGCAGGAAAAAAAACAAGAACATGGAAACACAGCAAGTCCTTCCAATACAGAAACAATTGTACTAACTGCCATGAACATACACTCCTCATGATATATAAAGGCGCACATTCTGATATTTAAAAGGGGTTGGGCACCGTCCCTCCCCTAAAAGGGGTCCCTCCCCCACTGCCACAAAATAAAATGCTAATTAATGATCTGTTCAAAAGTAGACTCGTGTGCGAATATCAGGAACGTAAATGACTTCTTGTTTTTTTGTAGCAAATTCTGGAGCAGTAAAAAATGCTGCTTTGGAACAGCCATAAGTGCTTTCGGAGCAGAAAAAGATGCTAGTTTGGAGCCACTATTCGTGTTTTTGGAGCAGATGTCAACATATTTTGTGCAACTCATGGAGTTTAAAGCATCATTAAAGCATTTCATGAATATTAATTTTTATTATTAAACATGTTGCACATACAATAACCACTGCTAATTGCAATAAACACAATTAAGCAGATGGGCGGTAACTGAACACTAGGTAAGATGGGCTATATAGTTAAAATACCATTACTTAAAGCAGAAATTGCATAAAAGTGGTAAAGTTGAACACCAAATTATAAAAGTAACTACAACCACGTATAACCATCACCAAAGAAACAGATTTATAAACAGCATGAGATCAAAGCAATCTGTCCTTTTCATACTTCACCAAAACGACATGCACTAGCTGATAATTGAAAAAGAAAAAAAAACAACTAAATAAGCTAGCTATACACCTAAAATACCAGTTCTTGTTGCATAAATGAGGTGAGAGCTAGCTGGTAAAGTGATAAATGTAAGTCACATCAAATTTGTTACAGCAGTAGTTATTAATCAGTTATGAACTAATTTCACATACATGCAACCAAAACAGTCTGCTTGTTAGGTACAAATATACGGCTAAATGAGATATGTATTGACTATGTTAGTATGCAGCCTATAGTACACAAGCAACATACGTTCTATATGTATATGCGGCTTAAGTTAGGCTCGCTGGACGATCACACGGTCAAAGTTCACTCTTTAGTTTCCCAGCGACATTTCGGAGCAGGTTCGGTGCAGATTACTAGCGAAAATTGCTGTTTGGAACAGCATTTCTCTTTTGGAGCAACTGGAGCTGCACTTCCATTACTGAAATACTACTTTCCATTACTGAAATAGGCAATTAATATTACTACTGCAAAATTGACATGAATTCGAACAATGGCAAGACTTAAATAGTAGTAGGTTGCAAATTATATATAGAAAATATACGTTAAATACAAAAATTTCGCATACTTGGCCGTCATAAGACGCTGATAAAAAAAAGTGAACGAAATACAGAAGTGAGACTTCGCGGCGGTACGGAATTCCCCCTGACAAGGTGGTTTCACGACAAAGCAGGTAGCTTAGAATAACAGAGAACTGGGCTAGTTGGTAAGTATTCATTCTAAAAAGACAGGGCGTGCAAACACGGACACAGGAAAGCATACACGCTTCTAGCCTTCAGAAACGATCTATTCTGCGATTTGACACGTTTCGTCGCGTTTGGAGACGATTGGAGATGGTTGAAATTTTGATTAAACATATAAGCTTCTAGCCTTTAAAAATGCTTTATTCTGCGATTTGACGACGTTTTATAGTGTTTGGAGAGTATTGGAGGTGGTGGAATTTCTTATCATAAATATGAGCTTCTAGCTTTCAGAAACGCTTTATTTTGCGATTTCACGACGTTTCGTCGCGTTTCGAGACGACTGGAGATGGTTGAATTTTTGATTAAACATATAAGCTTCTAGCCTTCAGAAACGATCTATTCTGCGATTTGACGACGTTTCGTAGCGTTTGGAGACGATTGGAGATGGTTGTATTTTTGATTAAACCATATAAGCTTCTAGCCTTCAGAAACGATCTATTCTGCGATTTGACGACGTTTTGTCGCGTTTGGAGGGGATTGGAGATGGTTGTATTTTTGATTAAACATATAAGCTTCTAGCCTTTAGAAACGATCGATTCTGCGATTTTACGACGCTTTATAGTGTTTGGAGAGTATTGGAAGTGGTGGAATTTTTGATTAGACATATAAGCAGTTAGTATGACGTCAGAGCGACTTTGACAACTGTAACATGTGCTTGATTATTTGCACAGAACTATTCGTAAAGCAACTGTTAAGAACTGGCTGAACAAAAGTGTACTGCCGAAATTCAGACAAAACAATATCATGAGGAGATTATGCTTCCATGCGTGCTACAACAGGCTCTGGGCGATGCCATCGCGGAATGCTGCGGCAGAGCGGGTAGGTGAATCGTCGCCTTCGGCGGGCTCGGCAGACGATAAATCAGTGCCGCTGTCGCTCACCTCCAAGTCGAATTCCACGATGTCGCCGCATCGTCGAGCCATGTTGTGCAGCACACAGGATGCAAGCACAATTTGCACTGCCTGCTTGATGCTGCCGACGTCAATGTGGTAGAGCCTCTGGAAGCGGGCCTTCAGAATTCCGAAGGCCTGCTCAATGACCACTCGCTGCCTGGTGTGGGCGTAGTTGAACGCCGTCATCCAAATCTCCCATTTCGCCGTCGTATGGCGGTATGATGGCAGCAACCACATCTTCAGCGGGTACGCAGCATCTCCCACGAGGTAGCCTCCTGCGACGTTTCGCATAAGGCGATAAATATAGTTGAAGGCACTTGCAGGTTCAGTAATTCGGTAGGGAAATGGGCTAATGGTGCGAATTGGAGATTTGAGGCATCACAATATCTATGTGGAAAAAACGACGTCGCGTGAAACAATTATCAGAAACAATGAATAATTATTGAATAATTCCTAGAACAACAAGAAATGTAATGCTGCGTGTCCGGTCCATTTTCTCGTCTCACCCGATGTCTATCTTGCGCTAATTACAGATATGTCTCGTCTGCAGGATATATCTATATAGCGGCGCCGGCTGTGTGAACTGCGCAGGGCTGGTTGGTACGTGATTAAGACGGGAACAAAGAGCGCTGGACACGGGACGGTATTGTTTGTGTTCTATCCCAGCAATAAACCAGTACGTGGTTATTAGTTCAGCGCCCTCGTCTGTCGTTCTTTCGCCGTACCGTGTCCAGTGCTGTTACCTTTCGTCTTAACACGCGAACGTCTAACGCAACCTTTAACTGCCTACGAGCAACTAAATAATTTGTGCGTGGAATTTTTTCGCGCTTCAGTGAAGTAATAATAAATTAGGTGCATGAAATATAGTAATTCTTCATACCTTCGCACTTCGCCGTTGCTTCTTCGTAGAAGAAGCTGTCCTGGAGCGCTCGGGAGTCTGAGCTCCCCCAGGAATTCCAATGAAGACATCGATGAACATCATGTCCGCATCGTAGACCCCCTGCAAAATTATATAGTGGAACTTCTTGCGGTTGTAGTAGCTTTGTTCCGACTCCGTTGGTCTAGCAATGCGGACATGACACCATCGATGGCACCGACAACGTCTGGGAGCCCCGATCGGCGGCGAACCAGCGTCTTGAAAGCGCGCATGTTCCGCTCTCTCTCGTCCCGGTCTGGCCAGCAAATCTCCCGAGCGCTGATGGAGTCCAGAAAGTCCACCACACAGCTGATAGCTGCATGTATCGTCGACTCGCTGACGTCAAAGTTGTCTGCGATCTGGTACTTCGTTTGCTGCGTACTTAGGTACGCAAGCGCCACCAGAAGCGTCTTCTCGGTCGATATTTTAGGGCGGCCTCGAAATCCCTCAGGATAGAAGTTCGATCGTTGGTACTCCTCCACGAGAGCTCCACAGGTGCTTCTCGAGAGCCGAAACAACTTCCGAAACTCGAAGTCAAGGTAAGTCGGCACGACACGTTCGACGTACAAAGGCATCCGTGCCGATCGTGCCTCTCCAACTTTGCTATGAGCAAAGCCATAACAAACTCGTCGCCGCTGCACTCCTCGTCATTGTCTTCATGAAGGGGTGTTCTCCTGACGAGGAGCGAAAATAATGCAGCGGCGGCAGCAAGCAGCTCCTCGACAATCATGTTTGTGGAGAACGCGGCGAGAAGAAACGAGCTTCCCGAGCAGACGACGCACAAATGAGCAGACGACGACCACTCCCTCTCAGCCTCTCGTGACGCGCCGAGCAACCCGGAAACCCGGCGTTCGATTTTACGACCTTCGGGCTCCCGCGTCGCCCCGCGGGCAGCCAGCTCATGTGATTCTGACGTCGTTTCCTGTCAGAACCGGAATCAGCTAACAGCCCTCGAGTAGCCAGAACCATCCCAGGAATCCGAAAATCGAAGATCCCCACAGATAGAAATTAAGAAACTCAATAAATGCACTTGTGTCATTTCTGCAGAAGTTCTGATAACGCACTTCACCTGAGCTCCTCGGCAACAGCCAGAATTTTCCATGTGGGAGAGAGTAGTGGAGGTCCTTCATCCTCACACACCAACTACCAACGTATGCCCTAGACGTGCCCTGTAGTAAGAGGTTCTAGACAATTTGGCCTTGTCTGTGGGCGTGAAGGACTTCCACTACTCCCTTCCACATGGAAAATTCTCGCTGTTGCCAAGAAAGCTGTCCAGGAGCTTGGTGAGGCACATTATCAGAACTCCTGTGGCACCAACATGGGTGCATTTGTTGAGTTGCTTCATTTCTATCTATTCTGTTCCCTTGTAGCCAAGGGCAGTGTCCATTTTACACAAAAAAAAACGTATTAGTTCGAGCTTAGCACCGGTTTTTAGGGACAATTTTCGAGTGATGTTTACGCCCACATCGGGGAAGTACCATGAACAAGCACTAAGAATCATCAGTTCATACAAAATCGCTCCGAATTCTTTCACGCTAACAAATGGACTTTCCTCGAATAGCAGCAAACGGTTTCTTGACCTCGTTCTGCAATTCCAAACAGACTGTTTACTTGGAGTATTCACCCCGCTCATAGCAGACCCTGTTGCCTCTTATGTCCGCTCATTCGAAGAATAAAAAGAGGCATTGTTTACCTGTCAACCACACGGAATGCGTTATTCCACTCTTGCACACACAGGGTGCGGCCCAGAATTTCAAGCTAAATTGAGACCGACTACTGCTGGTACCGGTAAGCTGCATCTTACCGGTACTTACCTACGGAGCAGAAACCTGGAGACTTACAAAGAGGGTTCAACTTAAATTGAGGACGACGCAGCGAGCGATGGAAAGGAAAATGATAGGTGTAACCTTAAGAGACAGGAAGAGAGCAGAGTGGGTCAGGGAACAAACGGGGGTTAAGGATATCATAGTTGAAATTAAGAAGAAGAAATGGATATGGGCCGGCCACGTAGCACGTCGGCAGGATAACCGGTGGTCATTAAGGGTAACTGACTGGATTCCAAGAGATGGCAAACGCGTGAGGGGGAGACAAAAAATTAGGTGGGTAGATGAGATTAAGAAGTTTGCAGGTGTAACGTGGCAGCAGAAAGCACAGGACCGAGTTCATTGGCGGAACATGGGAGAGGCCTTTGCCCTGCAGTGGGCGTAGACAGGCTGATGATGACTGCTGGTTTCTCGCGTCATGTGCTCATATCATTGACTGAAGCTCTCCTGACAAAGCTGCGGTCATTCCCTACGTCTATCGGGTGTTACGTGGAATTAAGGCGGCAGCAGGGTGAAACAAATGGAATTTGTCGCTTTGTGAGCGAAAAATAAGAGACAATGCCACTTCTTCCAAGAAACGCACCAAGTGTGCCACATGCATTGTCTGTGAAATTCTGTTCATGTGAAAAGGTGTATGTGGGACGAACTCGGCAGTGCATCAATCAGTGGCTTTGAGAACATGGAAATTAAGAACTGATGTCGGGAGCAATCTTGCTGTAAGTTCTACCATAGTGCCTCAGTAGCTTTTCTGGTCACGAAACTGCCACCTCAATTTAATATAGAGCTAATGGCGACCACTTGGGGTGCCACAGTAAAGGCCACCCAGCGGAGTGGCCGCCACAGGCGCTGCTTGTTTTTTCTCTCTGGTTTGTCGTGGCCGAAACACCAGCTCATTTTAGACAATATTTGCATTCTATTTCGTCGTAGCGATTATACAAATAACACTTTGCCCTTTTAGGATCTTTTCGTACTGAAGACAAGGCACATACAAAAAGTGAACAATATAAAAAAATTCAGTGTGCTAGCCGATGACGCGCTTAGACCTATTTGTTACAGCAAAACTTGCCTTTAGTTGGCTCAGTGGGCCGGACGTGACTGTGATGCGTTGTACTAAGAATAAGATAGTCGCGTTAATAAAACGCATGACAACCTGATCTCAAGGTCGAGAACTGTTATCTCCCGAACTTCCGAGTGCACTATTGTCGTTTCAGCAGCGGTTATGGACTATTTTTACGCAACAGAAAATATTCCAGGGCTTGAGCTTGCATTTGCCAGTAATATTGGCTGTGTGAAACGGATACATCAGCAGAGTGCAACCGTCAATGAAATAGTTCCTTGATGGCAACTGTTGTCGTTTTCAGGCCTCAAGAACTTTGATAGGTTTTGCGCATATCAGTCAAGGAGAATTAAAAAAAGTTGCTGGAGTGTAAGCTCCCGCAATGCCTTGCCAGCAAAAGTGAAGCCAGATTTTGCCCACCAAAGATATCTGAAACGTGCTCTAGCCTTGTGGTGCCCACCTAAAGATCAAGTAGCTTTGATCTGTTTGTGTAAATGCAGCATCAATAAAAATTTAGTTGTTCCCGATGAACACACACAGATGGGTGTCGATGACTTAATCTTCAATAAAATTTGCTTGTTTGTTTGTTTGTTTGTTAAGTCGGGTTTTTTGGCGCAAAAGCAACTCAGGCTATGATGCGCCAGCCACAAGGTTTTGAGAGATGACTCTTAACAGTGATCTTGAGCTAGATGTTCATGATAACATTACAACGAGTGTGAGCGATGGTTATGTGAGGTGGCTGTAGAGGGGCCTAAGATTCCACGCGCAAAAGGCGGGTAAAACGTATATGAATAATAAAATTATGAGTGTGATGTGAAATGTGTCTCTTGACAATGAGTGACAATGTGGTCGTGATTATAGAACTATATGACTATGACAGGAATATGGTGCTACAAATTACTTAAAAAACCACATTCTTTCAGAAAATTGAGCACATCAGAAAACGGCACAAGTGAGTCATCTCCTAGAAGAAGGGATGGATGTAACGGTACGTGTTTTTTGTACAGTGCACTGAAGTGTTTTTGTCTTTGTGTCTCAGTGTGAAGGCATGAGATTAGTATGTGTATAACTGTTAACGGCTCTTGACAATATTCACAAGTTGGTTGGGGCTTGTTTGCAAGTAAGTTGTGTGTCAGGTGAGTATGTCCGATTCGCAGTCTGCATACCACGACTTCTATAAACCGTTCTTGGTGACGACAGGTTTTCCATTCTCCTAGCGCTGGTTTTACCAGATGGAGCTTATTACTTTTGCATGTGTCCCAATGTTGCTGCCACTTTGTTAAGAGGGCCAGTTTTGTTACTCGCCGGCTATCTTTGAGGGGAACTTTTGCTTTCGTGACTGTTCTGTGAGCTGCCAGAGAAGCACATTTATCAGCCTTCTCGTTGCCAGGTATGCCAACGTGGCTTGGTACCCAGCAGAACCGAATCTGAGCTTCTTTGTTACGTATTATCATATTTAGAATGTCGCCTATTAGTGGTTCACACTCGGATCTGAAGTCAAGAGCTTTTAATGCGCTTAGCGAGTCTGTGTAAAGGACTGCCTTGTGTTTCTTTGAGATTAGGTCTCGCACTGCCTCTCTCAGGGCATAGACTTCAGCTGTAAAAATGGACATGCATTCAGGTAGCCTGATGCTTATTGCACTTTCCCCTGTCACGATCCCAACGCCCACATGGTTTTTCGTTTTGGAGCCGTCTGTATAATATTCCGTGTAATCGCTGTACTTAAGTTGTAGTGCACGGAAATCTTGTATTATGTGTTCTGGTGGCGTGTTTCTTTTCTTCAGGTGGGTGAGTGACAAATCACAGAGTTGCGTGAAGTCAAACCATGGGGGCAGTCTGGGTGATTTTTGAGCAACGTTCAATACCTCTTTAGGGACGAAATTGGATTGGAGGTATTCTTCCAAACGTAAGATGAGTGGCTTGATTAAGTGTGGTTTGTTCAGGTAATGTGTGCGTGAGGTACATTTGGAAAGAATATCGTGACATATGTGTTCAGGTGATGACTTGATTCTGAGAACATATAGCACGGTTAGTAGTGCTCTTCGTTGGCATAGAGGAGGTTCGTTACAATATACATAGAGACTCTGTACTGGTGATGTCCTGTAAGCACCGCTGGACAGACGTAGGCCGAGATGGTGTACAGGATCAAGACGTTTGATGTAGGACTCTCGTGCTGAGCCGGTAAACAACACAACCATAGTCTTAAGTGCTGCGCACGACAGAGCGGTAGATTCGCAGCATACATAGTCGGTCGGAACCCCAATGTTTGTGCGATAATACTTTCAGAAGGTTGAGAGCCTTGTTTGCCTTAGTTTTTAGATTAGCTATGTGCGGAAGAAAATTTAGCTTTGGTCGAATGTAATTCCTAAAATTTATGCTGTGGTTTTATCGGCAATGTGACGTTGTTTAGATTCAAGACTGGGTCTGGGTGTAGGCCTCTCTTTGGGTAAACAGAACAGCGACAGGGTGTGTTCAGATAAGGACAGACCTAGGGGGGTCCCGACTATTTTTTGTTTTGCACGAAATTTTTATATGAGCTGGGCAAATGTCTCTATAGAAAGGAATGAACCTTCGTTTTGCGGAAATTATCACGGATTTCTAGGAAAAAATTCGCGTTTCACAACAGGTGGAAAAAGGCAATTCTGCAACTTTCAGATTTCACAACTTTAGAGGCCTATGACTAAAAACTTAACGCATTGTGGACATCAGTGTTAATTTTTCGTAAATCTTCAGCAATAGTACAATCGGCCTACGGAAATTTAAATTTGTGTGACTGACAGTACATTTTTGAAAAATTGCCAAACTTTGATTTTTGAGCGGCTGCCTCTGGCTGACCCCAAATTCAAGGGTCTTTTTTCGCAGTTTTCGCTAAAGCGCTGAAGCTGAAATATTTCTCGCAAGTCTACGAAAGGGTTTTTCGCTAATTAAGCAAAACGTTTATGCGACTACACTGCATATTTATTTCGTTATAAAATCCCAAAAATGCCATAGTTCCAAAACTAGCGAAAATTGCAACATTTTAGGGTCGTTTTAAAAAAAATAATCATCACCGATTTTTATGAAAATGATGGACTATACCCGGCCATAACTGCTAAATATTGTGCTGCAAAAATAGGTTGCATTATTTTGTTTGAAGTGAGAGAAATTGAGCTTATTTTAATACCCATGTATGGTCTTAACATCAATGTGTGGCGGTCTTATAATAAAATAATTAATAGACATATTTAGTTTCGTAGCTCGCTTTTCTGGTTTTAATAATGGACGATTGACCAAGCTTGTGTCTTTTTGACCGCCTTTGAGTCACAGAAAAGCTGAGCTTGAATTTTCAGAGCTCCTCTGTCTGTGTCCCTACCAGTACATTGAGGCAGCCGGCGCCCGAGAGCGCGTACAAATGAGCTCGTGGTGGTAGAGTGCAAATTTTTCTGCACGGTCAACCATTTTAGTTCACATCATACCACCTGTCTAACGCAAAAGAGATTAACTAGTATTTCCCTAACAGTACGGGAAAATGTTATTGTTGCGTTGGTGTGCCTAGACCCAATTGCTCGCTGCTGGGTGGTAGAGAAAGGGGGCCCGAAATGTGAGGTTCGTGTTTGTTTCTTTAAGGAAATGATTATAACTTGCCCCTAAGACTACTTGAGGGCCATATTTCGATGAAAATCCTGCAAAAATATCTTCCTATACTTTATTAATAATAAAAGCCTTCGTGTTACCATCTTCAACTACGTACTTACCCTGATTTTCTTCCATCAAGCAACGAAATTTATGGACTAGAGTTGGTTACAATAATGTACAGGTGGCTCGAGCATTACCATTGTATGGGAATATTAGGACCTTTGTGGTCTTAATATTTCGATGAATTTATCATTCGCAGAAACGGGTTGAGATGGTGGGAATGAGGGAGTTATGAATCTACAAGAAGCATGTTCCTGTTGCGCATTAAATAGTTTATGCACGTCACCTAGAATGAGTAATATCCATTCGGGCAATCAAATTTTGCACACTGCAGATTCACAACTCCTTCCACTCTGTGTCTGCGCACCGCGCTACGTACAGGAAATTCCCTTGGTCCGATTTCATGTGTTTGCACATGTGGGTTGCCTGAATACCTTGAACCCGTCTGGCAAGTTTCCATTCCTCCTTCTTCAGTTCTCTGAAGGCTTCCACTTCACTTTTCTCCATATGCAGTAAGAAAACCTTTTTAAGTTTACTGGCTACAATAGTAACAAAATCACTTGCGCACTGAATGACCTCGGTGGCGGGTGAACGCAGGTTATGTAGTGTGGCTTGTTGTTTCACAAGGCCACCGACGCCGTCGCAGGCATTTTTGCCGTGCCCCGTTGCCGAAAAAAGCCACTTGGTTGTCTGAAGCTGACTGCATTGCAATTCGTGCAGTTGGAAGCGGTTCTTAAAATGGGCAGCTGCTCCATCACTCACAAGTGTTAGTTTCGTGTAAATTGGAGCATAATCTTCAATGTGATCCTTGATTTTTCTCAGGGCCTAGCAAGCATGTGCAGAGTCGTGGCAAACGACATCGCTAATTATTGCGTAGTTCCACGTCGAACTTTCTTGTCGATACAACGCAAGTAAAGATGCTACTTGCGTACTTTGCCAATGTAAGGTTGTACTTCATCTGGGAGTACGATGGACCAATTTTCGGCAAAAATCAAAGTGGAAAACAATGGAACCCTTTTCACCACTGTTTTTCCTCGTGTATGGTATTTGCTTGCGTGCGCGTGAGGGTAGTTATGAGGGATCCATTTTATGGTCACATTTTGAAAATTCCTTTTAGGAATGCTGGAGGCATCATGGTCTTCTTTATTAGTTCACCTGATTCCCAATTAAGTAGCAAATACAATTTCTTCGTCCGGTGCTATGCCAAGAGTTCTCAGGCTGAGACCATTCTTCACAGGACATTGTTCGCACTCGCCTAAGAAGCATTTGGTGCTAGGCTGCGTGCACACACAGAGCGCCTGCACATCATCAGTCGACATCAAAGACCCGACGCATTTTTGATCCCAATAAGGCATAGTTCGAAATTTGCACAATATTCCATACACACCCCTCCCGATGCGGTGAGCATTTGACCCATTCTGGGCGCAAAGATATGAATTTTGTCAGACCAACCGCTGCACAGCGGATTAGCAAGTTTGTAGACTGAGTATGTCTCTCGTAGCGACCGCGTCATGAAACGCTTCGAAATGAATTCGGCTTTTCCATCGATGCGCACGCGCACCACATCTTTCTTGTTTGGACTCTGTCTTGAACAGTCCAGCTCATCTTTTGTGTAGTATTCAAGGATTTGTTGGTGTCTGTTTCACTCAATTTTTCTTTGCAGTACGGCTCCAAAAGGCTCCACACACCTTGTTCTGCAGCTATCTTCCTGGCCTTTAGAATCGCGTGCTTCGTTGCTTCTGGAATGAAGCGTTGCACTCTTTTATTGTTAGGCTCAGATGTATCAAGGATAGCAGACGGCAGCGCTCTCGAAAAGATGTGCACTTGATGTACGCTGTGTGTAGGTTTTTCTTCCAGCTGGCACAGGCGCAGCAACTGAATTGTGATGGAATGTCTTTAATACCGTATGCTGTGCGAATTCCGCATCGAATGTTTCTTACAGCAGCTCTAGTAATTTCATTTGCCTTGCGCTTTTGCGTACGAGAGTCTCTTCCCTTTCTTTACACTCCGAGGAGGCTTTAGCGGCGACACTGCTGATGGGGCACCAACGACTGCCTTAATGCTTCCATAACTTCCTCTGTAGTCTGGAAACCCTCATTGGACTGACTGGATTCCTCTTCCATATGCTCAATGTTCTTCCTTAAAGTTCCTAAAGCAATTTCTGGCACACAAAGTGCGATTCATGCACTCTGAGCGCTGTGTCAGCTTCCAACACTTTCTTTAAGATTGTCAATTCCCAAGTCTTTGACACTGCGGAAATTCCTTTGAAACCTGATCTTCCGCTTGTGTCTCTTTAAGTAGTCGGCGCAGCAATTTCGTTCAGGAAACTTCGCCATCAGAACTGTGCCACAGTGAGGTCTCTCGGTGACACAGTAGGTTACAGTGAGTATAAGGTACAATCACTTTGGGGTGAAGGTAGCGTCCAAGGAAGTTCTTAGTGCCAATAACGAAAGTTCCAGTAGCCGGATCGCAAGCTGATGTCTTGACACCAGGGTTTACGTGAAGAGAGCTGCTTGCAGTGGGCTTCTTACTTACTCCGCAATCTCTATCTTATCTGCTTACGAAATACTTATTATAATATAGAGGACGGACACTAGAGTAACTACAATGTGAATGAAAAAACTGTATCATTGACCACAGTAAGAAAACAACACGACTTCTTTGTTAGAGTTCACTATCCAGACTGACATATGGTCTACACCCAAAAAACTGCTTTTCAGGTGGTGAGGGGAACGCTCTCTCCTGTCTGGGTCGACCGTTGCAGGCGCACCGCGGTGCGTCTCGCATTTCACGACGGTCATGTGTTCTCCGTCACAGGTTCTCGGAGTGCTTGGCTGTTATACGTACTTTTGTTTCCCTCTCTTGCGGGTGGCATTCAATTACGCTCTGGTCTTGCTGTACGCGCTCTCGCGTGCCTGCTGCCTCAATGTGCCGTAGTATGGATACAGACAGAGGAGCTCTGAAAAATTCAAGCTCAGCTTTTCTGTGTCTCAAAACAGTCAAAAAGACACAAGCTGGGTCCATCGTCATTATTAAAACCAAAAAGCGAGCTACGAACTAAATATGTCTATTAAATTTATTTTATCATTAGAACGCCGCACATTGATGTTAAGACTATACATGGGTATTAAATAAGCTCAATTTTCTCACTTCAAACAAAATAATGCAACATATTTTTGCAGCACAATATTTAGCAGTCATGGCCGGTATAGTCCATCATTTTCATAAAAATCGGTGATGATTTTTTTTTTAAAACGACCCTAAAATGTTGCAATTTTCGCTAGTTTTGGAATTATGGCATTTTTGGGATTTTATAACGAAATAAATATGCAGTGTAGTCGCATAACGTTTTGCTTAATTAGCGAAAAACCTTTCGTAGACTTGCGAGAAATATTTTCAGCTTCAGCGCTTTAGCGAAAACTGCGAAAAAAGACCCTTGAATTTGGGGTCAGCCAGAGGCAGCCGCTCAAAAATCAAAGTTTGGCAATTTTTCAAAAATGTACTGTCAGTCACACAAATTTAAATTTCCGTAGGCCGATAGTACTATTGCTGAAGATTTACGAAAAATTAACACTGATGTCCACAATGCGTTAAGTTTTTAGTGATAGGCCTCCAAAGTTGTGAAATCTGAAAGTTGCAGAATTGCCTTTTTCCACCTGTTGTGAAACGCGAATTTTTCCTAGAAATCCGTGATAATTTCCGCAAAACGAAGGTCATTCCTTTCTATAGAGACATTGCCCAGCTCATAAAAAATTTCGTGCAAAACAAAAATAGTCGGGACCCCCCTTGGTCTGTCCTTATCTGACACACTTGAACAAACCCACAGTTTTTTGCGTGAGAATCGAAACCCATTTAGGTCGGCCCATTTCGTCAGCTTAAAATTTGTAAGTTGGCGTTGCCTTTCCCTTGTGATAATTCGAAGCGGCCAGTGATTTGTTAGTCATCAACGTAGGCATCGTAACAGACCTGTGGTGTATATACCGGTTACGCGAGTTCCTTTTGATAATGAAAAATTTTTGCTGAGTACACAACCTTGTAACTCCTTTTTCCTGCACAAAACGCGGGACAATACGGTGCCCAGACGTACCTGGAATGTTCTATTCGATAGAAAATCGCTCAAACAGTTCAACATTCTGCCACGAATTCCTAAATCAGCTAGGTCTCGGAGGATGCCAAATCGCCACGTCGTGTCATACGCCTTTTCCAAGTCAAAGAACACAGCAAGACAATATTGTTTGTACAGAAAGGCGTCGCGTATTTCTGCTCTAGCCTGACGAGATGGTCTGTGGTAGCACAACCCTTTTTGTAGCCACATTGGTGTGGGTCTACTAGGCGTTTCGAATAAAGGATGAACGTGAGTCTTATGTTTATAATAA
>NC_051183.1:97655818-97955153 GCF_013339695.2 Rhipicephalus sanguineus
GCGACTAAGTTATCGCAAACGGTCCGCAAATGGCCGTTTTGGGTCGCAAAGCGACTGCTTTGGCTCAGTCGCTGCTGCTTCTCGTTTTTCCAGTCGCGCGACTGCAGTCGCACAACCTCTGACCAATCAGATGCCAGGAACATACTCAGCCTATTTTACGGGCAACGGCAATGCAACTGTATACGAGCAGACCGTGAATTCTATATGGCGACTGTTATAAGTCGCACGCAGGTGTGAACATCGTTCGCTTTGGTAGCTTTTTGCTTCCATCGCAAACGGTCCGCGACCATTGCTAGTCGCGGGTGTGAATGAGCCTTTATACCATCGGAACGCAAACTGATGGCAGTGGAAGCGAAAAGATATCGGCTACTTAGCAATTTGGCATGTTCTCATCTATGAGCACTGTATGTTAGTGGAAGGTGAATGTCGCACACTTCCCTGAGGTCCCACCGATCTAACAATGCCGTCTTGGCAGACTTGCAGGCTTTCACCTTGCGCTTGGGCCTGCGACACCTTAAAACCTTGAAGTGGTGAATTTCAAATTTTAGTTAGTCGGGTGACCCACGGGGCGCTTGTGTTGTATATCAGAAGGCTGATGGATTCTTTAAGCAGACATGGAAATTTATTGCACATTAATCAACATTCACTTATAAAACAAGTTTAAGGCAAGATATATACAATTAGCTCCACAGATGGAGAATACGGGGGGTTGGGGGCTGAGACCCCCCTGGCGCCGGCCCGGGATTTTCTATAAGAACTTGGCTTAGGCCTCCGTCCATAGACAACGAACTGCTGCCCGTCCTGTCTGGCAGCTATTTCACAGGACTTGTATATGTGCGCTTCATTTTCATTTCAGCTTTTTTAAAGTTCCGATCATGGACCAGTGACAAGTCAAACATTCAGTAGAAAATGACCATCAAATGGGTTCTGATTGCAAAATATGTTGTGTTCATGAACAACGAAGCAACGGCTTAAGGTATTACAAGTCAAAAGTATTGAACCATGTAGTGGCTGGTTTATAGAACACATATATGCTAGTACGCACAAAGCAATTCCGACACTGTCATTAAGTAAAAGCTCTCGCACAGACTTGCTCGCCAATAAAAATGGGTAATTTATTGGTTGTCTACAATGGTACCCTTCGACATAGAAGTGCCATGAAGGATGGTACGCATTTCTGATTTATCAGCAAAAGAGACTCTCAGGTCGGTGCCCGAATAGCAACTCAAAATACTCGTCCAGCAAACAACGTTTTGCGGAAAAATTCCTAGTCACAACTTCACGCAAGGGTATGCTAGCAAATGGTATTTGCTACCATCTGAGAATTATTTTTGGCCACTTCAAATTCGCTAGTATATCAGCTCTTCCTGTGCGATCATTACAGCACTTTCTACGGCCTGCATGGTGCTTGCTTTAACAAAGTAAAGCATTCCAATAAAAAAAATTCGGCAGGTCTGACGCACTGTGGTTATTGGCTTCATGCGATGCAGTCAGCGAGTGGCAGCCTATGTGGCCTTTTTCGACTTGAGCCAAACGTTACAAGGAAGCTCGATGTCGTAGCAAATTGAAAAGTAATCTGGAGTCTATCCACTACAGATTATTATGTATACGGTAGCACAAACAACACAAAGGACTGAACAGAAAAGACGACAGTGTTCGTCGTCGTCTTTTATACTACGCCCTTTGCGTGTTGTTTGTGCTGCAGTATACCAGAATGGTGTACCAAGAAGCCCAACTCGCCACTTTATTACAGGTCTTCATAATGTCGCGGTGTCGGCAGCTAAGACTAAAGTTATATTAAATTCTTTAATTTCAAGTCAGACAATCTCTCTCTTTATATCTATATATATATATATAATATATATATATATATATATATATCCGGAAGAGCAAGTCGGGCCCCCGCCCCCTCTGGGCAAATGAAGACTCTCTGCCTAGATTAGCTTCCTGTCAGATGTTAGCGACAGCACTCATCTCCTTATCAGGGCAAGAGTTGTTGCTCTTGCAGGTGCTTCAGAGCAGCTGATTTGCCACACCTGGCTGACGCCACTCTGCCAATGGAGCTCACCAAAGCTGCAGCAGAAGTCAGCAGTAAATACGTTCATCGCATCTGCTGCCTCTGCAACAAGGTTCCTGGCATGCGTGGGTTCCAGGGAGACATTATCTCGGAGCTCGGCTGTCCTGAGCTGCCCCTTCCACGCCGTTCCGCCAGCAGCCTCGAATAAGATTACCTAGCTGTCTTCCTCTTCCTGTCTTCGCAGTTGTGCGCCTTTGCAGTTGACTTCATAAAAAATTATGAAGGATGCAGGCCGCCTTGATGACGTAGTCAACGTTTCTCGGCTTCAGATTTATCGTGCGCAGGAGCACTCGCCACCGGCTGCTGTTATGCCGAAGGCATTCTCGTGCTACACCTGAAAACATAAAATAACAGTACCGTCAGGACGTACCATTCACTGTTAAGTCTTCGAGTTAACAAACGCTTGATATTCGTACCATAATGACAATGCATTCTCGCTCAGAGGTGCTGCCAACTTCTAGGACTTACATGGTAGTGCTGCCTTCGTGCGGAGATAAACAGAGCTGATTTCTAGCGCCGGCGCGTTGCACAGTCTGTGGGAACGCCAATGAGCAACGCCCTTTCATGGTTTTGGTTTCGCTGCGTGAGTATTGATTACCAAGTTATTGATTACCAAGTTTTATTCTGCCCAAGTCAGCCACAGGCAGAGAAGACAGTGTTTGCGAGCACAACTTGTGAAGAGAACGGAGACGCATGTTGTGTGTGCAGACAGCGATAAGGCACAATGCGTAGACCCGCGTTTCATTGAATACCATGTTCTGAAATACTGTTGAGCGGTTCGCAGTTCTGAGTAATGCTGACATTAAAAATTGTTCCTCATTTTTTTACAAATTTTCTCGGCTTTAAATAAAGCATCGGGAAAGCTTTTTTCAGAAAAATATGGCACTCCAAGGGTTTATGAACTACTGACAGCCAAGCTTTCGCTGACGGCGTTTACACTGCTTTAATAGGCGGGTCTTTGATAATCAGAAAGCTGAATTATAAATGTTCAAGATAAAGCATACTTGTGCGAGTCATTAATTTTGCTGAATACTGGTGTCACTTCAAAACGCATGCTTACAATCAAAGTAGCGCCGTTAATTGTGGAGAACTATATCATCACATGTGCTTGAATTTTGGCAGTGTTGAAACTGCCCTTTTTGCGTGAAGGCCTTTCGGGTACGTTCGAAAGAAGTGGTAATTTTAAGGGCTCGTTTTTCTTTGTTATAACAATATTATTGAACACTAACGGACAATAATGCCAAGGAAAATATAGTGGATGTTATTAGTAGTAAATGTAAGGTAAATGTGAAGAAAGAAAAGTGGACGAAAATAACTTGCCGCAAGCAGGGACCGGTCTTGCGACCTTTGGTTCACGCGTCCGATGCTCTACCAACTAAGCTACCTCGGCGGCCATCCACCCGTCCACTTTATGGGGTATATATTTACATTTTAACGTGGGAGCGTCAGTCAGCGCCGCCAGTAGCCATGACGGCGAGTGTGTAGCACTCTTTTTTCTGCCTGTTGCGGTCACGTAGCACGTGAATTATTACGAGCTGGCGGCTGCCAATAATCTCTCGCATACTACCTGAGGCATCAAGTCTGCCAGAACGAGACCCTCGCTATGAATTAAGAAAGAAAGGTTAATTTTAAGGGCTCGTTTTTCTTTGTTATACCAATAATATTGAACAATAACAGACAATAATGCCAAGGGAAGTATAGAGGATTTATTTGTAGTAACTGTAAGGTAAATGTGAATAAAGAAAAGTGGGCGAAAAGATAACTTTCCGCGGGCAGGGACCGCTCCTGCGACCTTCGAATGACGCGTCTGATGCTCTACCAACTAAGCTACCGCGGCGGCCATCCCCCCGTCCACTGTTATGGTGTATAGATTACTTTTAAACGTGGGAGCGTCAGTCAGCGCCCGCCAGTAGCCATGGCGGCGAGTGGTGAACACCCTTGTCTGCCTGTTGGCGTCACGTGCAGGTGAATTATACGAGCTGGCAGTGACCCAATAATTCCCCTCGCATACTACCTGAGACATCAAGTCTGCCAGAACGAGACCCTCGCTCGTTTTTCTTTGTTATACAAATACTATTCAACACTAACATACAATAATGCCTAGTAAGTATAGTGGATGTTATTAGTAGTAAAGTGTAAGATAAATGTGGAGAAAGAAAAGTGGACGAAAAGATAACTTTCGCGGGCAGGGACCGTACCTGCGACCTTTTGAATAATAATAAGCCCTTAAATTAACACTTATTTCCTTCATTCATAGCAAGGGTCTCGTTCTGGCAGACTTGATGCTTTCAAGTAGTTCTTGAGGACCCTCCTCACTCTGTCACCCTTGAGCACCACATCGATAAGGATGTACTTGCAGTCAACTGTCCACGATGACCATCAGGACGATAGAAAAGGTGTGCTAGAATGCTGCCGCTTCGAAGATACAATGAAAGAATGAACATTAAGAACATGGAATAGCATTTTTTTATGGTATGAAAACCATTAAAAATTCAGGAGATCCCACGCCATCGTGGTAATTGGCTTCGTGCGTAGCAGTTGGCAAGTAGCATCCTATGCTGGATGTTTCGCTAGAGAGAAGCCTTACGAGATGGATCAATGTGTGCATATATTCAGTAGTTCTGTGCATATCGTGGGAGTGCCAGGCACGTCGACTACACTGGCGTGTAAACTATAGCTCTTGCTCCAACATATTGTCGGTACTTGCATTAGGACAAGATGTAAGGTATTATCACAGCGAAGTGTACACTACTGAGCGATGATGTGTATATTGTCACCGTAAGCAGCCGTCGTCGCCGTATTCGGGCAGCGCTTCACTATGACTTACGTACTCAATGTTTATTACTTGTTATCAAAGAAGATAGACAGAACTGCAGCCGTAATCAGAATTTCCTGACATGACGCCTGTATAACATCTTTTTCCTTACAATTTCAAGCACCGGCACGGATATGTGGTAGAATATATGGCTGCCATGCAGAATGGCTGGGTTCAATTACGCGTCTAGTCACAATCGTTTTTTTTTGCTTCTGTCAGGTCATTTCACTAATAGATAATGCTATAAAATTTTCTGCAGCATGAGCTCTTTAACGCTCTTGCATAAAGATTCTTAAATTTTCTGCTTGGTCACTTGGTTGATGTACACTGGCGCATAACCGTGCTCCACCAGCCGTGGCATGCGAGTACGTGCCACACGAGACCGGTGGAAAGGGTTTTATGGCGTATGCGACCGGTAAGTCATACTATTCTTGTCATGACCTGTGAACTGTGTTGTCATACAGTCTTGTCCTCCTATGCTAAATTTGGTATATACCTAGTAAAAGAAACGGCCACAAGAGCGCCCAGACGTAGGTGGCTGATATATCGATTGAAATCGTCAAACTGGGTTTGATAAAACTTGCTGACGGGCGAGTTGGTACATACTTGCAAGGAAAGAATACTGATGAATACATTGCGCTCGTCCGAGTCTCCTGAGTCCGTGTTTTTATGTGTGTGCGCATCAGTATTCTTTCCTTGCAAGAAACTGGGTTTGGTTTGCTAGGAAATGCTTCACATTAGAAGCATGGCAAATCACAAAACAATGTCATACAACACACACACTGCAAAGCTGAAGTGGTCATCATGTGTAACTGTTGGGATGCCCTATATATCCCAACGTGCAACAGGAGTTAAAGAATTGTGTGCTTAAGAATGCCTTGTGAAAAGCTTACCTTGTAGTTGAAGTATAGGCTGCCGGAATTCCCAGGTGCAGTGCTGGCAACATATTTATCATCAACAGCTCCCAAACAGTTGGGAAATTACCAGTGATGTGCGAAGCCTTGTGCGACTTCAATCCAGTCAGAAGGAGAGGGCACCTGAAATTATTTGTAGAAACGTTCTGTAGCAGGAAGCATTACTCAACTAATGTACTTGATGCACACTACTTAGAGCACCCCTTGCAGTAATGACTGTGAGTGCGATGCAACTACTGCCTTGCCAAATCACTACGGATTGGTTTATTGGAGTCGCTTGGTTGACTGGCTTATGGAGCTTAACATCAGAAATCAACTCAGGCTGAGAAACTCTGCAGTGGAGTGTGTCGAATAATATTGACCACCTTTTACACTTGATGGATATTACATTCTTCATAAATGCACGGTCAAAGTCATAATTTTCAAAACTGATCGTCCCAATTGATTTACGCCCTAAAGTTTGATTTTTCGGACTAAATGTCTCTAAATCACGCCACTCCACTGTCAAGCTGCCATGCTTGTTTGACTACTATGGGACCAAACCAAGATGTTGCTGGAAGAATATCATCCTTCGGATATATTCATCTGCAATGACACGGTTTTTTTTTTCAATATGCTGCTGGATTCTACCCTCGCCTTTCTTGGCTGAATCTTTCACGGAGAGGAGAGGGAAGCAATGAAAGGCTCACAGTAAGTCTTTTTTTTCTGGGGGTCTAACCTCCCAAAACCACGATATGATTATGAGAGACGCCGTAGTGGAGGGCTCCGGAAATTTCGACCACCTGAGGTTCTTTAAAGTGCACCTAAATCTAAGTACATGGGCCTCAAACATTTTCGCCTCCATCGAAAATGCAGCTGCCGCGGCCGGGATTGGATCCCGGGACCTTCGGGTCTGCAGTCGAGCGCCATAACCTCTGAACCACCGTGGCGGGGCTCACAGTAACAGTCAGTGCCAACGTCTTTGGGACTGAAAAGCCGTCACTTTTTGCATTTGGGAAGGAAAAAAAAACCGACGTGATTTACGGCAGTAGAGCCTCCTGGTAACTTATGAAAGCACCTTGAAGGCATGCATCACACAGTGCTTGTTCAAGGAGTACATGCGCCAACTTGACCACAATTTATGTCATGAAAAGAAGAAACTTTTGTTTTGGCAACTCTGGCACCCATGGCAACGTGTTGAACCTTCAGGCCATTCGACTAGAAATTTTGCCTCCAAGCACAACAAGCGTGCTGCAGCCAACTGATCGAAGCGTTATCCAGAATTTCCAGAAGCCCACCTGCTTACCAGAAGTCCAATCCAGAAGCCCACCTGCTTACCGCACCGTTCTTTGTGCTGACAGTGGCAAGAAATACACCGTAGACTTCTTGGCAGCCATACACATGTTGGCCATGGCATGGAAGGCAGTAAGGCCAATGATGATCACCGAGTGCTGTAGGCATGCAGGCTTCCGCACTGCAGAAGAGCCCATGGCAGATGATGCGGATAACAAGGACAACCTAATGCACGAACTGATGTAGTGAGTTGGACGCTTCTAAAATATTGTCATTTTCTTTCTTTGCTAGCATGGTGACAACATCTTACTGTGTGCTCAGCTCATGCATGATGAAATTGTGCGCCAAGTTGCCTTCCAACTAGCCAGCTGTTCAGATGAAGGCCAACAAATTTTTCGGACTATTTTTCTGTCACTGCTATGTCTGAAAAATGAGTCGGCGACTGTACTTCTACACAGACGTTTCACTTTTGTGCTGCAAATGGTTCTATTAAAGAGGAATCAACACTCGTATTTAGGAGGCGTTCCGCAAGTTTCTCTTTTTTTCACCTTACTGCTAAAATTTCATTGAATGTGCCATTATGAAGAAAATTAGGCAACAAATAAATATATATGTTGATATGTTGTTCTTGTAACAATGTGTAATAAACTCTACCTTTCCTGTTTTTGTGTTTCCTTGTACCGTCTCTCACTCCTGCTATGCTTTATCATGCAAGATGGCAGCATCTTGCAATGCCTTGCATGCTGCTTACCCCCATGAACTGATCTTGCAGTCTCTCCCAGATAGCACGGAAGCAAAAGTGAATACTCTGGCGAGCAGTCTAAATGCCCGCTCTGTAAGCTAGGGCAACGTCCTTGACGTCTCACCCAGAGGCAAAGTAGCTGTAATGAAATACCGAAGACCCATATATATATGTGTATTTAATATAATGTAAAATTTAAGTTGCGTTATAATGACTTGTGTTATTCAAAAACACCGTTTTATTTTTATTTTTTATTTTACAGAAATTCTGAAGGCCACATGGCCAAAGCAGGAGTGGGAATACAAAAGCATAATAAACATTGAACAACAACAGTTGAAAACAAGCCATAATAATAACACAATCCAAAATAAGAAATGGAGGTAATAAAGGCGAAATGGCAATACTATACGGGTGTGAATACACTGATATACTTGAGTTAAGGGTTGAAGTAATTATTTCCATCTTCAAGTTTTTCTCAATAAAAACATGATCGAGGTCAATGCACGCTTCACTGCAGAAAGTGTGAAGTTACAGCATGCATATATTAGTTAAGCAGCAATCAAGGAACGTGAATACAACTTTACTAACTGTGGCAATGATTGTCACCCCTAAGCTTATCACAATGACAGAAAAGCCAGTTCTACCAATGAACAATAAACAGGCTGTAATACACCGACACACATTAGTGGAATGAACAACTACGCTATTACTTTGGCTGTTATGTAAAGTAAATTTGAAACTAAAACAGAATTCCACCTTCAAATGCAGCTTCCCTCTGACACACGCATCTGGTGTTCAAAGTTAGAGACTAAGCTTACCTCAAGGTTATCGTAACTTTCACCAGGCTCAAATGGCTCCCTGAAAACATGTTCCCGCCGCAGGTCTTTATGCACGAAAGACAGCAGGTGAGCGAACAATGCTGGGGTCATTCTGTAGAACTTAAAAATATAAATCATGGTCCCCTTCTCTCATCCAACGCATCTGAAAAAAAAGACAGAAATAAATGGTTAATTTCAACTTATTTTTTCTCAGTATTACCAAGCGGTGCGACAAATGGGGAATGAAAATCAACGTAACAAAGACAGCATGCATGTAAATAACGCAGAAGGAAAAGCCATTACTTTTCAATTCCAACCTCAAGGGTTCAATGTTGTGCGAACAGAATCATACAGATACTTTGGGGTTACACTAACGAGTACATTAAAACGGGACACGCAGACTGGTAATACGTGTCAAAATGTTTAAACAACGGGGGTTTTTGAGCGGAAAATTTGCAACAGCACGTCCGAATGTTAATCTATCATGCCCCGATTCTGTGGTTCGCCCCAAGCTCGAATACAACAATGTTGTATGCGATCCCTATCAAGTGTACCTTAAGGTATACTTGGTAGGCATCCCATACAACATTACAATCCATACAATCATTCAATTTTGCGTGTGTATGTATACACGCACACACACGCACGAATATATGCACGAACATGCACAAAGTATGGCTGAATCCGCCCCCTCATAAAAATTTCTGGCTTCTATGCTCTAGATCACTGGCACACTTCTGCTTCTGGTGTCAAAACTGGTCTTCAAACGTGAGCAGTCCTCACCGTAGTCCTCGAACGACACAAGTTCGCGTGAGTTTGTGCAACCACCACTGGGTATTGAAAAATCATCGCTGCACAAGACAGTGCATTTGCACGCCTTTTACGAAACATTCGAAAAACGAAGTGCGACTTACCTCCGTGTAATAGAGCCCCTCTTGTTTGCGGTGCATGAACAAAGGCCGCACGCACCAGCGCCGGTGTTGTCGTTCCTCTTCGAGCAAAAGAGCAAGGAGCAGAATTTTCATTTTGATTAGCAAACGTTTCCGACGTCTCTTCATCGTAATACCGCAGGATAAGCGCTCGGCTGGAGACGAAACGGCAGAACTACCCAGCCGATAACTGCCTGTGATAATCACAGCGATGTTGCTGCCAATCTTCGGACGCGTGTGACCTTTCAAGTTGCAGTACACTTCTATTTGAATGCCAATATTTTATAACAAAAAAACTACAAATAATACGCCAGAACTACAAGTTAGAGCCTTTATTACTCGTTCATTGACGAAGACATTGCACCGCCTAAGGAAATTTCAGAATGAGTCCGTCTGGTCACACTGTGCGACGCTGAGCTGACTCTGCCTTAACGCTCCTCATACGCTTTGCCGCCTTCTCTGGCGGCGTTGATGCGACGACGTCGAGGGACGCAACGTTAGAAAACGGCGGCAAAAGCGCTGTGTTTGTGTCGGCCTTAAGCACGCGCGCAGGCCGCTTAAGGCTTAGCGGTCTGTACCGTTCGGCCTTAAGCTTATCGAGCGGTCGGACCGCTCAGTAAGCTATGCAGCTTACCGAGCGACCTCGGTAAGCTGCCGTGGGCTCGGTAGCTATGCAGCGTACGATGCTCATATCATCCAATGGCCGTGAATTTGGGTATAAGGCATCATTTGTCGAGAGAAGAGAGAATGATTTCCAGCTGACTTTGTGAATTAATTGTAAATTCCAGCCGCGTGTTGCGCTATAATGTTTGGCTCGCGTGCTGTCAGGAGCCTCGACTACCGATTGGCAGAGCTTTCTGACCATGCTGAAAAAGTGTTGCAGGGCCCCTTTAACTGAAGGCAAACGGCATATCTTTCTTTGCAATCAGGCATACAGCATAAAGATAAGTATTCGTTTCAATAAAGAAAACCACAAAGCAAGCATAAAAACCGCATGGTGGCTGATAATGGGAACACACTCCCACGCGCTCCCGGTAAAGATTACATTGTAGCTGCTTTGTACTTAACAAGGTCTATCCAAATAGGTCGCGAAGCTTCGGGCGAAAAGCGGTTCAGATCCTATTGTCAGCGACATCAGCATGGGGAGTTATGGGAGTAGCGATTGAAGCGCGACTAGGTGTGGTGGGAACAAACACTAATAACAAAAAACCTAATTTCATTCAACAACAAAATAATATTTATATTTTATGACCGAGATTTATTTCAGAATAACATTTATTTAGATCCTGTGTACAAAGAATTCATGAAAATGTATATGCATTATCAAAAATCTTCTTATTAGCGCCCTCTAAAGAATGACACATGCCATTGCTCTGCGACGCAGTCCTTGTAGTGTTCGGAAAGGCGCGCGTAAAGTTCGTCCTGCGGCGACACACCCCCTCAGGTGTGCTGGTGTTTCGCACTGCATGCGTGCTGTGAATTATTGTGGTGAGAATTTGATTTTTGTGCGCGAAGTTGCGATGTGCGTTTCATCATTGTGAACGCGTTGGCTACGGTGTTCAACGGACAACGGCACGAGGCGGCTAACATTTCACGCCGAACGCTTTCCTCGGTACTAGCGGAAACGATGTGGTGTTCCAAGGATGCAATAGCAACACGCGTACGCCTGGCGAGCCCTCTCTTCTAGATAAGACACCGGGGCAACGGTTCGGAGTAGTGTGCTTGCTGGATTTTCATGGATCAGTATTCCTGCTGCCCGGTTTCCTTCGTGAACATGCGGTGCCTACTATATTTCCGGTTATCGGTGAGCAGATCGCTAAGTTATCTGTCGCGCTACGATCGCTACAATTCGCATGTCTTGATACGTTACACGTAAGGTTAATTTATCGGAACAAAAGGCAAAACATAGTGCACGTAGTGTACGCACCTTTTGTACTTATGACATTTGTTGTTCATTGTGTAGGGTGTGTTAAATTGCTTTATTGTGACCGTTGAATAAAACTGAAATATCATTATTTTGGCGTGACCAGGCGTCATTTCTTCTCGTTAGAACTGAAGCACGCATGCAATGCGCTCTTTAAGTCCCCTGCGCATGTGCGAAGCAAATAAGCAACGCTGCAAATATGAGATGTACGCTGCTGCCTACGTTATTCACGCTGTGGAAGATCACACGAACGCAGAATAAAAGCTCAGAGAATAAATTTCCTGGTAAAACCAAGGCGAATTCCACGACGGTACACTTAAACACGGCTGTTTATTCACGGGTCGATACTAGTTTAGCTAGCGTTGGCTTCAAGCGCATTCGCCAAGGGCTTGCCGGCTCGCTGTAGCGCGAGTCCTTAGTGATTAGGGGCCTAGGAAAAATATTTTGAGGTCAAATTTCGCGCTAGTGCCAACAAAATGACGTCACTTTTTTACCGGATATTGCGTCACATCCGCTTTATTTTTTGTTCCGCCGGAAGTGTTCCCTCCTCACACAGATGGCGCCAAGCCCCATGAGCAGCTGATGAGCAGCCATTTTCTGAACGTATGGGCTTCTATGGAAGCTTCGCTACCATTTACATTTACCTTGTACTTAACACGAGGGCTTCGAATGACGTCAAACGGCCCTTCCTTCTCGTGTGTGCTTCATGGTTTCATATACAAAAGGGATACCCGTCTAGCAACTCATTCAGTTCATTCTAAGACAACCCTGCGTAGACCACAGAAATTAAAGACACCAGAAGAACAGCGTGAATACAATGCTCGACGAAAGGAACAAATTCCTGTTGCTGAAGATGGTCGCGGAATCAATCGGCCTACCACAGCGACCACACAGTGATTATCACTGCCATCGCTCTAAAGTAATAATAAAACATGCCCCCTCCCCATCAGGATGTGTGGTGCTTGATACAGCTTCGCTGGAAATTCCCGTTCGTAGGACGGGATGGCGGCCGATTTTATATTTCTCGTATCTCGAACGCAGGCGACCAAGAGCCAGTGCGCTCTCGGCCGGGTGCTGCATCTCTCACATTCCGGCTCGAGCGCGCGGAGCTGCGGAGGCGCAACTTCATTGTCGTCGGCAAAACGTTGATGACTCGCCGTAACTTATTGTTTTCGGGATGTTCGCGAGAAACCGCCCGAGCATAAGTGCGAAACCCGGTAACGTAGGCGAATATAGATTTGCATTAATAAAGGAATTACGCTCTCGAAGGCGTACATTTCTGAGAATGAGAACGTTTGTTTAACGTTTGTATCGTTTGCATGAAACGATGCTTCTGAAGACGCAGCGGTAGCTGACAGATGCGTGGTCGAACAGGTAGGGTTATATATACTTCGCGAGAAGCTTGTATATTGGATCCCATCCGAAACAGCCACTGTGTATGCGTGTGCATAGACAGTGGCTGTTTCGGGTGAGATTTTTGCCTTTTTTATGTGATTTCATTTTATTTTATCGGCGCGCTTAGTGTGTGATAATTAAGGCATCTCTTAATCTCCATTGCTCAAATGTTAGGACATCTTATCTGTTCACGTTTGTTCTATAGTTGATTTTATGTTTTAATTCTAAGTGTTGGAAGTCTCATTGCATCTCCTGTGCGTGTGTTGTCCGTCGTTACGAGCGGGCAATGACAACAGAGTGACATCTATTGTCCATAATAGATGTAGAGTATAGGCACGTTGCACTTCCAACTCCGCGCCGCCGCGAGCGCCTCTGGTGGCAGCGGGCGCGTCCTAGCCCGGAGAGTGGTGAGCAGTCTCGCCTTGTAGAGTTAGGTAGGTAAGCTGCGGTTTTCTCGTTCGAAGATGCGTCAAAAATCCTCTTAACATCGGCATGGCTTCTAGTCGAAGTAATAACTGCTGCATTGCGAGATGCCACAGTATCTATGGCACCTCGACGAGGACGAAGTTCTATCACTTCTCAAAGCGCCACTGGGAGCTTTAGCGCCTAGACACATGGATACAGCTTGTGCGCCGCCAACAGTAAGTACTGTCTGTTTATTTGGAAACATGGTTTTAAATGCGAAGCATTTCTTAGCGAACCTAACATACTTTGGCCATTGCTATCTATCTATCTATCTATCTATCTATCTATCTATCTATCTATCTATCTATCTATCTATCTATCTATCTATCTATCTATCTATCTATCTATCTATCTATCTATCTATCTATCTATCTAGCCGCCTACGTCTGGGCGCTCTCCTGGTCGTCTCCATAGGTTGTAATTTACCAGAATTCGCATAGCAGTGGATCAGTGTATGAAGTACGCGATTCACTGGTCATGACATGAATAACGCAAAATACCTGTCGCGTACGTCATGAAACCATTTTCTCAGTCACGTGTGGCACATACCCGCACAGAGGTGATGTTAAGCGGGTATGTGCCACAGGTGATACCGAGTCTCAATCAACACAGTAACCGCGAACATACACATTGACACGCGAGAAACGTGATAATAATAAGAATTGCTGGGGTTTTACGTCCGAAAACCAAGGTATGATTATGAAAGACGCAGTAATGGAGGGCCCCGGAAATTTTCACCTTTGTTCCACTGTTGTTTACCCAATGTTTAGGCAGTGTTCACCAGTGTTCTTTAACGCGCACTGATATTGCACAGTACACAGGTCTTTATCATTTTGTTTCCATCGAGATGCAACCGCGGCGGCCGGGATCGAACTCGCGACCTTCGGCTCAGCAGCCGAGCACCGTAACTGCTACAACACCGCGGCGGACGCAAAGAAATTGAGGGAGCTGAAGACAGAACGCCTGTGGAAGATGCTCGACTACCATCTACTCGTCCACGTGGTCTGCAACGTGGACCACGTGGA
Source organism: Rhipicephalus sanguineus (assembly GCF_013339695.2). Lineage (NCBI taxonomy): Eukaryota > Metazoa > Arthropoda > Arachnida > Ixodida > Ixodidae > Rhipicephalus > Rhipicephalus sanguineus. Next base: position 97,670,195 of record NC_051183.1, read on the forward strand.
TTGCGCCAAAACTGGAGTCAATGCTTCCTACAATAACTCTGCCGAGGGGACGATGCCCCTCATCATTACCGGTGCCTTGAACATTCATGTATGAAAACCCAACAGCGCCGGCTTCTTACACTCCATGAAGATGACTTGGATGTGAACGGGGTATCACAAGACCTCTTTACCAGGTCCAGGACAAGAGGCGTCACAGATAATTTCTTCGTAAGAGGCATCCACGATTTCCACCAGCAGTACTATACCGTGCCCTCCGCTACACTTAAACCCCTCGTAGCCGCGATAGCCAACGGATTCGATAAGTAGTCCTGTCCAGCTGCTGGTGCTCACTGATCACGGCGATGATGACCCTGTTCAAGAACTGTCAAGAACCCCTTTCACACATGCACGCGAGTTCGTGAAACGTGCGTGCGTCTCCCGTGCTAACGGTGAAGTACAAGCACAACTGCAACAGCTGCAACTGTGACTGTAACGTACGTGCAGTGCGCCTGCGCGTGCCACTCGGCTGTGTATATATCTAGAGAAATTTTTCTGAATAAATCTCAGATTCGAGTAGCGCCTGTCCTGTAGATCTGTGTTCCTTGTTTGTCCTGTTCGAATTCGTACTACCCGGTACTGAAGAATATAAGCATTACATATCAGCTTACCGCGTCTGTTGTTGATAACACCCGTGTTGCTGTTGGCATTGTTGCATAACTGTAAACAACTGGTTATATAATGCGTGTGCGACTCTTCAACATATGTGTATGCGTATACCATTTGCACATTTCTCTAGCGTCCTTTCGACACGTTTCGCTCAGGGTGAAAAATTACGCAACAGTAACTTTCCCGCGCATGCTTCGCATAACATCGATTCGCACGGTACGTGGGATCTGCCGAATTTTTTTCTCATTGAGCTTCCATTAGTTGATGAGAATTGCAGGCTCTGGAAGACTGTTAAGGCCGGTAATCTTTGGCAGAATTCGGGAGGACAGCTGAGCCCGTTCAAGATTGTTTGATGCGATTGACGGGCAAGTGATCAAAGAGTTAACAGCGTCCTTGAGAGACTGTAGTTCATCAAACATTTCAAGCTAAGCTTTCTGTATTATTTTTTTTTTCAGCAAGAACGGTAAGATGTGGCTTCCCACAAAAATTCAAAGATATGCAGCAAGCACTTTGCCGGCAACTGTAAATCCGATGAAGAGAGGCACCCAGCCTACATCTCTTCTATCTTTCCGTCATCTTACAAGAGGGTGACAGGCGGTTCGCTTGAACGCTATGAAAGGCGAGTTCACGCTTGTCTCGGTGCCTTAAACATTTTCTGCTTGACGTAATGATCGCAATCAAGTGGCTTTAGAAATAACCTTGTCATAAATTGGATTTTCTCTGCTTGTCAGAAACAGACGCCAATTTAGACCGCTATGGCAAATCTTTTTGAGTTGATTGGGACGTTATGCACAAGATGTTTCTGTGCATCCTTGGCAAGACAGATTTTTCTGAGAGTAGGACGTTTGCAATTTGATGCGCTTTCTGGCTTTTTTCTAATTGTTGTGCGTCTTATTTACTCAGATGAGAACATGTGCTAGCATTTTTTCAGTGAGAAGGAGAGGCAGGACTGATATCACCAAAAGAATTTCATTGCCCATCGATGCAATATAAAATTAAATTGAAATCAACCGCACGGGCACTTTTTTGTGGTGGTTGATTATTTTCATGTGTTCATTTTCAGACAGAAGGAAATGAAGAAGACAAGGTCGGTGATGATGATGATGATGATTAGCGGTGTTTTGTGGCGCAAGGGCCATGGGTGGCCAAAGAGCGCCATGTCTTTTGTGTGGTGTTGGCGATGACCAATGATTACGACGACAGGGTGTATTATGGCTGTATAGAGGCCTAAAATCACGCGCTATAAATAAGCGTAAAAGGGGTGTATAGAGTATAAAATTATGGCAGTGACAAGTGATGTGATCTATGGGTGTGGGTTGAATGACGAGTGAGTATGGTATTTACAAGTGAGTAGCGGGAAAACAGCACGAACGCCTCCTCAAGGCCTTTGAGCCCAAAGGCCGGGAGGCAAGTGCTTCCTTTGATAGAAACCGCAGCAGCAGCCTCAATCACGAGGCCGCGCAACGGAGCGCCTGGAAAAATTACGTTGAAATTATGTACACTTTTTAAGAATTCAAACAGGGACTGATATTTGAAAAGGGGTTCTTTGCCAATGAACATAGCAGGATGAAGTGGGTACTGCAGGTATGCAGATGAAAAATGCTTTCTCCTGCGAGCGTCTAGTTCCGTGCATTGTAGTAGGGTGTGAAGCACGGTTAAAGGATTGCCACAATAGTCGCACAAAGGTGGATCGCCTCCGGACAAAAGGTATGAATGTGTACTGTATGTGTGGCCAATCCTAAGTCTGCAGAGTGTAACTTCTGTGTGGCGTGACTTTGATACTGGTGTCCAATTACCTAGTTGGGGCTTGATAACATGCAGTTTATTTTGTGTGTGCCTATCCCATGTGCTCTGCCAAAAGGCCCTGAGCTTTCTTTTGAGGAATGGTTTTAAGTCTAGCGGAAGGATAGCTACGGCTGTATTGGGACTGTTTTCGTGGGCGGATGCTGCTAGCTGATCCGCCAACACGTTGCCTTGTATCTCGCGGTGCCCAGGCACCCAGCACACTACGACATGTTGTTTGAGGGAGTAGATCGTGCATAAAATAGAGTATAGCGAGACAAGGACAGGATTTGTGTGCTTTGTCATAGTTTTTAAAGCTTTTACCACGCTTAGGGAATCCGTGTAAATAACTGCCTTTTGTAGTTTTGATTCTTTTATGTGTTTAAGAGCCGCAAGTATCGCGTAAGCTTCCGCTGTGAAGATACTTGAGTTTTGGGTGCAGAATACCGGAATCGGAAAAGGATGGACGAACCGCTGCGTATGACACAGAAGTATTGGACTTTGAGGCATCTGTAAAGAATTCTGGACAAGTGTATTTGTGCTGGAGTTCCAGAAAGTGTGTACGGATATGTGCAAGTGGCGCGTGCTTGGTAACTTCCACGAAAGAAACATCACAATCTATAAGCTGCCACTGCCACGGCGGGAGATGTGGAGCGGGAGCCATTAGAGAGTGTTCGAGAACTGGCACACTCGTTTCTACAGCTAGGCCCCTCACGCGAAGCGAGTAGGGCTGTGTCATCGAAGGACGGTTGTCGAAAAGGGCAGAACTCGACAAATCATTGATTGTGGAGTGTGAGGGGTGTTCCTTGTTGGCGTTCGCCTTCACAAAATATACAAATGATAAGTAGGATCTCTGTAGATGAAGCGACCACTCATTCGATTCGACGTAGAGGCTTTCTACGGGGCTAGTTCGAAAGGCGCCCGTAGATAGTCGAATGCCTAGATGGTGGACAGGGTCGAGCATTTTTAAGGCGCTTGGCGTCGCAGATTGATAGATTATTGCCCCGTAGTCTAGGCGAGTGCGTATGAGGCTTTTATACAAGTTCATCAGACACTTTTTGTCACTACCCACGTACTGCGTGACAACACGTTTAGAACATTCATTGTTTTTATGCATTTGTTTTTTAAATGCTTAATGTGCGATACGAACGTCAGCTTACTATCCAGGGTAAGGCCTAAGAATTTGTGCTCTGTCTTCACGGAGATATGTTGACCATGCAGATCAATATCTGGATCAAGATGAAGCCTCTCTTTCGAGAGAACAGGACACAGGTGCTTTTTTGAGGATTAAGACTAAAACCATTCTCATCTGCCCATTTGGAGATCTTGTTCAGCCCTAGCTGGACCTGCCGCTCACACATGCAAAGGTTGCACGATTTAAAACCGACCTGGACATCGTCGACATATGTGCAGTCAAACATATTTCGTGGAATGCAAACACGCAAGGAATTCATTTTGATAACAAAGAGTGTACAGCTAAGTACACCTCCCTGTGGTACTCCAGTTTCTTGAAGGAATGGTACTGATAGAACATTTCCTACTCGGACACGGAACGTACGATCCGACAAGTAGCTCTCTATTATATCTAGCATTCTACCGCGTACACCAAGGTGGGACAGGTCTCTTAATATTCCAAAGCGCCATGTGGTGTCGTGAGCCTTTTCCATATCGAGGAACACAGAAAGGAAGAACTGCTTGTGTACAAAAGCGTCACGGATTTGTGCCTCGATACGTAACAGGTGGTCCGTCGTGGATCTACCCTCGCGAAATCCGCACTGGTACGGGTCAAGTAGATTGTTTGTTTCCAGGAAATGTATAAGACGGCGGTTTATTATCTTTTCAAAGAGTTTGCACAGGCAGCTCGTTAGTGCGATCAGCCTGTAGCTCGTAACGGAGGATGGATCCTTGTCCTGTTTAAGAATAGGAATGACAATGACCTCTTTCCAAGACGAGGGAATTTCGCCGGAAAACCAGATAGCATTGTACAAGGAAAGTAAGGTTCTTTGCGTTTCGGCAGGTAGATTTTTCAACATGTCGTACACCACACGGTCAGAACCTGGGGCGGAATTACTGCAGCTGTTAAGCGATACCTGGAGCTCAGCTAAGCTGAATGATTGGTTGTATGCTTCGTGTTTTGTGGATTTGCGCTCTAGTTTCCGTTTTTCGATTCGTGTTTTGTATCGTTGGAAAGTTTCAGAGTAGTGCGACGAGCTCGACACCTCTTCGAAGTGTGCGCCGAGGAAGTTTGCCTGGTCTTCCAAGGTGTCGCCTTGTGTGTTTACTAGAGGAAGTGAATGTACTTGCCGCCCTGCTACCCTACTAACCATATTCCAGACTTTAGCCTCCTGTGTATCGAATTGATCCCCGTTAAAAACTTCTCCCAACTTTCTCTTCTTGCCTGTCGGCGTTTCCTGCCTTGAGATTTTATGTTTTTAAATCTGTCAAGGTTTCCGGCTGTCGGAGAGTCCCGAAGCAACCTCCATGCTTTGTTTTGTTTTTTTGCGCGCCTTCCTGCATTCGTTGTTCCACCATGGGACCCGTCGTTTGCCAGACAGTCCACTTGTTTGTGGGATACATTTGGTGGCAGCATTAATCAAAAAGCTGTGAAGTAGTCCACAGCTGCACCTATGCTTAAATCACACATGTCTTTCCAACTTAAGAGAGCCGTCTTACGAAACTGTTCCCAATCGGCTTTGTCAATGTGCCATTTGGGACCTGTGGGGGATATTCATTTAATATTTGTGTGCTCAGAACTATAGGAAAATGGTCGCTTCCGTAAGGGTTATTAATGACCTTCCATTGAAGTAAGGGTAGAAGCGATGGAGATATAATGCTCAGATCGATAGACGAGTAGGTGCCATTAGCGAGGCTATAGTATGTTGCCTCTTTCTGATTCAACAGACAAGCACCCGAAGAGAAAAGGAATTGTTCAATTAGACGACCTCGCGCATCGCAGCGAGTCACCCCATAGACTGCTATGTGCGTTGAAGTCCCCAAGAATCAGATAAGGTTCTGGAAGTTCATCTATTAGGGACTGGAATTCGTGTTTTCTAGGTGGTAGTGTGGAGGTATGTAGAGAGAGCAAATGGTCACGAGTTTGTTCAAAAGAACCGCTCGAACGGCACTGCCTCCAGGGACGTTGGAGTGGTAAGTGTGTGCACGCTACTCCTTGATTAACTATAACAGCTACACCACCGGAGGACGCCATGGCGTCATCCCGGTCCTTTCTGAAAATAATGTGGCTGCGTAGAAAGTTGGTGTGTTTTGGTTTTAGGTGTGTTTCTTGCACACACAGCACTTTTGGTGTATGTTTGTGTAATAGTTCTTGGACGTCGTCGAGATTTTTAAGGAGTCCTCTGACGTTCCATTGTATTATTTGTGTTTCCATATTGGAAGTAAGGTAGTGCTGTGTGTTCGAAAAGTGAGTGGCTGAGGTTTAAGCGGAAAGTTGCAACTTAAGTAGGAGGGCCGTCGTGGGCCCCCTTATCGGCTTTTTAGTTTTCTTAGCGCGCTCCAGGGAGCTACGCCGATCTTTTGGCACCAGGGGTGCCAACGTCGTTCCATTGCCTCTTGCGAGGCACTGGATGCCCGCGCGTGCGAGCTGGCAGTTCGGTTTCCGGCCTCGCCTGGTGAGACGAGGCCTTGAGACCCGACGACACTGAGGTCGCCGGTCCCCGTTCGCGAGTTGGCGGAGTAGCCTGGGCTACTGCCGCCAAGGGGGCGGGCGCCACTACCGACGGCTCGCTCTGCGCAGGCCGCGGGAGTGGCGGGGGCCGGTGCGACGTTGCCCCCCGGCGCGCCGCATCAGCGTAGGGTGTATTGTGAAAGGGTGTACACATTTTACGGGCTTCTTTGAATGAGATGTTTTCTTTGACCTTGAGGGTGATTATAGCCTTTTCTCTTTCCAATTGGGACAGGAACGCGAGTAGGCTGCGTGATCGCCGTCACAATTGACGCAGTGAGGTGTGTTTGAACAGTTATCAGAGGGGTGGCCTTGGCCTCCACATCTTGCGCAGGTTTCTTGACCACGGCAGCTCTGCGAGTCGTGGCCAAATCGCTGGCATTTGTAGCACCGTCTAGGATTGGGGATGTACGGGCGGACAGCAAGTTTGATATAACCTGTTTCAATCGTTGCAGGTAGCACGCTAGATGCAAATGTTAATATTAGGTGCTTGGTCGGCAATTCTTTGTTATCACGTCTGATGATTATTCGTTTCACATCAGTGACATTTTGCTCTTTCCACCTTTCTAGGAGTTCTTGTTCGGACAATTCAAGGAGGTCTGCTTCCGAGACAACACCGCGTGTGGTATTCATCGATCGATGGGGTGTAACAGATACTGGAATGTTGCCAAATGGTTGCTAGACTGCCAAGTTTTTCGTAGTGGTGTTTTTCAGGTAGCTCGAGCAGAAGGTCACCGCTAGCCATCTTAGTTACCTTGTAGCCTGGCCCAAAGACTTCGGTCAGAGACTTTGCCACAACAAATGGGGAAATAGATCTGGCTTGTTTGTCTGGTGTTTCACTATGAATTACATGGAATTTCGGAAAGGATGGTCTCAGTTGGTTGAAACATGATAATTCTTCGGTGCGTACCCTCTTGTGAGGGAGACGATCAAGTAGGCGGGGAAATGAAGGCGTTCCCATGACAGTTTTCTTTTGTTTCGGCAGCACTGGCGGCCACCCACCTTGGAGTCCAACTAGGGGACGCTGAGGTCCTTAGACGTATAAGGCTGCAGACGCCAGCCGTACAGTGCCGCTATAACCAAATATAACTACCCAAGGTTGAGTAACTACAAGGTTAACCCTTGCCGCCAGGAAGATCGGAAGTAAGCAGAAGGGAGGAGTAGACAGGAAAGATCTAAAGTAAGAGAGAAAGACGAAGATGAGGGAAGAGAGTTAGACAGGAAAAGGCGACTGCCGATTTCCCCTGGGTGGGTCAGCCCAGGGGTGCCGTGTACGTGAAGCAGGGGCCAAAGGGGTGTGTTGCCTCTGCCGGGGGGCCTTAAAGGTCCAAGCACCCGGCGTCGGCTCAACCCCCAGGATCCCCTTTTCCCCGGACACGGCAAAGCCACGCACGGCGGGGCGTGGGAGGGGTCGAAACCCCCGTTTACAACATGTTGCATTCGTTCCTGAAAATAACACTGAATCCAATAAAGTAATGAGGGAGCCATACCAGGGAATGACAGTTTATATATTATTAAAACATGAGGAACAGAATCAAATGTTTTTTCTAGAAATCTAGAAATATACAACCAATCTGTGCGCTGTCAAATAAGTGAGAAAGATAAAAGCCGAATTCTTGAAACTGTGTGGAGCAAGGATGACGGATCTAAATCCATGCTGATAGACTGAAAATATGAATAGAGGGTTCAAAGCAACCTTGAGGAAAAAAGAGCAAGGGTTTGAAGGAATTTCAAGCCCCTAACAAATAATTTCCAAGAAACCACACTTGTTGAGATCATAGAATAAGAAGACACCATTTTTATTGCATGGAAACACAACATTCTCTGCACACAGGCCAAAGCAAACATTTTTCACAATAAATAGCTAACTAAAGTTTTCACAGGTTCTTTTCTTTGGTCATATATGCCCACTTCAGGTTTTATTGCATTGCACCTTTTTGGCAGGTTTCAGTATTCTGCCAGTTTACATAAACTGTTCCACCACACAATGTGTATTAACAGCCCAACCCCCCCCACCCCCGACCCACACATGTGCATTCCCAGCCTTCTAATTTTTTAGCTTACATGGATATCACACGACATAATTTCCACTAATATAACACAAAAATGCAGGAAAAAAACAAGAACATGGAAACACAGCAAGTCCTTCCAATACAGAAACAATTGTACTAACTGCCATGAATACACTCCTCATGATATATAAAGGCGCACATTCTGATATTTAAAAGGGGTTGGGCACCGTCCCTCCCCTAAAAGGGGTCCCTCCCCCACTGCCACAAAATAAAATGCTAATTAATGATCTGTTCAAAAGTAGACTCGTGTGCGAATATCAGGAACGTAAATGACTTCTGTTTTTTTGTAGCAAATTCTGGAGCAGTAAAAAATGCTGCTTTGGAACAGCCATAAGTGCTTTCGGCAGCAGAAAAAGATGCTAGTTTGGAGCCACTATTCGTGTTTTTGGAGCAGATGTCAACATATTTTGTGCAACTCATGGAGTTTAAAGCATCATTAAAGCATTTCATGAATTAATTTTTATTATTAAACATGTTGCACATACAATAACCACTGCTAATTGCAATAACACAATTAAGCAGATGGGCGGTAACTGACACTAGGTAAGATGGGCTATATAGTTAAAATACCATTACTTAAAGCAGAATTGCATAAAAGTGGTAAAGTTGAACACCAAATTATAAAAGTAACTACAACCACGTATAACCATCACAAAGAAACAGATTTATAAACAGCATGAGATCAAAGCAATCTGTCCTTTTCATACTTCACCAAAACGACATGCACTAGCTGATAATTGAAAAAGAAAAAAAAACAACTAAATAAGCTAGCTATACACCTAAAATACCAGTTCTTGTTGCATAAATGAGGTGAGAGCTAGCTGGTAAAGTGATAAATGTAAGTCACATCAAATTTGTTACAGCAGTAGTTATTAATCAGTTATGAACTAATTTCACATACATGCAACCAAAACAGTCTGCTTGTTAGGTACAAATATACGGCTAAATGAGATATGTATTGACTATGTTAGTATGCAGCCTATAGTACACAAGCAACATACGTTCTATATGTATATGCGGCTTAAGTTAGGCTCGCTGGACGATCACACGGTCAAAGTTCATTTAGTTTCCCAGCGACATTTCGGAGCAGGTTCGGTGCAGATTACTAGCGAAAATTGCTTTGGAACAGCATTTCTTTTTGGAGCAACTGGAGCTGCACTTCCATTACTGAAATACTACTTTCCATTACTGAAATATGCAATTAATATTACTACTGCAAAATTGACATGAATCGAACAATGGCAAGACTTAAATAGTAGTAGGTTGCAAATTATATATAGAAAATATACGTTAAATACAAAAATTTCGCATACTTGGCCGTCATAAGACGCTGATAAAAAAAAGTGAACGAAATACAGAAGTGAGACTTCGCGGCGGTACGGAATTCCCCTGACAAGGTGGTTTCACGACAAAGCAGGTAGCTTAGAATAACAGAGAACTGGGCTAGTTGGTAAGTATTCATTCTAAAAAGACAGGGCGTGCAAACACGGACACAGGAAAGCATACACGCTTCTAGCCTTCAGAAACGATCTATTCTGCGATTTGACACGTTTCGTCGCGTTGGAGACGATTGGAGATGGTTGAAATTTTGATTAAACATATAAGCTTCTAGCCTTTAAAAATGCTTTATTCTGCGATTTGACGACGTTTTATAGTGTTTGGAGAGTATTGGAGGTGGTGGAATTTCTTATCATAAATATGAGCTTCTAGCTTTCAGAAACGCTTTATTTTGCGATTTCACGACGTTTCGTCGCGTTTCGAGACGACTGGAGATGGTTGAATTTTTGATTAAACATATAAGCTTCTAGCCTTCAGAAACGATCTATTCTGCGATTTGACGACGTTTCGTAGCGTTTGGAGACGATTGGAGATGGTTGTATTTTTGATTAAACCATATAAGCTTCTAGCCTTCAGAAACGATCTATTCTGCGATTTGACGACGTTTTGTCGCGTTTGGAGGGGATTGGAGATGGTTGTATTTTTGATTAAACATATAAGCTTCTAGCCTTTAGAAACGATCGATTCTGCGATTTTACGACGCTTTATAGTGTTTGGAGAGTATTGGAAGTGGTGGAATTTTTGATTAGACATATAAGCAGTTAGTATGACGTCAGAGCGACTTTGACAACTGTAACATGTGCTTGATTATTTGCACAGAACTATTCGTAAAGCAACTGTTAAGAACTGGCTGAACAAAAGTGTACTGCCGAATTCAGACAAAACAATATCATGAGGAGATTATGCTTCCATGCGTGACAACAGGCTCTGGGCGATGCCATCGCGGAATGCTGCGGCAGAGCGGGTAGGTGAATCGTCGCCTTCGGCGGGCTCGGCAGACGATAAATCAGTGCCGCTGTCGCTCACCTCCAAGTCGAATTCCACGATGTCGCCGCATCGTCGAGCCATGTTGTGCAGCACACAGGATGCAAGCACATTTGCACTGCCTGCTTGATGCTGCCGACGTCAATGTGGTAGAGCCTCTGGAAGCGGGCCTTCAGAATTCCGAAGGCCTGCTCAATGACCCACTCGCTGCCTGGTGTGGGCGTAGTTGAACGCCGTCATCCAAATCTCCCATTTCGCCGTCGTATGGCGGTATGATGGCAGCAACCACATCTTCAGCGGGTACGCAGCATCTCCCACGAGGTAGCCTCCTGCGACGTTTCGCATAAGGCGATAAATATAGTTGAAGGCACTTGCAGGTTCAGTAATTCGGTAGGGAAATGGGCTAATGGTGCGAATTGGAGATTTGAGGCATCACATATCTATGTGGAAAAAACGACGTCGCGTGAAACAATTATCAGAAACAATGAATAATTATTGAATAATTCCTAGAACAACAAGAAATGTAATGCTGCGTGTCCGGTCCATTTTCTCGTCTCACCCGATGTCTATCTTGCGCTAATTACAGATATGTCTCGTCTGCAGGATATATCTATATAGCGGCGCCGGCTGTGTGAACTGCGCAGGGTGGTTAGTACGTGATTAAGACGGGAACAAAGAGCGCTGGACACGGGACGGTATTGTTTGTGTTCTATCCCAGCAATAAACCAGTACGTGGTTATTAGTTCAGCGCCCTCGTCTGTCGTTCTTTCGCCGTACCGTGTCCAGTGCTGTTACCTTTCGTCTTAACACGCGAACGTCTAACGCAACCTTTAACTGCCTACGAGCAACTAAATAATTTGTGCGTGGAATTTTTTCGCGCTTCAGTGAAGTAATAATAAATTAGGTGCATGAAATATAGTAATTCTTCATACCTTCGCACTTCGCCGTTGCTTCTTCGTAGAAGAAGCTGTCCTGGAGCGCTCGGGAGTCTGAGCTCCCCAGGAATTCCAATGAAGACATCGATGAACATCATGTCCGCATCGTAGACCCCCTGCAAAATTATATAGTGGAACTTCTTGCGGTTGTAGTAGCTTTGTTCCGACTCCGTTGGTCTAGCAATGCGGACATGACCATCGATGGCACCGACAACGTCTGGGAGCCCCGATCGGCGGCGAACCAGCGTCTTGAAAGCGCGCATGTTCCGCTCTCTCTCGTCCCGGTCTGGCCAGCAAATCTCCCGAGCGCTGATGGAGTCCAGAAAGTCCACCACACAGCTGATAGCTGCATGTATCGTCGACTCGCTGACGTCAAAGTTGTCTGCGATCTGGTACTTCGTTTGCTGCGTACTTAGGTACGCAAGCGCCACCAGAAGCGTCTTCTCGGTCGATATTTTAGGGCGGCCTCGAAATCCCTCAGGATAGAAGTTCGATCGTTGGTACTCCTCCACGAGAGCTCCACAGGTGCTTCTCGAGAGCCGAAACAACTTCCGAAACTCGAAGTCAAGGTAAGTCGGCACGACACGTTCGACGTACAAAGGCATCCGTGCCGATCGTGCCTCTCCAACTTTGCTATGAGCAAAGCCATAACAAACTCGTCGCCGCTGCACTCCTCGTCATTGTCTTCATGAAGGGGTTGTTCTCCTGACGAGGAGCGAAAATAATGCAGCGGCGGCAGCAAGCAGCTCCTCGACAATCATGTTTGTGGAGAACGCGGCGAGAAGAAACGAGCTTCCCGAGCAGACGACGCACAAATGAGCAGACGACGACCACTCCCTCTCAGCCTCTCGTGACGCGCCGAGCAACCGGAAACCCGGCGTTCGATTTTACGACCTTCGGGCTCCCGCGTCGCCCCGCGGGCAGCCAGCTCATGTGATTCTGACGTCGTTTCCTGTCAGAACCGGAATCAGCTAACAGCCCTCGAGTAGCCAGAACCATCCCAGGAATCCGAAAATCGAAGATCCCCACAGATAGAAATTAAGAAACTCAATAAATGCACTTGTGTCATTTCTGCAGAAGTTCTGATAACGCACTTCACCTGAGCTCCTCGGCAACAGCCAGAATTTTCCATGTGGAGAGAGTAGTGGAGGTCCTTCATCCTCACACACCAACTACCAACGTATGCCCTAGACGTGCCTGTAGTAAGAGGTTCTAGACAATTTGGCCTTGTCTGTGGGCGTGAAGGACTTCCACTACTCCCTTCCACATGGAAAATTCTCGCTGTTGCCAAGAAAGCTGTCCAGGAGCTTGGTGAGGCACATTATCAGAACTCCTGTGGCACCAACATGGGTGCATTTGTTGAGTTGCTTCATTTCTATCTATTCTGTTCCCTTGTAGCCAAGGGCAGTGTCCATTTTACACAAAAAAAACGTATTAGTTCGAGCTTAGCACCGGTTTTTAGGGACAATTTTCGAGTGATGTTTACGCCCACATCGGGGAAGTACCATGAACAAGCACTAAGAATCATCAGTTCATACAAAATCGCTCCGAATTCTTTCACGCTAACAAATGGACTTTCCTCGAATAGCAGCAAACGGTTTCTTGACCTCGTTCTGCAATTCCAAACAGACTGTTTACTTGGAGTATTCACCCCGCTCATAGCAGACCCTGTTGCCTCTATGTCCGCTCATTCGAAGAATAAAAAGAGGCATTGTTTACCTGTCAACCACACGGAATGCGTTATTCCACTCTTGCACACACAGGGTGCGGCCCAGAATTTCAAGCTAAATTGAGACCGACTACTGGTACCGGTAAGCTGCATCTTACCGGTACTTACCTACGGAGCAGAAACCTGGAGACTTACAAAGAGGGTTCAACTTAAATTGAGGACGACGCAGCGAGCGATGGAAAGGAAAATGATAGGTGTAACCTTAAGAGACAGGAAGAGAGCAGAGTGGGTCAGGGAACAAAACGGGGGTTAAGGATATCATAGTTGAAATTAAGAAGAAGAAATGGATATGGGCCGGCCACGTAGCACGTCGGCAGGATAACCGGTGGTCATTAAGGGTAACTGACTGGATTCCCAAGAGATGGCAAACGCGTGAGGGGGAGACAAAAAATTAGGTGGGTAGATGAGATTAAGAAGTTTGCAGGTGTAACGTGGCAGCAGAAAGCACAGGACCGAGTTCATTGGCGGAACATGGGAGAGGCCTTTGCCCTGCAGTGGGCGTAGACAGGCTGATGATGACTGCTGGTTTCTCGCGTCATGTGCTCATATCATTGACTGAAGCTCTCCTGACAAAGCTGCGGTCATTCCCTACGTCTATCGGGGTTACGTGGAATTAAGGCGGCAGCAGGGTGAAACAAATGGAATTTGTCGCTTTGTGAGCGAAAAATAAGAGACAATGCCACTTCTTCCAAGAAACGCACCAAGTGTGCCACATGCATTGTCTGTGAAATTCTGTTCATGTGAAAAGGTGTATGTGGGACGAACTCGGCAGTGCATCAATCAGTGGCTTTGAGAACATGGAAATTAAGAACTGATGTCGGGAGCAATCTTGCTGTAAGTTCTACCATAGTGCCTCAGTAGCTTTCTGGTCACGAAACTGCCACCTCAATTAATATAGAGCTAATGGCGACCACTTGGGGTGCCACAGTAAAGGCCACCCAGCGGAGTGGCCGCCACAGGCGCTGCTTGTTTTTTCTCTCTGGTTTGTCGTGGCCGAAACACCAGCTCATTTTAGACAATATTTGCATTCTATTTCGTCGTAGCGATTATACAAATAACACTTTGCCCTTTTAGGATCTTTTCGTACTGAAGACAAGGCACATACAAAAAGGAACAATATAAAAAAATTCAGTGTGCTAGCCGATGACGCGCTTAGACCTATTGTTACAGCAAACTTGCCTTTAGTTGGCTCAGTGGGCCGGACGTGACTGTGATGCGTTGTACTAAGAATAAGATAGTCGCGTTAATAAAAACGCATGACAACCTGATCTCAAGGTCGAGAACTGTTATCTCCCGAACTTCCGAGTGCACTATTGTCGTTTCAGCAGCGGTTATGGACTATTTTTACGCAACAGAAATATTCCAGGGCTTGAGCTTGCATTTGCCAGTAATATTGGCTGTGTGAACGGATATCAGCAGAGTGCAACCGTCAATGAAATAGTTCCTTGATGGCAACTGTTGTCGTTTTCAGGCCTCAAGAACTTTGATAGGTTTGCGCATATCAGTCAAGGAGAATTAAAAAAAGTTGCTGGAGTGTAAGCTCCCGCAATGCCTTGCCAGCAAAAGTGAAGCCAGATTTTGCCCACCAAAGATATCTGAAACGTGCTCTAGCCTTGTGGTGCCCACCTAAAGATCAAGTAGCTTTGATCTGTTTGTGTAAATGCAGCATCAATAAAAATTTAGTTGTTCCCGATGAACACACACAGATGGGTGTCGATGACTTAATCTTCAATAAAATTTGCTTGTTGTTTGTTTGTTTGTTAAGTCGGGTTTTTTGGCGCAAAAGCAATCAGGCTATGATGCGCCAGCCACAAGGTTTTGAGAGATGACTCTTAACAGTGATCTTGCTAGATGTTCATGATAAACATTACAACGAGTGTGAGCGATGGTTATGTGAGGTGGCTGTAGAGGGCCTAAGATTCCACGCGCAAAAGCGGTAAAACGTATATGAATAATAAAATTATGAGTGTGATGTGAAATGTGTCTCTTGACAATGAGTGACAATGTGGTCGTGATTATAGAACTATATGACTATGACAGGAATATGGTGCTACAAATTACTTAAAAAACCACATTCTTTCAGAAAATTGAGCACATCAGAAAACGGCACAAGTGAGTCATCTCCTAGAAGAAGGGATGGATGTAACGGTACGTGTTTTTTTGTACAGTGCACTGAAGTGTTTTGTCTTTGTGTCTCAGTGTGAAGGCATGAGATTAGTATGTGTATAACTGTTAACGGCTCTTGACAATATTCACAAGTTGGTTGGGGCTTGTTTGCAAGTAAGTTGTGTGTCAGGTGAGTATGTCCGATTCGCAGTCTGCATACCACGACTTCTATAAACCGTTCTTGGTGACGACAGGTTTTCCATTCTCCTAGCGCTGGTTTTACCAGATGGAGCTTAACTTTTGCATGTGTCCCAATGTTGCTGCCACTTGTTAAGAGGGCCAGTTTTGTTACTCGCCGGCTATCTTTGAGGGGAACTTTTGCTTTCGTGACTGTTCTGTGAGCTGCCAGAGAAGCACATTTATCAGCCTTCTCGTTGCCAGGTATGCCAACGTGGCTTGGTACCCAGCAGAACCGAATCTGAGCTTCTTTGTTACGTATTATCATATTTAGAATGTCGCCTATTAGTGGTTCACACTCGGATCTGAAGTCAAGAGCTTTTAATGCGCTTAGCGAGTCTGTGTAAAGGACTGCCTTGTGTTTCTTTGAGATTAGGTCTCGCACTGCCTCTCTCAGGGCATAGACTTCAGCTGTAAAAAGGACATGCATTCAGGTAGCCTGATGCTTATTGCACTTTCCCCTGTCACGATCCCAACGCCCACATGGTTTTTCGTTTTGGAGCCGTCTGTATAATATTCCGTGTAATCGCTGTACTTAAGTTGTAGTGCACGGAAATCTTGTATTATGTCTGGTGGCGTGTTTCTTTTCTTCAGGTGGGTGAGTGACAAATCACAGAGTTGCGTGAAGTCAAACCATGGGGGCAGTCTGGGTGATTTTTGAGCAACGTTCAATACCTCTTTAGGGACGAAATTGGATTGGAGGTATTCTTCCAAACGTAAGATGAGTGGCTTGATTAAGTGTGGTTTGTTCAGGTAATGTGTGCGTGAGGTACATTTGGAAAGAATATCGTGACATATGTGTTCAGGTGATGACTTGATTCTGAGAACATATAGCACGGTTAGTAGTGCTCTTCGTTGGCATAGAGGAGGTTCGTTACAATATACATAGAGACTCTGTACTGGTGATGTCCTGTAAGCACCGCTGGACAGACGTAGGCCGAGATGGTGTACAGGATCAAGACGTTTGATGTAGGACTCTCGTGCTGAGCCGTAAACAACACAACCATAGTCTTAAGTGCTGCGCACGACAGAGCGGTAGATTCGCAGCATACATAGTCGGTCGGAACCCCAATGTTTGTGCGATAATACTTTCAGAAGGTTGAGAGCCTTGTTTGCCTTAGTTTTTAGATTAGCTATGTGCGGAAGAAAATTTAGCTTTTGGTCGAATGTAATTCCTAAAAATTTATGCTGTGGTTTTATCGGCAATGTGACGTTGTTTAGATTCAAGACTGGGTCTGGGTGTAGGCCTCTCTTTTGGGTAAACAGAACAGCGACAGGGTGTGTTCAGATAAGGACAGACCTAGGGGGGTCCCGACTATTTTTTGTTTTTGCACGAAATTTTTATATGAGCTGGGCAAATGTCTCTATAGAAAGGAATGAACCTTCGTTTTGCGGAAATTATCACGGATTTCTAGGAAAAAATTCGCGTTTCACAACAGGTGGAAAAAGGCAATTCTGCAACTTTCAGATTTCACAACTTTGGAGGCCTATCACTAAAAACTTAACGCATTGTGGACATCAGTGTTATTTTTCGTAAATCTTCAGCAATAGTACTATCGGCCTACGGAAATTTAAATTTGTGTGACTGACAGTACATTTTGAAAAATTGCCAAACTTTGATTTTTGAGCGGCTGCCTCTGGCTGACCCCAATTCAAGGGTCTTTTTTCGCAGTTTTCGCTAAAGCGCTGAAGCTGAAAATATTCTCGCAAGTCTACGAAAGGGTTTTTCGCTAATTAAGCAAAACGTTATGCGACTACACTGCATATTTATTTCGTTATAAAATCCCAAAAATGCCATAAGTTCCAAAACTAGCGAAAATTGCAACATTTTAGGGTCGTTTTAAAAAAAATAATCATCACCGATTTTATGAAAATGATGGACTATACCCGGCCATGACTGCTAAATATTGTGCTGCAAAATGTTGCATTATTTTGTTTGAAGTGAGAAAATTGAGCCTTATTTTAATACCCATGTATGGTCTTAACATCAATGTGTGGCGTTTATAATAAAACTAAATTTAATAGACATATTTAGTTCGTAGCTCGCCTTTTTGGTTTTAATAATGGACGATTGACCAAGCTTGTGTCTTTTTGACCGCTTTGAGTCACAGAAAAGCTGAGCTTGAATTTTCAGAGCTCCTCTGTCTGTGTCCCTACCAGTACATTGAGGCAGCCGGCGCCCGAGAGCGCGTACAAATGAGCTCGTGGTGTAGAGTGCAAATTTTTCTGCACGTCAACCATTTTAGTTCACATCATACCACCTGTCTAACGCAAAAGAGATTAACTAGTATTTCCCTAACAGTACGGGAAAATGTTATTGTTGCGTTGGTGTGCCTAGACCCAATTGCTCGCTGCTGGGTGGTAGAGAAAGGGGGCCCGAAATGTGAGGTTCGTGTTTGTTTCTTTAAGGAAAATGATTATAACTTGCCCTAAGACTACTTGAGGGCCATATTTCGATGAAAATCCTGCAAAAATATCTTCCTATACTTTATTAATAATAAAAGCCTTCGTGTTACCATCTTCAACTACGTACTTACCCTGATTTTCTTCCATCAAGCAACGAAATTTATGGACTAGAGTTGGTTACAATAATGTACAGGTGGCTCGAGCATTACCATTGTATGGGAATATTAAGACCGTTGCTGGTCTTAATATTTCGATGAATTTATCATTCGCAGAAACGGGTTGAGATGGTGGGAATGAGGGAGTTATGAATCTACAAGAAGCACGTTCATGTTGCGCATTAAATAGGTTTATTCACGTCACCTAGAATGAGTAATATCCATTCGGGCAATCAAATTTTGCACACTGCAGATTCACAACTCCTTCCACTCTGTGTCTGCGCACCGCGCTACGTACAGGAAATTCCCTTGGTCCGATTTCATGTGTTTGCACATGTGGGTTGCCTGAATACCTTGAACCCGTCTGGCAAGTTTCCATTCCTCCTTCTTCAGTTCTCTGAAGGCTTCCACTTCACTCTTCTCCATATGCAGTAAGAAAACCTTTTTAAGTTTACTGGCTACAATAGTAACAAAATCACTTGCGCACTGAATGACCTCGGTGGCGGGTGAACGCAGGTTATGTAGTGTGGCTTGTTGTTTCACAAGGCCACCGACGCCGTCGCAGGCATTTTTGCCGTGCCCCGTTGCCGAAAAAAGCCACTTGGTTGTCTGAAGCTGACTGCATTGCAATTCGTGCAGTTGGAAGCGGTTCTTAAAATGGGCAGCTGCTCCATCACTCACAAGTGTTAGTTTCGTGTAAATTGGAGCATAATCTTCAATGTGATCCTTGATTTTTCTCAGGGCCTAGCAAGCATGTGCAGAGTCGTGGCAAACGACATCGCTAATTATTGCGTAGTTCCATCGTCGACTTTCTTGTCGATACAACGCAAGTAAAGATGCTAACTTGCGTACTTTGCCAATGGTAAGGTTGTACTTCATCTGGGAAGTACGATGGACCAATTTTCGGCAAAATCAAAGTGGAAAACAATGGAACCCCTTTTCACACCACTGTTTTTCCTCGTGTATGGTATTTGCTTGCGTGCGCGTGAGGTAGTTATGAGGGATCCATTTTATGGTCACATTTTGAAATTCCTTTAGGAATGCTGGAGGCATCATGGTCTTCTTATTAGTTCACCTGATTCCCAATTAAGTAGCAAATACAATTTCTTCGTACGGTGCTATGCAAGAGTTCCCAGGCTGAGACCATTCTTCACAGGACATTGTTCGCACTCGCCTAAGAAGCATTTGGTGCTAGGCTGCGTGCACACACAGAGCGCCTGCACATCATCAGTCGACATCAAAGACCCCGACGCATTTTTGATCCCAATAAGGCATAGTTCGAAATTTGCACAATATGCCCATACACACCCCTCCCGATGCGGTGAGCATTTGACCCATTCTGGCGCAAAGATATGAATTTTGTCAGACCAACCGCTGACAGCGATTAGCAAGTTTGTAGACTGAGTATGTCTCTCGTAGCGACCGCGTCATGAAACGCTTCGAAATGAATTCGGCTTTTCCATCGATGCGCACGCGCACCACATCTTTCTTGTTTGGACTCTGTCTTGAACAGTCCAGCTCATCTTTTGTGTAGTATTCAAGGATTTTGTTGGTGTCTGTTTCACTCAATTTTTCTTTGCAGTACGGCTCCAAAAGGCTCCACACACCTTGTTCTGCAGCTATCTTCCTGGCCTTTAGAATCGCGTGCTTCGTTGCTCTGGAATGAAGCGTTGCACCTCTTTTATTGTTAGGCTCAGATGTATCAAGGATAGCAGACGGCAGCGCTCTCGAAAAGATGTGCACTTGATGTACGCTGTGTGTAGGTTTTTCTTCCAGCTGGCACAGGCGCAGCAACTGAATTGTGATGGAATGTCTTTAATACCGTATGCTGTGCGAATTCCGCATCGAATTTTTCTTACAGCAGCTCTAGTAATTTCATTTGCCTTGCGCTTTGCGTACGAGAGTTCTCTTCCCTTTCTTTACACTCCGAGGAGGCTTTAGCGGCGACACTGCTGATGGGGCACCAACGACTGCCTTAATGCTTTCCATAACTTCCTCTGTAGTCTGGAAACCCTCATTGGACTGACTGGATTCCTCTTCCATATGCTCAATGTCTTCCTTAAAGTTCCTAAAGCAATTCTGGCACACAAAGTGCGATTCATGCACTCTGAGCGCTGTGTCAGCTTCCAACACTGTCTTTAGATTGTCAATTCCCAAGTCTTTGACACTGCGGAAATTCCTTTGAAACCTGATCTTCCGCTTGTGTCTCTTTAAGTAGTCGGCGCAGCAATTTCGTTCAGGAAACTTCGCCATCAGAACTGTGCCACAGTGAGGTCTCTCGGTGACACAGTAGGTTACAGTGAGTATAAGGTACAATCACTTTGGGGTGAAGGTAGCGTCCAAGGAAGTTCTTAGTGCAATAACGAAAGTTCAGTAGCCGGATCGCAGCTGATGTCTTGACACCAGGGTTTACGTGAAGAGAGCTGCTTGCAGTGGGCTTCTTACTTACTCCGCAATCTCTATCTTATCTGCTTACGAAATAACTTATTATTAATTATAGAGGACGACACGAGAGTAACTACAATGTGATGAAAAAACTGTATCATTGACACACGTAGAAAACAACACGACTTCTTTGTTAGAGTTCACTATCCAGACTGACATATGGTCTACACCCAAAAAACTGCTTTTCAGGGGTGAGGGGAACGCTCTCTCCTGTCTGGGTCCGACCGTTGCAGGCGCACCGCGGTGCGTCTCGCATTTCACGACGGTCATGTGTTCTCCGTCACAGGTTCTCGGAGTGCTTGGCTGTTATACGTACTTTTGTTTCCCTCTCTTGCGGGTGGCATTCAATTACGCTCTGGTCTTGCTGTACGCGCTCTCGCGTGCCTGCTGCCTCAATGTGCCGTAGTATGGATACAGACAGAGCAGCTCTGAAAAATTCAAGCTCAGCTTTTCTGTGTCTCAAAACAGTCGAAAAGGACACAAGCTGGGTCCATCGTCATTATTAAAACCAAAAAGCGAGCTACGAACTAAATATGTCTATTAAATTTATGTTATCATTAGAACGCCGCACATTGATGTTAAGGACTATACATGGGTATTAAAATAAGCTCAATTTTCTCACTTCAAACAAAATAATGCAACATATTTTTGCAGCACAATATTTAGCAGTCATGGCCGGGTATAGTCCAACATTTTCATAAAAATCGGTGATGATTATTTTTTTTAAAACGACCCTAAAATGTTGCAATTTTCGCTAGTTTGGAATTATGGCATTTTTGGGATTTTATAACGAAATAAATATGCAGTGTAGTCGCATAACGTTTTGCTTAATTAGCGAAAACCCTTTCGTAGACTTGCGAGAATATTTTCAGCTTCAGCGCTTTAGCGAAAACTGCGAAAAAAGACCCTTGAATTTGGGGTCAGCCAGAGGCAGCCGCTCAAAAATCAAAGTTTGGCAATTTTTTCAAAAATGTACTGTCAGTCACACAAATTTAAATTTCCGTAGGCCGATAGTACTATTGCTGACATTTACGAAACATTAACACTGATGTCCACAATGCGTTAAGTTTTTAGTGATAGGCCTCCAAGTGTGAAATCTGAAAGTTGCAGAATTGCCTTTTTCCACCTGTTGTGAAACGCGAATTTTTTCCCTAGAAATCCGTGATAATTTCCGCAAAACGAAGGTTCATTCCTTTCTATAGAGACATTTGCCCAGCTCATATAAAAATTTCGTGCAAAACAAAAAATAGTCGGGACCCCCCTTGGTCTGTCCTTATCTGAACACACCCGACAGTTTTTTGCGTGGAGAATCGAAACCCATTTAGGTCGGCCCATTTCGTCAGCTTAATAATTGTAAGTTGGAGTTGCCTTTCACTTGTTGATAAGTTCGAGGCGCGACAGGCGATTTGTAAGTCATCAACGTAGATCGAGTACATAACTGTGTGTGGTATGACCTTGTTAATCGAGTTCATTTTGATAATGAAAAGAGTTGTGCTGAGTACACAACCTTGAGGAACTCCGTTTTCCTGCACAAAAACGCGGGACAATACGGTGCCCAGACGTACCTGGAATGTTCTATTCGATAGAAAATCGCTCAAACAGTTCAACATTCTGCCACGAATTCCTAAATCAGCTAGGTCTCGGAGGATGCCAAATCGCCACGTCGTGTCATACGCCTTTTCCAAGTCAAAGAACACAGCAAGACAATATTGTTTGTACAGAAAGGCGTCGCGTATTTCCTGCTCTAGCCTGACGAGATGGTCTGTGGTAGCACAACCCTTTTTGTAGCCACATTGGTGTGGGTCTACTAGGCGTTTCGAATAAAGGATGAACGTGAGTCTGATGTTTATAATACTCTCATATGTTTTGGCCAGACAGCTCGTTAACGCAATGGGCCTGTAGCTACTAGTGGAGGTTGGAGGCTTGCCAGGTTTTAGGAATGGCACCACTATGGCATTTTTCCAATCTTCTGGCATTATACCAGTTTCCCATATTTTGTTAAAAAACTGAAGGAGTGCTACTGTAGAGGCTTCAGATAAGTGTGCAAGCATTGTGTAGTGAACACAGTCCGGACCCGGTGCCGTTTTTTTGCCGGCGGAGAGTACTCGGTTTAATTCCTGTAATGTCAGAGGATTGTTATAAGCTTCGTCGGAAGTGGTCGTAAAGGGCAGTCTCTGGTTTTCTGCGGATTCTTTGTACTTGATAAATCGATCTGTGTAATTTTCTGAGCTTGAAATGTTGTAGAAGTGTTCGCCTAAAATATTTGCTTGTTCTTGTACTGTTGTTTGTGCGTGTGGACTTGTAAGTATCGGTATAGTGTATGACGAATAGTCTCCTCTGAATTTCCTGACTTTGTCCCAAAGACATTTAGATGGGATGGAGCTATTAATGAATGTAATGTATTTTTGCCAGGAACACTTTTCCGCCTGCCTTCTAATGTAACGCGCTTTGGCTTTCATCTGTTTGAAGTGGATGAGGTTCTCGTATGTAGGGTACCTTCGGAGAAGTCCCCAGGCTTTGTTTTGCTGTTTTTTTTGCTTTTGTGCATTCGTCTGTCCACCATGGATTCATCCGTTTACGCAGAGTCCCGGAAGTTCGCGGTATTGCTTTCTCTGCCGCTGAGACTATGACTTCTACAAACTTTTTGTTAAGCTCGTTTATGGATAATTCTGGTGCGAAGGCCTTTTCGAGATTTGCGTTTTTTGTAAAGGTTGGCCAGTCCGCACGGTGTAAAATCCACCGACGAGGCCGTTCCGCTAAGGTTGGGTATGATGGTGTAAGTTTTATGATGGCGGGTAGGTGATCACTACCATATGACGTGTTAAGGACTTCCCATTTAAGATCGTTAAAAATGCATGGTGAACAGAGGGCGAGGTCTAAACTGCTAAAAGTCCGCGAAGTTGATGAAAAGTAAGTGAAAGCACCAGAGTTTAAAAGGCAAACGTCATTCGATAGAATGAAATCTTCAATGAGCTGCCCTCTTTGGTCGGTTTTCTCACTACCCCAAAGCGTGGAGTGAGCATTAAAATCTCCTACTAAAATAAATGGCTTCGGCAGCTTTTCTACTAGATTGTCTAAGTTTTTACAGCTCAAATTCACATGGGGTGGAATGTAAAGCGAACATATGGTAATGGTTTTGTAGGATAAAATGGTGACGGCTACTGCCTCAAAGGATGTGCTCAGTTCAACATCTCGGGTAGGGATGCCACCCTGGACAGCGATGGCCACTCCCCCCGACAGTCGGCTGCAGCGTTCGCGATCTTTTCGGACTACTGTAAAGCCCTTAAGGACTTGGGTATGTTTCGCACCTAGATTTGTCTCTTGAAGGCAGAAAGCTGTTGGTGAATACTTGTTTATGATGTCCTTCACGTCACCTAAATTGTGTATGAGCCCTCTGCAGTTCCATTGAACCATGAAAGCCATAATAAAGTAGCAGGAATAAAAGTAAGCAAATGTATATATGTAGAGTTTTCAGCTATTTAAAAACGGTAGGTGACATTAAAGGAAGCTGGTCTATCTTACAGAGCCTTTACCGGGCCCTGTAATTAGGGATTTGTCTTTTTTGGAGCGGTCGAGGAGTTCTCGCCGCTCCTTTGGCGCTGTCTGCGCCTTCCCACTAGAAGTTGTGTCCATTGCCTCTGGCAAGGCAACGGGCACACGCTCCAGTGGGTTGTGTTTTCGTTGTGTTGGCTTCGCCTCAACAGACGAAGCCTTTGGCCCCACGAGGCCGGAGGTCGAGGGGACCTCTACTGCTGCCGGCCGGCCCTGGCTGCAACCAAGGCTTGCAGCGGCCGCTGGTGTGGCCGTGTCGTTCGTAGGCGGAGCAGCCTTGGCTGCTTCCGCCATGGGGGCGGGTAGCGTTCGCCTCTGCACACTTCGTGTGGCATGGGCGACCGCTTGTGGCCGCTGCAGTGCTGCCCCCTGTTGCACTGCAGAAGCAAACGATGGTTTCTGGGGAAAAGTTAGTGTTGCACGCTGTCGGGCTTCTCGAAAACTGATGTTTTGTTGGAATTTGATTGTAAGAACTTCTTTCTCTCTTTTCCAGGCTATGCACGAGCGAGAGTATGCGGGGTGGGCGCCGTCGCAGTTCGCGCAACGACGGGTTTCATCATCAGCCCTGCAGTCATCGGTGGAGTGCCCAGTTGTGGCGCACTTCGCACAGGTAAGTTGCCCACGGCAGCTCTGCGATGCGTGGCCGAACCTCTGGCACTTGAAACAGCGCCGCGGATTGGGTATGTACGGTCGGACGCGTAGCATAAGATAGCCTGTTGTGATTGTTTCAGGGAGTGTGCTGGAGCCAAAGGTGACTATAATGTGTTTTGTAGCAATTTCCGTGTCATCCCGCCTTATTTTGATTCGTTGTACATGTATAACATTTTCATCTTTCCACCCGTCCAAGAGTTCTTCATCTGTGAGGTCCACAAGGTCATCATCTGAAACAACGCCTTTAACTGTGTTCATTGTTCTGTGCGCGGTAACTGTAATAGGTTTATCTCCAAATGCTACGAGGTTGCTCAGTTTCTGATATTGGGTGTTATCCTTTAGTTCAATTAGAATGTCCCCACTGGCCATTTTGGTGGCTTTGTAGCCGGCGCCAATGGTTTCAGTGAGGCATCTAGAAACCAGAAATGGTGAAATATTTGTTGCTTTCTTGTTACTGTCACAGTGGATGACATGGTATTTCGGGAAGGTGGCTTGTTTCTTGAAATAGAATGTCGAGGTTGCTTCGGTGCGTGTCCTTTTCGGGGCACGATCGCTGGGTGAGGGGTTCGAGGGTCCCATGAAGAAAGTCATTTGTTCGGCAACGGCGCCTACCACCCACCACGGAGCCCAACAAGGGGGCGTGGCAGGACATGTTAAAAAGTCTGCATCACGCCAGTAGTACGCCGTCACTATAACCTAATATGGTCTACCCAAGGTTGGGGAGCCACACACGGTTAGCCCTTGCCGCCAGGAAAAACGGAAGTAACTAGAAGAGAGGAGAAGACAGGAGAGATGTAAAATGAGAGAAAAAGACGAAGATCAGGGAAGAGGGAGACAGGAAAAGGCGACTGCCGATTTCCCCTGGGTGGGCCAGCCTAGGGGTGCCGTCTACGTGAAGCCGGGGCCAAAGGGGTGTGTTGCCTCTGCCGGGGGGCCTTAAAGGTCCAATCACCCGCCATCGGCTCAACCCCCAGGATCCCCTTTTCCCCGGACACGGCAATGCCACGCACGGCTAGGCGTGGGAGGGGGTCGAAACCCCCCCGTTAGCTCGGGTCCGTGGTGTCGCTACACACCAAACGCCTGCTTGCGCAGACGCCCCTGCGGGGAATAAAATTTGCTAGAATTCGAGGCTTACTAAGGGAAAGTAGTAACAGAAAGACGCACTTCAAGCACTACTATCTGACCCGAAAAAGTTGCCACCTTAAACTCGTTGGGTGCGCGAAGAAAACGCTCGTTTCAATCGCTGAAGGCCGACAGTTTATATCATGCCACTAGTGAGATGGCGGCCGCAGCTACCATTTTTTGGTGGGTACGTCTTCACTCCTGGGCAATAATTTCCACTCCAGCAATTTTTTAAATGCTCCTTGATATCAATCTGATGGTGCGACACAGTTTTCTAACGCGCTTTTTGTTGTGATCATACCCAATGAAAACTGCCAAGAAGTGGGACGAGCTGTAGAAGGGAGCGTAGTGAAGGAAAGAGCGAAACGAGCGAGGACGTCTTTTTGTATCATCAAATGCGTGTAACTCTCCTCATGTGACACCGTTTCAAAAAATTGTCATGGCCACGTGTCAGTTGTGCACGAGTGCACATCTGCAACACCGCA
Organism: Rhipicephalus sanguineus; assembly: GCF_013339695.2. Lineage (NCBI taxonomy): Eukaryota > Metazoa > Arthropoda > Arachnida > Ixodida > Ixodidae > Rhipicephalus > Rhipicephalus sanguineus. The sequence continues at coordinate 97,696,521 of NC_051183.1, forward strand.
ACTAAGCTTTGACCTCTGGGCAGTTTAGGGGCCCTCTGACACATGTAATGTTGCGTGGTAGAAGCGTAAGAGCGTGCCAGGGGTGCTATGCAGGATGACCCGAGTTTGGCGAAACTCGGGATCTTTCCAAGCTCTGGCGACACCCCCTTTCGAACGAGCTAATAGTACGAGAAGTTGAAATCCATCCCTCAGTACGCGCTCTGTTCCATTGGTTACGATGGAACGCGGCGTCACGTCAAGGGCGGTCGAGAAGTTTGGGTGGTGTCTTCAAACTACAGGCACCGTCTTTCATTTGTTTGTCGTTCCACTGAGTGCAGAAGTGCACCCATGGAAGAGAAGTGATAGAAAGTTCTACTAGCTATATTTTTATGTATTCGCGGGCCGTTTGAATCCATTTTCGAGCGCTTAATGTCGGCACTAAGTATCCTTTCCAATGATCAGCACCGTGGCCTCCGAGATTAGTTCCGACCGAGCGCCTTACAACACCGCGGCTAGAGCTAATCGCCGAAGCCACGTGTATAATTACCATGGTCGGCCTCTACATTCTAGCGCGTTCTCGGCCGGCGCGCGCCCGCTTCGTCCTCTTATTGATCGTCTGCTCGCTCCCCGAGCAGGTGCGGCCGGCCGATTAGCTAATTGGCTGGGCGGTATACCTAGCTAAGTCAGGACATGCTACCGAAACTGATTAAGCCAAATCATACTAAGGCTGAGCTAATTAAGCCACGTCTTACTAAGGCCATGCTAATGAACCATGTAAAGCTAAGAACTAATCAGACCGTGCTAATTAACACGACGCTAATTAATAAAGTGCTAATTAGGATTATACTACTGAGGACCTTCCGAATTAAACCTGAGTTTTAAAGTCGTGGTAACTAAAACATTAACAATCAAGACAGGACTATTCGGTATCATGAGAGTTAAGACCGAGCTAATTAGGGTCATACTAATTACACGATGCTAATTAGGAGCACGCTATTTAAAACCGAGCTAATTAGGAACTTCCTTGCCGAGTACGCGGTATTATGATAACTCTAATTAGTACTATGTTAAGTACATTCGTGCTAATTAGGACCCTGATAATGAAATCTGAATAATTAATGCCGTGTTAATTAAAACATTATGAATTCAGGCATAGCTATTCACTGCCATGTTAATTAAGGCCTAGCTAATCAATAGCACAAATATTCAGACTAAACTGACACTGTCATTACACTGAAGCAGGACAAGCATACTGAGTAGACGAGCCACGTAATAAGCTCGAAGAAGCTAGGTGACCACAAGCTCCTCCGATGGCCCCAGCCTTCAAGAAGCAGTGCAAGCTGACCGAATTATTTTATATTCAAAGAAGCTGCTGAGTAGCGTCCACTGCATGAAATACTTGACAGGCACACCAGCACTATGACAGTCACGAGTTGAACTGGGCCCTTTTCAGAATCAACGAGTTTGTGCCCGAGTTCGTACGTCAATCACATTGATTGACAGACGCCCGCGGCGAAGATCGGGTCCACCCACCGCATTTGCTCTTGCGGAGGAGCAGTGCTCACGGTCCAACGCCAGCGAGCGGCACGATTGATCTATCAGCTTAATCGCACACACTATGCACACACGCACGAAGAACTAAATGTTATATGATCACGTGGCTACGATGTCTTGCGTTCAATTTCACCGCGCTCACGATGTACCACTCGCATCCACGAAGCAAGCGCCCCTGGTGGATTTGCGGCAAGAAATGTTATTATTTACTTGTTTGTGGAGACATTGCTTCTACCGATTCGTTACTACAGAAAAATCTTCAGATGTGTAATGTAAGTATAGCAGTAACCTGTCCATTTATTTATATGTAATATTCCAGAGAAGCGAAACGAGCTGCACCGGAGTGCTGCGTGTGCGCCCTTGTTGCCTTCGAGAGTGGAAATTTCCATGCTGCAGGTGGAACGAAAGAACTCTCCCAAAGAGGTCAAACGCCCACGAACACGCCCATGGGAGGCGCGATGATCAGTTGGCAAAAAGATAGCGCGACAATCACGCTGAAGTTGCTACACTGTCAAAATGTTGGCTGAGTGGCGGCGCTGACGCGTTCGCACGCGGCGTTCCTTTGAAAACCGCCGCAAATGCCGCACATGCGCATGTGACGCCATGCTCGTTCTTGTAGCCGTTTTTATCAACGCTGCTATCGCGTGCTCCGCACTGTCTTCCTGTCATGACCACCGTAATGCGAGCTCGGAGCAAACTCGTGTGCCCGAGAAGCTCGGGCCATCCTGCATAGCACCCCAGGCCTCGAAATATATGGATTGTGCAATGGGTGGGTGCTTTAAAGGCCCACCCATTAGAAAGTGCTCAGACGTATTTAATCATCCAACACCAAAGCATCAGTACAGCAAGCTGCTGCGGAGGTTCACATATTGCCTCAGAGACGCGTAGTGGGCCCTTTGCTGATTTGCAAAAGTAAGAATAACAGCATAGTGGGCACTGCGATACTGTATTCTTAGTAGGCATTCTAAGATAGTTTGAAAGGGCTCAATGTTATGAGCACAGTTTCAAGTCGGACTCTCCTTCTTACTCTCCTTTGTGTTATTGAATACCTGCTGAGCTTTTGCTGCACTTGTAGATTACCCAGGGAGGCTGTACGAAACCGCTGCCAAGGCACTTGCCGTTGATTACCCTGTACTTAGGGACACTATTGGAACTGGTTGGGTGAGTGAAATTATTTGCCTTTTGAACATCTTGCACTATTTACAAAAATCTTAGCTGAGTATGATAATGTTACCAGTCACAAAGAACAATGGGCTGCAAGAGACAACAGTAAAACATAAATGAGATTCTTTGTATAAATAAATTCCTCTTGTTTTCGAAACATCTTACTGGAGTGTCACGGAGTTATTAAAATTGTATATTGCGTCTGCTGCATACTAGTTCTGGTTTTACAAATACATTGTTTTATATGCAATGTTTGGACCCGGTATGAGGAATAATGGTAAATAACATCGCAAAAACAACGAGACAGAAGAAACAGGACAGAGTGCTGACTACCAACAACTGCGTTTATTTTTGCAGTGCAAATATATACGCTAGGAGAAATAGCAAAAACTGGAAGGGAGAAGGAGGACTTTCCTAGCACATGCGCACAGGCCGTGCTTTGTCAAAGAAGTATGGAATGCTCAAAAGCAAAGATAGTTAATCTCTTTGTCAGTTAGTGTGATACATGGGGAGCTGATATATGCGGGAGCAGTGATGCCAATTTAGCGGATTTCCCGCCAATTCTGGCGGATTTTATTTTGACGGGAAAAAAATCAGTCGCTTTCTAAGAAACGATCGCTTTCTAAATAATAAATAACGGACGAGCTGCGATGCACCAATCTGTGGACTCTGCGCGCCCCCTGCCGCTTGCCGTGCAAACAGTGAGTCCGCTATCGTGCAGGGAGCGGGCTCGCTGTTTGCACCGCAAGCGGCAGGGGGCGCCTGTAGTCCCGGTGGGAAGCAAGGCGATTGGCGAAGTAGCCACCCAGTTGTTTTTTTTTGCGTTCGAAGTTGCAGAGAACAAAGGAAGACGTCCGACTGCTTTGTGTCGAAAAACGGTTCTGTTCATTCTCCGTGTAACCTGACTCCCCTTCCTCTTGAGTTATGCTGAAAGTGGTATATTCGCAGAAGTTCAGGACGGAGTGGTTAAAGGATCCCTTACTCAGCAAATGGCTGGAGTGCAAAGCGTCTGCTGATGGAAAACAATCTGCGGCGTGCAAGCACTGCGGCTGTCAACTAGGCAGCAGATATTCGGACCTGCAAGCTCATGGGAACACTAAGAAGCATAGGGAACTGGCTGGCAGTTCTTCGATCCAGAAGCAACTGGGCTTCACTACAAAAAGGCAAGTCCAACCAGGGAATGCCGCTGAGGGCAGAACTCCTCTATTTATCGCCGAACATTCTTCAATTATGACTGCCGATCACTTGTGCCAACTCTATAAGAAGTCGTTTCCTGACAGCGAAGCTGCAAGAGCGTATCAAATGCGCCGCTCCAAGTGCGCTTCCGTGACTAAGAACGTTCTTGGCACACACTTCAAGGCGGATCTGGCACAGGACACTGGGGACAGCTATTACAGCTTGATCATAGATGAGTCGACCGACATCAGTATCACAAAATTCCTTGCCATTTCTATCATCTATCACAGTGCCAGCCAGTCCAGGATCATGACCACATTCCTTAACTTGTGCACCTTGGAAGTGTGCACGGCAGATGGAATTGTGGCGGCCGTGAAATCCACTCTGATGGAGTACTGTCTTAAACTGGAAAGGATGAGAGGCGTAGGGACAGACAACGCTAGCGTTATGACGGGGATCAATAATGGCGTTCATCGGAAGTTGAAAGCTGAGGCTCCCCACCTCGTACTGATACGCTGAGTCTGCCACTCTTTGCAGCTAGCCACGTCGGCTGCTACGGCGGAAGCATTGCCGAGAATCTTGGAATACCTAATAAGCGAAACGTACAACTGGTTCGCAAGATCCCCTGCCCGGCAAATGGCGTACAAGAAGCTCTACGGTCTGATGAATGACGGCGATGAACCACTGAAGATTGTGCAAGCGTGCAGGACGCGATGGCTATCCCTCGAAATAGCCGTATCGAGGATCGTAGACCAGTGGACCGCATTGAAGGCGCACTTCGAGATTGCAAGGCGCACTGAAAAGTGCTATTCGGCAGAGGTGCTGTATGGTATGTATGGGGTACTTGCTTTTTTTGAGACCGATTCTGACAGATGTTCAGAAGGTTAACAAAGCATTCGAGGCGAAAGATGCGGATCAAACAAAGCTGCTGAAAGACCTCATGACTTTGCTTTCAAGCTTGGTTGAAAAAGTCCTAATTCCGACAGAGCAGATTGACGTTCTGACGGGCAGACTTGAGGACCACTTGAATCCCAAGCCATATCTGGGCTACTTGTTTGAGACGTACGTTGACAACATGAAAGCTCAGAAGACCGACGAGTTCTCTGTCGCAGATGAAGCTGTGATGCGAGAAAGCTGCATAAGGTTTATTACCACGCTAGTAGATGAAATCAGACAGCGACTTCCCGACAACATCACAGTTCTCCAGAAAACATCACTCTTATCGGTCGAAAACGCTTTGTGCGTCGTGAAGGAGCCATTGATTCCTCTGCTGGAAGCAATGGCAGTGCCCCCTGAAACGATCGAAAAAATTCAAAACCAGTGGTGCAAAATCACCCTCCTGGACTGGAAGCAAATATCGTCCACGCAGTCGTTCTGGTGTGAAGTTCACTCCTATAAGGACGCCTGCGGCGAAAACCCGTTCGCCGAGCTGGCCGGATTTGCCATGTCGATGCTCGTGCTGCCGTATTCAAATGCCGAAGTAGAGAGGACATTTAGTCAGCTTAACATAGTAAAATCCAACCTGACCCTATTGCAAAACCCAGCGCCACTGGGTACCAGCGTCCAGTGCCATGCCTGATTATGGGCCCAGCGTCGCGCTGGATACTGGGCCGCTGGAACGGCGTTTTACGGGAGGCGCTGGGTACTCGAGCGCGAAACGGCTCTACAGCGTTAAAACGGCGGTCCCTACGTTCCCTGCATCAATATATTAGTAAAGAAAATCATATAGAAAGCATCAGTGCAATAAAAAAAACGAGAAAAAGAAAACGTATGAAAAAAAAAGAAAAACCTCCACCACGAGCATTCGAACTCGCCACCTCTGAATCCCCATGCGAGCACTCTACCACTGTGCCACGCTGAAACACGTCAACGTTGTTGTAAAAGGGCTAGTCAATACAGTAAGACAGCGTTTCGTTTCATATTTCGGTGTCGCGTATTCCAGGAAGATGCGATCTTCCTTTACAAATCGCGCTTGCTTCTTTATTATTAGACACAAAAAAACGGTGGCCGGCTACGAATGAAATGCCCAAAATGGGAAGAGCGCTAGGTTTCTTTAAGAATTCCCGTTTTAACTCCGAAAAATTTCAAGTGGATCGAGGAGCAGGGTATAGTTTGACGGCTGTTACTGCCGATTTTTAACAGCCGTTTCTCGCCCTTGCTAATTATGAACATGTAGGGAAGCTTTATGATAACTCGTTCGATAAACACGCGCCTACATGAATTCATACTGAGTAGTTTTCTCGCGCGAGCGACGATATTACTGTGGGGCGGGCGTGTCCCAGTCAAAAAAAGTTAATGGGTCCAATTGGATGTTCCAGTTTGGAGTAATGGGGGCCAAAGGGAGCTAAGTGGGGTTCAGCTGGGGTCCAACTGGTTCCCAATTTTAACATTCAAGTACCTGAGTATTATTATGGCGCTCTTATGAAGGCTAGAAATATTTCGATTCATTGCAAATCTCTTGGAAAAAAATCATCTCAGGAGCATAGGCGTGCGCACAGGGGGGGCAGGGGGGAGGAGCAGCCGCCCCCCCCCCCTAATCAGCTAAGAGGGGGGGGGGGAATCTGCCCCGTACATTGACCCTTGCGATAGCAATTATATGGACACTCTCGGCGGATTTTTGCCGTCGCCGTTGCCGTAATTTTCCGTATAAAGTCCAAATTAATAACACCACCACGCGCATTCTAGCCGCGGGTAAAAGCTCACGAGCGCTGGTGACGAACGCGGCTGAAGCGGAGATTAAACTAGCCGGCCGTCTGTCTCCGCCGCACGGACAGCGCATGAGATAACATCTTCCCGCGTGCGGGCCTGCCGTCGATTGCTCATCAAACAGAGAGGAAACGCCCCGCCCGTCTTTCGTAAGGATCATGACGGGACGCCAGGGCAGCGGAAGGGGGGGGGGGGGGGACCGCATCTTTCGAAGGGCGCAGTCGCTTGCGCGCGCGCTCTCTCGAGGCATCAGGAGACGGCTCGTAAACTTGCTGTGCTCTCAACGCTTACTTCCCGTTTAGAGAACTCAGAGCAAGAAAACGCTTCGGTTCCTGGAGGGGCCATATTCCCTTAAACCAGCGTTTTGTTGAGTTACGCGAGATCGGATCCAAAAGAGTAAGCTGCTAGTCTTACTTCGTTTCACAATACAATTTTCGGTATCGCATTCATTGCTTCGCTCTTAAGCGAAAACTAAGTTTTTTTAAACCGTTAGCTATTGACTCCCGAAAGCGAGGGGCGGACGTGTAACATGGCGTAGCCGCTTCACTGTGGGCCGTCAGCGACGGGCCCGCTACTGACAGCTCCGCATTTGCGGCTGCTTCGACCAGTAGATATGATTTTACTAATGAGATGACATTTTTAAAAAAAGCAAGCAAAAATTCGAATTGGAACCCTAGCACGTGAGCTCGAAAGGGCAGGGCCTTTTAGGGGGTATTTACCGCAGAGTGATTACAAACTCGGACGTGCTGGCGGAAGGAATTGCGAAAAGCTGTTCTGGATGAAGATCCATGGATAAGTATATCTGAGGAAAAGTGTCAACGCGTTTCCGCCGTTCGCGTGCTCTTCCATAAACGCGAAGCAAGGAAAATTCGATATTGTCCCAAATATATCTACTGCGAGCGATCACAGATTTCATTCCGCGATGTCCGGAAACAGAAGTGACAGACATTTTAGCGGCACTCGTGAGTTATTACTGAACATTGCTTTCCTTACGTGCCGTGCGACGCTTGAGACGAGCTATCAGCAGCGTTTCTGGAACAGACGACGTCCGCCGATGAATCGCCGTCGCACTTTCTCGCTACCGATAGGCCTAGACGTCACGAGCCTCTGCGGAGAGCGCGTTTTGCTGTCGAGCCGACTTGCAGAACACGAAGCTGCGTCGGCACCGTGCATGGCATCGTGGCTAATGAAGTGCGTGCTGCAATGGGACTGTCCAGTTGGACTGTCCATGCAATGACTTCAAACATTTTAACCACCTCTGTGTATTTGAAGTTGTAACAGGATGACCTGCTGCCATGATGGGAGGATCCAGTTTGTAGCAATGGGACCCAAATGGAGTTCAGTGGGACCCATTGTGCAATGGGAGTGCCCATTTGGACTCCCCAATCACAGTAGATACATGAATTTGAAGTTTTTAGCAATTTTTAATGCGAGTAGTATTGCAAGTCATAAATGGAAATCCACAGTGATTCCACCCTTTAAGCCCTCTATTGAAATTATTTTATGCGTATTACCCAAACAGGATTCAAGCTGGTGTTTCAGCTTGGAATCCCTGAACTGTGAGAACTCTGTCACTTTACCTTGAAGTTCAAGCCTGGATTATATTCAGCTTGTTTACAATACTAGTCAGGCTTATTAAAGAGTCTGGATACGCCTAGTACACCGAAAGAAGGACGAAGAAGCACAGGGAAAGAGCGTCACTCGCAACTGGTTTATTCTCAGAAGAAACGCAGAAAATATATATGCCACGCCACACATGCGCACACCGCACTGCATCAGTTAGTCACTACACATAAAAAAACACGAGGTCAATAAAAAGGCATATCTAATCAAGCAGCGACGAGCAAGATTCGAATAGACGTCAGACTCTGCCCAGGCGGCGCTGCGAAAAACACCGCCACCAGCGCCCTCATCGTAGCCCTGGCACTAACTGGGTAGTGCAAGGAGAGCCGCCCGCAAGCGAATGTGCATAGGCCGCAATATAACCCTCCTCTTTCGTTGGTGTCGAGGCGCGGTTTCCTGAAAATCAAGGACCTGGAAAGCTTCTTCCGCCAATCCACGCTTCAGAAACAAAGGAAGCTGATCAAAGCGAACTGCGAGTACAATGCAAAATAAGTTTTAGTTATTCCCGCGCGCTGCAACTCGCAAGTACAAGCGAGCATCACACGACACCGAGTTCGAGGCAAGCCCTCCGATATCCGTTCTCTAGAGCCTAAATGCGTTAAAATCGGCTATATACGTATGCCACAGCGATAAAGTACCTACATACACGATCAATTTACTTAGCTATGCATCTTACGATCAGTGCTACAAAACTCGTTTCATCAGGGGCGAATGGCTCCGGCGATTTTCGCTTTGTCAGTTGCATTCTCCCTTAATCTCTCGCTTCCTGTGCATTGGCGTGTTTTATTACGCATCCTCAAATGGTCTCTTGATGGTCGTCTTCCGTTTGTATGTACTGCAAATGGGTATACGTGCGTGTCCACTTTCGCGGGGTACAACCAAAGGCAAAACCGTGGCCTCCGAGGTAGCTACGGCAACCGCGGAGGACACGGGCGAAACAAACCTGAAGGGGGTCACGACCAACATTCTGCGATTTACATGTGTGACGCACGTGGTGTTAGCTAGTTAGAACCAGAACTCTGAGCCTTCAAAACGTACATACGTCCGCATGCTGTGTTGTGACGACCAACTCGTCGCGGTGTGCGTATCACGCGTCTCCAGTCTGCCTCTAGCTGCTCACTTCGTGTTACACGACAAGCACCTCTGCTGAGCTTCATAGTCAAGGTTACCACGGTTTTGCATCAGGGCTACGCAAAACAGCAGAGCCACACATTCATGCCACCGGCTGTGGAGAACGCGGGCACTTCGCTTACCCAACACGCTCGCAACGGCCCGTATCCAGCGCTCTCGCCTTTCTTCTTTGTACGACAACTATGGAAATCGGTAAAACTGAACGTTGTTATTCAGTCTTTTACGTCCGTGGCAATTCACAACGCAACAGTGCGTCTTTTGCGGAGTTTCTTCGTAGCGTGCGGAGGACTCTCGTCTGCTGCTGTTTCCGCCGTCGTTCAGGCGAGTGATCCAGCAAGCACTTCACGACGGTTCGGTGGCGCGTCCGACTAGCGGAGAGCAATTCACAGCTCTCGTTCTGAGTGCTAAATGCGCAAACACACGCGATATTAAGCTCAATCGTTGTTTCGCACTCGCTAGTTGCACCTGGTCCCATAGCAAACTGTGCGAGAGGATCGGTCTTCTCCGACAGGTGGCGCCACACATCTTGGAAACTCCAGAGTCTGACGTCTATTCAGACATGTGCAAAACCACTGATGTGTCGCTTACACACAAGACTCCTTTCTTTATCCAAAAAGCTTCCATTAATTCCCGGGCCAGAGCATCTGAGCTTTTGGCAAGAACGGAAACGCTTGAAAATCTCTGCTCACAAGAACACGAATGGCAATGTGCAGGCAAATGTGCTGCCGAATTATTTCGAAGTGACGCTCATGTTCCCGAAGTCTTGACATTCAAACACCGACCAGTTTGGCCGATGTTAACCCAACCACAACTAAGTGGGATTTCATACACCACGCCCACCGAGCAATCCACATACTTCGAAGCGTGTTTTTTTCCCACAAGTGGAGGCCCTCGGTGGTTTAAAAATACGTGGACATAGGCCAGCCAACTTACGTGGCGCAGAAAAAACTACAGGCACATTGTACCTTCTAAGTTTTCGTGCCTTCTTTCTTGTGTCCGTGTTTGCACGCCCTGTCTTTTTAGAATGAATACTTACCAACTAGCTCAGCTCTCTGTTATTCAAAACATTGTACCTGTTAGCCACGTTCTTAAGGTTGTGCGCTACCTTATGAACATAAGGTACCACTATAGGTCTTTTGATTATGGGCTGCATGCTTTTCTTTGTGCCCTTCAACTTTTGAAGGAGGGTTTCGGCAACGGATACAACGATAGAGTTAGTATAGCCAGCTGAATGCAGCCGCCTAACCTGATCCATGTAACTATCCTGCATACTGTGAGGACAAGATTTCACCAGCGCTCTTTCGAGACACATGGTCGCAATGGCCCTTTTAACAAGTTTAGAATGGGCTGCTTCAAAAGGTAACAGCTCTTTGCGCGAACGTGGGCGATAGGCCCAGCACACGTGTCGCTCTGAGAAAGTGATGCTCAAGTCTAAAAATTGCCATCTATTGTCAATGGGAAGCTCATGCGTGAACGAAAGCGAACAAGCTGGCTTAAGGAAAGGATATTCCACAATTGGTCACAGCCACGCAATCAACCAAGTAATTCAATCTGCACAGTACAACAAATCCCTCTATATAGTTTTTATAGACTACGAAAAAGCAATAAACTTAATTGACATAGCAGCAATTCTGGAAGCAGCTTCCAGCGTGCTGGACAGAATAAAAGGAAAGAACAGGCATGGTATAACTTGATTGTTACTTGATGATGCAGCTCTACTCGTACTTGACGGATTCAAAAATTCTAGTGGAAATCAATTCGTGAGGAAATAAGCTGCTTCAGTGAGGTCATTCGAGGGTTACTTGGAAAAGTGTAGCAGGGCCCCTTTTGAAATGGTATTTAACCAATGAAAGGACATTGCCTGAGAAAAAAAAATTCAGGCAGTTCAACAGCCACTGACATAAAAAGAACACGCATGTCTATGGGCATATTGTGTACTTAACAGGGTTCCTTTAAAGGGACACTGAAGAGCGAAACAATTTTTCTCATATTAGTAAAGTACTCTTTCACAATACCAATAACGCCATGCTTGCTGCGAGAAGATGCTTAGTAAGCGAGAAAACGCGCAAAAACAAAATGTAGGTGGCGACGCCACCTTGAAGTTTCCGCACCATTCGCCATGACGTCACATGTTTTGACGGCTCCTACTAGGCACTACGTAGTTCCTAATCGGTAAAAATGAAGTGCACTGTCCTCTGAGGTGGCCATAGACTTCACATACCAAGTTTGGGGTAATTTTGTTGAGCCAATGGTGCCAAAATAGGATAAATACACTTTGAAATTCGTGACGTCAAGCGGGGAGATTTCGGCGCAAAATTTAAAAATGAAACTTTGAACTTGATTTTCTCCTCTATTAATAAACCTATGACGGTGAAATTAACGACATTAGTGTTCTCAGAGCACAATTTATCAATCTAGGCCGGTTCATTGTTTCTCTTTAGTGTCCCTTTAAAACTGACACAGCAAAAGTGTTTCGCTTTAAATATATTACAGTGTAACGGAACTAGGAGGCAAGCATACATAGGAAGCACTTTCGAGGTCCACAAACACTACAACCTGGCTTATTTCTGAACATTGGATTAGGGACGTATTTGCTGCCTTGCGATTTACTTTCAGCACATGACACATGGTCACCAAGTTGTACTTTACTGGAGTGCAGCTTAATTTTCTTGTGGAGATATATGCTTTGTTGTCACTGCCATGATAGATTCCTTCAATGACTGAAAAACACCCATCCTGAAGTATTACAACAGAACTGTCAGTTCTCTTGTTGGATGCATACATGCTGTCAGTGATAATTGAACCCTTGGTCAGCATTCGTCTGTACTTGGTGAACTCAAGGGTAGTTCCATGCCGAGATGACTGCAAGCCTGCTGGTGCATGCTGGGAACCGCGTCCAAAAAAACGAAAGCCATCACAGCTAAGTGTGCTTTTTTGTGTTGACGTGCCATCAAAAGATGCGCAGTACTCGGCTACACTTGGGTTAACAGCCAGATCTTGAAGCTCTACAACCATGTTATCCATCTGTAGGACTCGGCAGACTTGATGAGCAATTCCGTTCGCAGCTTTCACAGCTCCTTTCAGGCTGCCATTCCCAGCCTCAAATGGGAACGCACTGTGGGTCCAGAGGGGTCCCCAAAGGCGCACACTCTTTACTATGTGAGTAAGCTGGTGCATATTGAAAGTCATAAATGACTTGCCAAACAGCACTTCGGCACGCACGTGGAACTCCAGGAATAGCTCCTCGGCAATGGCAAGCTCGGCGGGGCTAATTGTGTGCTGCAACATAATATGCAAGGCTTCGACTAGGCAGGCCCAGTGCTGCAAGTATGCCTTATCCAGAATGCCATGTAGAACAGGCACACTGTAGCAAAGAAGCCAGTTTTCCAGCTCCTTGGCCTTCCACCATTTCCGCTCTTCTGTAGGCCTCGGCATTCGCCTCACATCCATTGGTGGCTTAATAGACATAAGCCTATGGTCCACTATGTGCTGCTGTCGGCTTATAGAACATTCGCTGTCGGAGTTGAACCATAGTTCTAAAAACTGGCGCGCTACTCCCAGCAAGACGCAGTGCATGTAGTCTGGCACAAAGCTCCACACTATGTTGAAATGGGGCAGGCTTATCAGTGGCGACACCGTTTTGACCCCATGAACAGCCACTCCCCCTTTCAGAGCCACCTCCATGTCAGTCAGCATCTGCAGTTCTGTTCTCTCGGGAGGTTCAACTTCCTGAACTGGGTATTTAGTTGCCCCACCAGCTCTTTCACCTTTTTGCAGACACCAATTACATCCAAAATACCCATTAAATTGGGTCACGCCTTGCATCGGTGCCCTGGCAACTGAATCTACACTGGAACAGATACAGTACACTTTATATTGTTCTACTTTTCCTTGACGTTGCAATTCAACGCCCTTCTCGCACAGCTCGTTCATTTTTTCGACAAAGGTACCTTGAAAAAGTGCCATGTTCGGCTTTTCTTTCCAGAACCACAATGCAGCCAGGACCAGTTTCGACATTCTTTGCTGTGGAGGGAGCTCATTTACAATTAGCTGAATGGGCCAAATTGATGTTCCACTTGATTTAAAAAGTGGGGTCCCGTCTGCATTCAATGAAAAACTGATTCTTGGTCCACAGTGTTGAGTTGCGGCTACAAAAGTTCGATACATTTTACCATCCCAGATGTCTGAAAATGTCCTGTTCGGTGGAAGGGGCTTTGTTAAATCAAGGAGATCACAGTCTTTTAGCAACCTTTGATGTTGTGACTCAACATCAAGAGTGACAAAAAAGGGAGCATCCGAGAGGGAAGACACAAAAGTTGTGTGATTGCACTCCAAGCATTTCAAGTAGGAATTTGTCTGAACACTGCCAATGTGCGAAAAACATTTTGGACAAAAAAAGAAAAAAGTCATAGTGGTGCCAGTTTTGTTAAGAAGTTTATGTAGGTGATACCGTGGGTGAGGCAATATAGGCTTGTCAAAAATTCTGTTGATGAGGTCTATTAAACTAGTTAAGCCTGTGAGAGTCAAATTATTCTTCACAGCATGCTTTAATGCCATAAGGAGGATATCTCCCTTTGAAAGCACCACTTTCTCAGTGACAATGTCTGTAAAAAGGTCTCCAAAGCGTGCCTTGCAATAAGGGTCAGGCTCCGTCAGTGGATCAGGAGCAGCTTGCTGAAAGTGAGAAAAAAAAAAGAACGAGCTTTCATCAATGGGGCTTTCACACAATTCAATTATGGTGGCCTGTGATATGCCCAAAGAATATGAACAAATAAATTAGTCATTGATCACACAAAACAGCAGGCCTGCTATAGCCTTTAACACACTAACTGGCGGGATATTCTTTAAAATGAAAGAGCCAGTGATTTTAAAACAAATCATTCATCAAATTACTGGTCACTTCTAACAGTGCCCATTTAGCACAGACAGTTTCCAGTACATAAACGAGCCTTGGAATACTAGTGCCCTTGAAATTGACCGTAAATCTAGTTATCTCCAGTTATAAAACACACCATGTCATCATCCAATCTGAGGGAGTCTCCAGGGAAACCTTGCTGTGGAGCATGATCATCTAAAATAACATCCTGCAAAGAAAAGAAAAAAGAAACATTCAGTGTCACAGTAACCTATCCTGCCTAGTTCTAGTTAGCTGTTCTAGTGCTCTCATTGCACATAAATTACATGAGAACAGACCACCCCAGCCAGTGTACGGTGCCATGCCATGCTCTGCGAACTGTTGCTGGTTATTCCTAGAGCTTATTGTCCCAAGGGAGAACTCGTCTGAACTCATTATGCAAGAGCAGCCACAGTGCCAATGCACTTGCTCAAAATTGTTCTGGTGTATGTGAATCTTCCAGCTCTGAAATGCACACATTTGCAAAGTGCAACAAGTGTATAAAATTTACCTCTTCGTCCTCATCAAACAGTGATGGATCATCTGCATCGGAAAAGCTTGCGATGCTGTCTTGAAGTGGGGCTTCCTACAAAAACCAAAATTTCTAATTTCCCATCGATGATAATAATATACGTGTAAACATAGCATGCAGGACAAACTAACTTCATCTGATGGGGCGTCAGGCAGGCGCGCAGGAAAGTCCTGTGACGTATGACCACTGTTTCTCTGCTCTTGTGCTTCTGGGGCTGCAGCAGGAGCTGTCAAAGTGCTGCCAGCTGACGAGCCTAACTGGTCGACACTTGACGTTGCCTGCGATAGAACACGTGTGCCGATAGTAAACGGCTCATCGTATAGAAAACAATTGTTCTCGCCACTGCCAGCTCAATTTACCGGCTCATTATCGGACTCGGGGAAATCTTCATCACTTTCCGAGCGTTCGCCGGGGCTATCAACGTCACTTTCCCAGCTCTTCTCTGACGCAGTTCGACTTGGTGGATCTGCCCTTTCTGTGTCACTGTCTGCGTCGTCACTCGAAAGAGGCACGCGTGTGCTGGTGTCCTAGAAGAAAATGAGGTTTAGGTTTAAAGTGCTGCGCTAACTTGGCGAAAAAGAAAATGCACTGATAAAAAATAGCAATTTCGCACGGCCGAGTACATTCGATCGCGTGCAGAGCTTGATTGAAGGATTGTCAAAAAATGATCGTAAAACACGGCGCAACGATCTGTGTCGTTGAGCACCATGCAGTTCGATGTTGTGGATACCTGCTGATATGATCAACAGGGCCCTGATCAAGCAAAAACCCGATCGAATGTGCCCATCCACGTTGAAAATCATCAGAACTTACGCTCTGCAGGCAAGAGCGCGCAGTGCTCCTTGGTAGCAGAAACTGCGACTTGGGACCTAAGTAAGTCTTGTAAGGTTCTCTCTTCCTTTTCTTCGGACCACGCTCCATCGCAACGCCTGGAAGCAACAAGCTGGCACGGCTTATTTCACTCCAGGACGCGATGATTCCGATGAAAGCCAGAAACAGTCAGGTCAGAAACAACGATATTACGTGCACGCTGCAGCCAGTCGACAAGTCAATTATTTAAACGGCGTAGTATTGAACATTCACTATGAAGTAAAAAAAAACATTTTTTTCTTAATTTTCTGCGTAACAAAGTGTGAAGAATCAGATGTTTGTCAATAAACTGTCAGATGCGCAGCTGCGGTCAGTCTATGTGCGGCTTTGTTCGCGCAAACGTCAGCCATTCGGTCAGTTGAAGCGCACGTGTGTAAATTCGCACTACACGTGTACGTTGGTTTTGTTCAACATCGCGAGATGATTACTCACGTTAGAGTTCGCTATGAGGATGATAAGCAACTTCAAACTGTTCCAGTAGACGATGTGAAAGATTTTGCACCGCGTCACCACCAAGACTTCAAGTCCAAGTCTCTTTATTTGGACCGACGACGATGGAGAGAGTGATTATTATAAGGCACGGATTCTGGCACTGGGAGGTAAGCTTGCTCTTAAAATTTTTTTGCTTGATATGTTGCCGGTGAAATGCATTCGCTTTGACCTGGCCGGCTGTTAAGCACTGTTCGCCATTCATAACTACAAGGTAGTTTTAGCCGTAATCTACGCTGGCATGGTCGTCACTTAGTTCGTTTTGTAATTCACGCGCGATCGCAAAATTGTGTGGCGTCATTATTAACTTAGTATGCCTGAAAGCTCCACAGCAATGACGCTGTTATTTGCCCGGCCGCGGAGAAATACCCGCAGCGTCAAGTATATCGCCTCACATTACCGGTCTGCACTTTTGCGGTAGAGTGCGCTTTTGTCTGTGGCCCCAGCTTTGAAATATACCTAATGGCAGGGTCCGCACGCTCCTCTTTTGCCTTCTGCATGATATTGTATTAGAACGGTACTAAGTGTTCACACGAGGTTCGATTCTTAATATACAATTCAATAACACCAACAAAAGTACATGCTAAAGATCGTGAGATGTGCCATCAGAGGCTGACGTGTGTAGGACACTAGCTCAATAAATGTTCACGTTGCAATCCGCCCTCTTGTTTTCCAGAATCGGAGGACTTCGCTGACACTCAGAGCAAAGAAAGAACACGTATTCCTAAGAGGGCTTATTCGCCAGCACCTTCCGACTACGAGAACGAAGCGGAGGTAAATTATTTTATAAAGCACCTACAAAAGGTCTTGATTAACACTTGTTGAGTAAACAGTGTGTTACGAGTTGTTTTCTATTTTTCCCAGAGCCCTATCAAAGAAAAAACAAAAGGCAAAACAACAAGCGGCCCAGAGTCGCGCCTTCTACACTTGCTGAAGAGCAAAAAAGAAAATATGAAGAGGCAAAATCGACACGGGTCACATTCTAAAAAAGCAGCACAGAGAAGAGACGGACAGCGGACGCCTTTGGAAGGCTCATGAAACCATCGAGCATTTCGAGGAGCAGATTGAAAAAAAAAGAGCAATCATTCGTGAATTAAAAAAACAGAATGAAGAAAAGGACAGTGAGATAGCCCAACTTAGAAGACTGAATATAGACCTTCAGGACAAAGTTATTTCTGCATTGGAAGACATGAAAGGTATAGAGTAGAAAATATCCTAATTGTACAGATTTTGTGTTGTGAAGGCATTAACGCCATTCTTGCGACATTTAGTAGTTTGCACAGCTTGTTACCGTAAAAATTTTGACAGTTTTGAAATAGAGATATTTCAACTTTTACCTAATGTACGGTACACCTGAGATCGTGAACTATTACCGTTTCTAAAACTTCTGTGTGAAATCTGATGAAAATGTTTTGCCAGCTCTAACTTTTTCCTCTCTTGATAATGCAAACAGCATTGCAATGACCTGTACCCCATGTCTAAATGCCGGCTGCAGAATTATGAAAAAGACAGATTGCAGCCAATCATTCGGAATCCCCTCTCTGTCGGATGAACCGCAAGACCCCTTGACAGAGCGAGCCCTTCTCCCAGGCCCATCTGATCAGCAACTGAATGACAGTGAAACGATGGTATTCTATCTCGAACTTCATTAGTATGCTACTGTCCAAGTTACACACAATTGTCCTTTTGAAAGCATGTTAAAGCAATGTACAAGCAAGATTGAGCATTATAGATTACTAGCTGTAGAAGTTTGTCAGCGCACAGTTGTGCAAGACATTCTAAAAAGAATACAGTTATCATTATGGATATGTGTAAATTTTAAGCATAACATATGAATGACAAAGAAAAGAAATTTTTGTTGTCACTAGCACTTCATGCGAACATCGCAATATGTCAAGTTTACTCTACTGCTGTTGCTGCTGGTCATCCATCACGTACAAATGAACAGTGAGAGTTTGTAGTATAACCGAAATGCGGGCGAGTTGAAACATATCCATTATTGGGCAGCGCACAAAGACAACACACGAGATAGGGTGAGGGTTTGGTTCGTAGTGATACTACCTTCTGTAATTGGTTAGTAGAAGGGTTCACAAGCTTTTGTCCTTGTCCTACAACGTAAAAGTACAGAAGTCTGCTTGCATGACAAGTGATATTGACTTGCTTTTCAGTAACCTTTTAGCTGTTTCTGCTGCTGATGTGAAAGTATAAGCATGGAATATCCCAAACAGTGTCCTGGTCATGTTTTGAAAAGCGCATGTAACAACGGTCTTGCTACATATAGTGCATTTGTTACAATGGCAATGCAGGATGCACATTGTAGCATCTGACAACTTTTTTAGAGTAAATGTGAGTTCAGTATGGTAGCAAGTGCTGCTGCTAAAAGTAAGTGGAATACGTCAGTATTACGAACTAAAGCATTCTTCCTTGATATAACAGAGGAAACCATGTAACATAAGGTCTATTCGTATTACTGTGTACTACTTGAACTGGTCCACGGTTGTGCGACCTAGGCGCCGTCGTCATGCAAGGAAGGTATCGGCATGTGCAGCGGCAACGCGATACTGGATCGAATACGATTCTCTCAAGTTCTGGCAGCTATGACTTGCGAAAGCAGTACCGCTTATGTTGCCTGGTATTCGCAACTACCAAAACAATTTCACTAACGTACTTGTTGGACATCAGTACTGATGAATGCAGTCGGCTTTGTTGTCTGCTGCGGTTCCAGCCATCTTGTGCTGTACGGATTCGGCACCACCTCACTGAGAAGGTGCAGGGAATTTGTGAACTAGTCTTGCACGATGGCTGCAATTTTTATAAATGAATGCTGTGGTGCTAACACTGCCTTGTGAAGCTCATAAAAGGAATGCTGGAGTGCAGCACCACCGTGAACTGGCTCACAATGTACAGGTGAAATAAATGGGCCTGTATTGTTTTGGGATGTGAGATGTGCTGCACAGCACAGGGATGCCATTAGTATGCATCTGTTCACTGCAGGTGGACATTGGGCGAGGGCTCATGGTCAAGAAAGGTGCATGGGAACATGTGCAGTGCCACCATAAGGATTCCTTGTTTGTTAAAGACCTGCTGGTGACCATTTGGCCAAAAGACATCCTTAAGGAGCGCTCCCTGCAAGGTTGGTTATTATACAAAAACATGTAGTGTATAAAAGTTGGTAACTAGAGGATTCATTGTTGTGGATGTCTGTTATGCAGGGAAACATTGCCCAAGGTTCCCTGACCGCCCACGTAAGGCTCCCCTTACACCATGGAAGCTGGACATAATGCGTGGTAAGTTCGCAGACAGTCTCTTGTGATGCATATTGAGCCAATTTTATTCTTGGTACATGAAATCATGGCAAAGCTCGGTTGCAGTTGAGTCTATTGTGAAGCCGAGATTAACTTTACAATGTACTTTGGCTTCAAGTATTGAACACACCTTTACATAAAGTAGTTGTAAAAAGGTGACTCAACACCTTGCATCTTTCTTACTTTAAGTTCATGTGTACTTTCAATATGTCAGAGTGTAGGCAGGTGTAAGTCTTAAGTCTCTTAAATGCACTGGTAGTTGAAAATGTTAGAACCAACCATTCAACAAGGGTTTAGACAGCCATCATTTTTTTAACGTAAGGTGTATCTCTTTTATTAAGAAAATGGCAAAACAAGAGATATGCTGCTCTACTGTCATTGTTGGCCCCTAGCTATATACCACAGTTGCACGGTGCACACTGGAGATCTGTGAAATGTAACATTGCTTTTAGATTATTTGTGTGTGTGTGCAAGGTTTGCCTTTTCCCTTTGCTAAAAAATGCTGAAATGAACCGCTTTTCCTAACTAGAGAATGCCTTCTGTGTTGTTGAAACCTAAACTGATAAGACAACTTTTAGGCTATGCATACCACATCATCATTGCATTAAGAGAGATGTCTGAAACATCTGTATTAAAAAATCTGTTTTGTTTTTTTTCAATTTTTTCTTGACTTGTACTTTGAAGTGGTAGTAATGCTATTACTTCCTTAAGCAGCTAGTTTTTCCAAGGCTGTTTAGTAAAAACTTTTGTTGTTTCAGACTGCTACAGAGCACGCCTAGAGCGTCAAGGTGTGCCTGCAGGAGTACTACCATTGGCAGTGAAACAAATGAGTCACTTCATTGTTGAAAAGCTTGCGGATATTGAGAAGCTGGCCAAGCGGTAAGGTGCTGCTCTGCGTGTCCTATATGTCAGGAGACTCCTTTTTTTTTTAAATGTAGTACTGAACCATATTCATGTGCTTGCAACACGCATGTGCAGAAACAGAAAAGGCGACTGCATTGAATTATTTTAAGGGGGGACTTAGCACTTGAAAAAAATTTTTTTCATTTCTTGATCGATCTTGATGAAACTTCCTTAGTGTATGTATATTTGTGCGCTAATTTCAAGTATGCAATTATTTTTTTTGTATGACGAGTAGTTCTTAAAATACAAAATATTTCATGTGCCTTTTGAGGAGCGAGGTTTTTTCTTACGATGATTTGCAATCAGAACTGTGTGCAGTGCAACAAAAATTGATGTTCTAAACCTATTAGAACAAAAGTTATGGTATGTTGAACATACATGAGTGAGTCAACTTCAAGCTGGAATTTCACTTGTGTATACGTTCAACATACTATAGCTTTTGTTCTAATGGGTTTAGAACATCCATTTTTGTTGCACTGCACACTGTTCTGATTGCAGATTATTGTGATATGCCGATTAACTTTGTAAACACTCTGTTTAGAAAAGATCTTGCTCCCCAAGCGCCATACGAAATATTTTGTATTTCAAACTCTACACATTATGCTAGAAAAATAATTGCATATTAGAAATCCACACACAGACATACATAAAGTCACCAAGTTTCATCAAAATCGATCAAGAAATAAAAAAAAATGTGTAAGAGCAGTGTCCCTTAAGTGTTTGACAAAGAATGTGTAGTGTTGCTTCTAGACTTCGAAGAATGTAAGGCAATGTGTGGAGGACTAAATGTAAAAATTGTACAAAACATTTGCAGGGCAAAGGACAACCAGGGCTCTGCTGAAGCGTAACGGTGGAGAACCTTCTGTGCACTTTATAAATTGTGTAAATATTATCTAATGTGTGAATAAATATTCTGTGTCTTAAATTTTTTCTCTCTAGCATTGTTTTTCTCTTGCATGTGCATGCATTTAAATATGCAGTAAGGTCACATTCACACTAGTTGATCCAGTCTGTCAGTGCTGGGCAGTATCGAAGATACATGTATCTTAGATACTATCTTAGATACTCTATGGGTATCTTGTATCTGTATCGCGATACGTCTCGAAAGACGGGTATCTGTATCTGTATTTTCGATACATTCGATAATGTATCGTGTATCTTAAGATACAAGATACTTCTATCGCAACACAGCCGTGCGAAACAATAATCTCGGGCCAAGCTCCGCTTCTCAAGCTGGTACTGGTGCCACTAAACCATCTGAATAAGTCTAAGGGCAGTGACGCAATTTTATTTTTCCGCCAGAGTCCTCCAGTGAGGGCAGGAGATGAGGAAGACAAGCGCGCGGACATTCTACGCCCAGCCCACGTACCTTTTGTTTTCTCGATTTCTTTTCTTTTTAGTTGCGCCAATGCCGCGACACTTGCTCTTAGCCACTGTCCTGCGCCGCGTACTCCACTGCGTGCAGCGTCTATGGCGCAAATTCTGATGTTGCTACAGTGTCGTTTTTGAAGATTCTCTTGCGTCTTGCGTCTTGCTCCGTAACGAAATGTGATGCGTGCAAGAATGGGGTTGCTTTGTGTCTCGTGGATTTTACATATCAGCGATTTGAAGGATCTCGTGAATGTAAGTTTGACTTGCATGCAATGAATTAACTTATATGCAAATAAGATTCTAGCAATTCTTTAGCACTATTGGTACTGATGCTAGATATAATAGAGCAAGCGTTTTTGACCTAACAAAAAATATATCGGCGTACCGTATTTTTCACTTCCTGCTACATTTATTCAAAGAATTTATGAAATCATAATTTGATTATTAGCACAACTGCTTTCTTAGCTACCATTTTGCAGCGCATACATTAACTAGGTCTCTGTACTGTTTGTCCGGTCTGGTAACTGCAGTATGCCTTTGTAATGCGCTCTCAAAATAAGATCTCTGCTTTATTCTTCTGACTGTCTGCTTTATTTCTACTACTGTTTACACATTTACACGTTGCCAAGGCGATTTTGAAAACAAATATATAATTATGTGGGCGTCCCTTGAGTTACAGTACAAAACATTCTACTTACCGCTTAGGAAAATAGCGAAATTGAGCTTGCATTATAATAATGGAAATCATTAGGAGCCATCTTAAAGATGTTTGGAAGGGGATTCAAGAAAAATTGTTTTACTGAATCCTCCGTTTTACTCATGAGCATCCCAATGAGACGTTTCAGGCAATTTTCTATAGGCCCTGAACAGGTAAACTGACGATACTTCATGCTCATAGCTATTAAGGGCGCCATCTGTATTGTGTTTCTGTACTAATTCAATGTGAATGTTTCATACAGAAGCACCTCTCTATTTTACTTATACTTGTTTTCCTCTTCTAGGCCTTCTTAAACATTTTTCGTATTACTAATCGCCACCTAATGGGAGCTATAAGCGGCAATAGTGCGAATAGAGGCTGTGTCCTGCGACGCTTTGTGCAACTATACAATACGTCTGAGACGTTTCTATCTTGCACATGTTCTCTCGTAGACGAAAAATTGCTAAACAATTGCACGTTAGTGAGTATATCAACAAAGAATCCTTTACGGCAGCAGATAAGTAGAATAATAAAATTCATTGTAGTTTTACGTCATCTACGCATACACCAGGGGTCCCAAACTCAGCTTATAGCCAGCGGGCCGCAGTCGCGAAATTTAGTTCCAAGGGCCGGGACAGTGAAGATGATGGGAGAGAGTTTGAACACAATGACGTTGCATTCGAAAGGAAGCCTTTCCCATGTCTCATATATAGGTCATTTCTGAAGGGGATTTGGAGTCAGGATTCGAGAAACATCGATACCGATCTACAAAACGAGGGAATTCTGGACGCGGATTCTGAAATATAGAGTTTTTGTTCCACGGTTATGTTTCAGCACACGGTGACCACATGTTCCTCACGAAAGGAATGCTTGAGACCTGTCATGTCTGTGTAGTTCACGAATATACTTATTTTAGAAAATAAAAAGAAATGGGACGGAGACGGTCATGTGTGCTGGCCGGGCCGCTAGCAAAAGGTCTCAAACCCCTAGTATACACCATGCGTCCCCCCCCCCCCAAAAAAAAATGGCGCTACCAGCGTTGTTGCTGCTGTACACCTGTCCGGATATGCGGTATGGTGCAAACTGTCTTTTGCGGACAAGGTAAAAGTCCACACCAGTATTTGCGCCGTCGTGCGAAGGCTTCTTATAGAAGTTATTGTGTATATGGCAACCCGCTAGCTGGTCCGCAAGCTGAGCAACGACTCCCATCAATTACAAAGATGAAAAGCAAGAGCCGCTCTCAGCGAAGTGTATAAAGAGTTGTCCATGTGATGAAGCTAAAACAAAACCCTAGAAATTGTTTTGGAAGGAAACTAATGTACTTTGAACAAGAAGGGCAATACTTTTGAGATACTAACAGACATTTTATTCAAGTTAAACAAAATAGGTCACAGTTAAGAAATTTTCAAGAAGACATTTTCGTGCATAGGTGTTTGCTGCTGCATTATATGGATCTACAATAACAAATTTGACAATGTATCGAAGTATCTTAAGATACAATTGCGAAGTATCGTATCGGATACAATTATTGCGGCAGTATCTTGTATCTGTATCTCCAATACTTCTTGCCTGGGTATCTTGTATCGTATCGCGATACAATTTCAAAGTATCTTTGCCCAGCCCTGCAGTCTGTGCTGTTTCCAGTATGCCATGGATTTGCAATGAAATGCAGTGTGATGACAGCCAGCCTTTTGCAGGATTGCCATTTTTTCCTTGCATCTGCAGTGACGTGATAATTGTGTATCTGTGGGTCAACCAACAGGCATCAACGAGGCAACCACTTTATTACCAGCCAGCTTCACTTTGCTTTCTCTCTGACACCAACTACTGACAGGCTGAAATGTAGTTAGCTTCAACCACATGCTTACCAGAAACTAATGGGTGCCCACCCATTTTGAATTGATTTACCAGGTAGAATGGTGACTGCTTTAGCACCAGCTGCTATCAATGGACCGAACATATGGAATCACTGGATTACCAGTTAGCTTCAACGGGTCAGCCAACTGACACCAGCTGGGCAACCACTTGCTTACCAGTTAGTCTCAATGGGTTAACCATTTGAGGCCAGTGAGTTTACCAATTGATCACCAGTTAGCTTCAACGGGTCAGCCAACTGACACCAGCTGGGCAACCACTTGCTTACCAGTTAGTCTCAATGGGCTGGCCATTTGAGGCCAACGGTGTTGCCAATTAGCTTCAATGGGTCAACCAGCTGACACCAATTGGACGAACACTTGCTTACCTATTAGTCTCAACAGGCTGGCCATTTGAGGCCAAAGGTGTTGCCAATTAGCTTCAATGGGTCAACCAGCTGACACCAGTTGGACAACCACTTGCTTACCCGTTAGTCTCAACAGGCTGGCCATTTGAGGCCAACGGGGTAACCAATTGGTAACCATACAGCTTTAATTGCTTTACACCATTGGAACTAACTGGCAATTGGCTCGGCACCAGGTATGCTTAACTGGTGGCCAATTGGGACCCCTGTTGAACCGGTTACATTTAACTGGTTGCCCAATTGGATTCCCTTTTGGACCAATCATGCTGAACTGGTTGACCACTTGGATCCCCTGTTGGAACCTAAGGGTTCACCCATTGATTCGAGCTGGACCACGTTCAGTGGGTGGCGAAAATCCTACTGGTCCAAGGCCCATTGATGCCAATTGGAAATTTTCCAATTGGACCCACTAAATTTTTTCGACTGGGGTCTGTATTCTGACTTGCAGTTCTATCGATACCTACAACTGTAAAAGCGCTCCGCAAAAACAAAAACGATTAGTTGAAAAAAGATGCTGGTGTGTTAGTTCACTAACGCGTACCGGTTGACAGGTATGTGTTCTGACGTATGAGTCAGAAGTACCAGCGAGTGTGGCCGCCTGCTTTCAGGGAGCCTGCGTTTGTTGCTGAAAGCGCGTCGCATCGATGGTCATCGCTCCTTGTGCGGACACCGTACACAAGAAAAAATACTTAATTTAGGTTAACGGATGTCCAGACTATACTTTACAGTAATTCTTACATGTTGGAATTGCGTGTGCTTAAACCAAGAAGCGCCGGTGGCATGTAGACGGACTCGGCCGGTACGCTAGGCTTAACACTCGCTGGGAGCCGCACTGGATATGAACGATCTCGGCGCAGATGAGTTGCGATGGTTGAAGTTTCTGCATTTTAGCCTCGAAACCTTTTTAACTGTTACCTAACGTATATATGAAGTAAGTGGAAGTGCAAGAATTGCCCAAGATGCGTTTCCGGTGTGGCGATATCGAACGACGGCTGTTTTTCCGGCCTCCGTTGGGAAAGGTCGCGAAGCCAGCGCTCATTTACTTCTTGCCAACTGCACGGCGATGTAACGATTTGCTCTGTATGTTCAGACCAACGCCTCCAGACTTATAAACATTACAATATGAAGTCATTACCGCCACACATCACGGATGCAATATATATATATATATATATATATATATATATGAGCGGCATGCACAAAATGTGTATTCATTGCTGCTACGTACGTGTTCCGCAATAATTAACGACGTTATTGGCACTACATGAATAAAAAAAGCGTGGTAGAAAGCAAAATGATCAGTGTTGGCTGATTTGGTTTATTAGCATATTTTTCTCCCCATTCGACAGGGAAACATTAAAAGTGACCGTGATTGCAGATGTGCAAGCACGTTAACACAATGCGAGATACTTCAAGTGTCGTTTTTATTCCCGCATGCCACATTTAAAAATCACAGGCGCAAGAAATTGCATACACATGACTATGATCGTAGAACCAATTTATCAATTTCAGAGAGATGTGAGGCTTTACTGCTGCACTCACCTTGATCTTCATCTGCACGAACTTGTTCTGGCGGCGTCGCCAGACAGGACGCAGCAGCGTGACTTCTTTTGCGGCCAGAGCTGTTTGAACTTCTAGGTGCTACTCTGGGCACGTAATTTATCGACCTTATATAATCAGAGAGGTCCTGTAATATTTGCTCCTTTTCTGCATATTGTTCCTCCGTTCCCGACCTGCAAAGCGAAATGCGTGCATGTTACAGCAGGCTTGCTGCTCTCTAAAACACGTCTCTAACCCCCGTATTCAGAAACTCTCCTTCACTTGAACTTCACTTGCCACCGCCTTCAACGCGTTTCGAACGCGCTGCCTTTAGGCTGTGCCAAGGCAGCACGAACGCGCTTCGAACGCGCTGCCCAAGGCGGTGGCAAGTCAAGTTCAAGTCGAGGAGCGTTTCTGAATACGGGGTAAATACCCGCTCACTCTAGCGGCACGGCGATGGCTCTCAAAAACGATGCCGAATCGGGACGAATACATTGCTGTAGAAGCTTAAGGACATGAATCTAAAGCAAGTGGAAGCATCGATTCGGAGCTTACAAGCTACAGAGCGCACGGCGGCCACTTGATAGATTCGAGGTGGAAGACAACAGTTTGCTTTTCACAGTGCGACTATGTTTGTCGGAGACGCGAACGGCTTAAAGCGTCGCCGGCGAAGCTTAGCGCGCACCGCGTTGGACAGCTCTCGCGCGGAATTAAATGCTATCTGCGCGGACAATACATAAAAAGTGGTACTTACTTTCTTAAGTTTTTTGTATCTTCTTGCCTCCAGTAACCGATTAAAAGATCGACACGGTCCTTCAGGCTTCTTAGCGTGAGCTCCCGGCCAAGCACACCTTTCAAGTTTTCGATCACATGAATCCACTGCAAGTCGTCGTTAAATGGCTTGCTCGCTGCCACTTCTCTTAAAGGGGCCCTGCAACACCTTTCTTAGTTATATTGGAATAGTCTCATTATTGACGTATGACTCTTCACGAGTCATATGCCGCAAAAATTTTTCGAATCCGTCAAGTCTAAGTGGTGTTACCAAATTATAGCGATCACGTTCCGCAGCTTTCTCCCTCAACTCAACGCCGCGAGCGCGCGGAAATCTAGGCAGCGAGTCGAGGGAGGCAGCGCAGAGGAGCGAGGCTCCGCCCAAGAGCGCCGGCGGAGTTTTTTTCTTCATTTTTTTCTCTCTGACGTCTGGGCGCAACCACGTGGTCTGTGCCGCCACTTCCGGTCGGCTTGCGTCGTTCTCGTCGAGCGGAGCCGATATCGCGCGTGCTTGAAAACTGCGCGTCGGTTTGGTAATGTTGGGTGTGCACCTCGAACGCCGTAGTGTTTTCATCGCTCTGCCAACCATGGAAGCAAACCTGCGCGCTCGTTTGGAACGAATGACAGCTGAGATCAGTTTCGGCCCATACTCCGATACACCGCCTCGTAAGACGGCACTGGCAGACGACCCCGAAGCGCCGCCATTACCGGACGCCAGCTTTGTTATCGGAGACACGCTGCGCCCGTGCCTCGGTCGGTCGTGAGAACGTGCCGACGATGCAGTTCTCAGCTGACGAGGCAACACGCGAACGGCTGCCACTCTCAACGGCAACCGGCGATGGTCAAAAGCACAGAAATAATCACGCTTTCGGCACTGCGCATGGCGAAGAAAACGGAACCACGCAACTACGAGCAGACGAGCTGACGGTGAGACCGGAAGTGCTAATATTAATGTTTGTTCGGTGTTTTTAACGCGATAACAGAATATAAACATACATATTATCTACTTATTGAACTCAAAATTAACAACGAAAGTAATAATGAGGGTGTTATCGTGATTATAACATCAGCCAATGGTGGAACTGCCGACAATCGCGTCATATTTTGCGGACTAATACATCACTTGTCGAGAGAAGAGGGAGCGATTTTCAGCTGACTTTGAGAATTTATTGTAAATTCCAGGCCGTGCGCATCGCTGTAATATTTGGCTCGCGTGTTCTCGGGAGCCTCGACTACCGATCGGCAGCGCTTTTTGAGCATGCTCGAAAAGTGTTGCAGGGCCCCTTTAAAATGGCTAGGTCTTCTTCGGTAGTGAAACAGCGCCGGGGCCTTTTCGCCTGCAGCCGAACCTGCGCCGCGCTTGGAGGTGCCGCCGAAGACATGCCGCCGCCGCTTGTGTTGGGGGCTGCCATCTTGAAAACGCTCGTCCGCTGGGCGCGCTTCGCTGAGGAGACGAAATGAGCGGGTGAGCGACTCTCTCCGTAAAAACGCTCGCTGCCCCGGCGTGCCGCGCATGCGCAGTTGGCATCTCCGCTCGTGCGCTGGGCCCGCTGAGGCGCTTAGCTATTACTCTCTAATTCCAGCGTCTCCAGCGCTTCCCAGTGAGCACCAGCGTCACAGCGGCAAAGCCAGTGGCTCTACCAGTGCGACCCAGCGCTTTCACAGTGCTGTCACTGTAGTCCAAGTGAATTCCAAGTGTACCAGTGTTCCCAGTGCGGTCCAGCGCCAAGAAACGTACTGGTATCACGCTGGGGGTACTGGAACGGCGCTGGTTTTTGCAATAGGGGAGGAACAAGCTGAAGCCTGAAACAACAAATGCCATCCTCGTCGTAAGAGCGGGGCTGAAGCGACACCAGAAAAGTTGTTTTGATTACGAACTTCCCGCGGCAGTTGTTAGTGCAATCGGGACATCTGCAACGTACGAGGGGCGTTCAATAAAGATTTCCCCTGACCTACTTCCTGTGGACGGAGAGCAATGAAAGTTTACAGATTTATTAGTCCTTCTCTACATAGGTGCCACCCAACGACACACACTTCTCCCTTCTTTTTATGCAACTGTAAACACCTCGCTTGTAGAAGTCGACAGGTTGCTCCAAAAGCCACGTTGTGACTTCAGAAATCAGAGTCTCATCATCTGGAAAATGCTTGCCCTTAAAATATGACTTTATTGTTGGAAAGAGCAGGAAGTCCGGTAATGCGAGGTTGGGTGAATAAGGGGATGCGGTTAAATTTCAAAGCGGCAGGAGCGTGCTTCCATCTGGGCAACATGTGAGTTGTGAACTGGGCCATTGTCTTGCAGAAGGCGGACACCTTTGGTGTGCATGCGACGTCTCTTGCTTTTGATGGCCTCCCGCAATTTCCGCAGCAGTGAAGCATAGTATGCCCCAGTAGACAGTAGAGCTGGTTTCCATGGCACGTGGTCAAAAGAGCCTGGGAGCATTCGACTCATTCCTGCTCTTGGAAAGCTGTGAGCAGCCGGGGAACCCAGCGTGTGGATACCTTACGCATATGAAGATGGTCCGGAATGATTTTTCCCATGGACCCCACACTAATCTTTACATGTTGGGATATGTCTCGAACGGTTACGCGGCGATTTTCCAAAATGGCGCCCTCCACATGCTGGATGGTGTGTTAATCGATAGCGGAGTGGGGTAGCTCTGCAATCGGAGCCGTTTCCACCGAAGTGCTACCGTATTTGAATTGACAATACCAGTTCTTCACTACATCATATGATGGGGAATCCTCCCCAAAAAACCTCTTTTATATCATCGAACGTCTCCCTTAGAGTGCGGCCTTTCAAGTAGAGGAACATGACGGCTGCTCTGTGTTCCACTGCATCCATTGTCACACCCCACACTACTTCAGCACCTCTAAATGATAGACCGTTATTAGTTCAGAGTTGCACATTGGCACGTGACCTACAGTGACCTATGTCATTACACATGCGCAGTTTCAGCGTCGTGCAATAAATAGAAGTGAGTCAGGGGAAATCTTTATTGAACGCCCCTCGTATGTGCAACCAAGTCACCTGTCTGGTCCCTCAACAAGTACCTGCGGTCCTGTGGAGATGGTGTCAGACAACAGCGGTGACGAAGACCTCGATGTGTTTTTCGTTGACCTGTGAGTTTTTTTTTTTCATCAGTGTGAACATTTATAACTTTTAGCCTCATCTGTGATGAGGTTCACCAATGACGACCACCGCAGCACTGAAGCCTCAAGTGTTCTAGTTAGACTCCTTGAAAGACTATTTTATATGTTATTTCAGCTCTCGTAGTTTTGGGGAGCTTTTAAGAATGATAAAGGCATTTGTCATACGAAATTGCAGTGTTTTTTGAATAAAATAGGCCCTAACGGGAAATTTAGCGGATACGTTTTAGAATCTAGCGGAATCTGGCGGATTTCTCATTGCTTTTTAGCGGATGTCTGACGCTCAGCGATGGCAACTCTGTGCGGGACCTGCGGCATGGATGGTGGAGGCTTTAAATATTTTGCGGGTGTGGTTATGATGGTACCAGCGCAAGATGCGCGTCTGGTGAAAGTGGGGAGCATCCACACTCAGCACAATGGATCGCCAGATTGCTAACTGTTTTGGTTTTGATATTGTTGGAATGTTCACGCAGGCGATCGTTCACACAGTGGCTTGTCTGTCCAATGTAGCTGCTACCGCAGGATGAAGGAACTTCATAGATAACACCCACCTTGCATGGGACGAAGCGGGTGACACGATTCTTTTTGCACTTCTGACTACCAGCACTTGCGTTGTTCACTCTCCTGCACAGCGAACCGAGTTTCAAAGGTGCCGAATAGACTACATTGACACTTGCGCAGATGGCAGCTTTTTTGATGCAGTGGATATACCATGAATACGGCGTATCCCACTGCATCAAGAAAACTGCCGCCCGCGCAAGTGTCAACGTCCTCTATTCGCCACCTTTGAAACCGCGTGCGCTGTAGTTGTCGGCCGCCGGTGTGCGTCACCACTATCGCGCGAAATAAGAAAACTTAGTATATAAAAACACCAAGAACACGATGGGATTCGAAACCAGGTCCCCTGCGTGCCAGCCCAGTGTTCTACCACTGAGCCAATCCTGTGCTTGAAGCTCTGTTTCAAACTGACCCTAGGCAGGCTTGATGTCTGCGAAGGAATCGCGTTAATATAAGTAATGAAGTGTTTTGGAACAACCAGCGTCACACAATGCGAATTGTGTTACGAGTGCGTCATTGAATGCTCCAACCCCATTACTAAAGCTTCAGGCATAATTCTTCATTGTCGTCAGCCACAGCATCAAAAATTGCTACCAAATTTCTTGCAAGTGTATAGCGGGTACCACGCTTTTCCGGAGAATGACGAAGGATGGCATAATGAATGCCTACCTACTACACAAAAATTATGATACTTTATGGCGTAGTAGGTACCTTGCAAGTATGGTTGACGCAGTTACCCAAAAAGTGTTTAAAAAAGCCTTTGAAAGGCTGCTCTTCTAGCTTTCCCTGTGACTGTGCTGCGCGTTCCACGCAGGCCTGGCGGTTTTTTATTTCTCAATTTTACCTGTAACAATTGCACGTGACTTAGCTCATTAATAAAAGTCTACGGCTTCTTCACTTCTATAAATCAACCATTTTAGCAATAAAATAGCAGTTGCCGTAAGCTGACTTTTTTTTTCAACAAACTATGTTTGGAAAACAAAAGGAGGGGGGATGACATAGTTAAACCAAGTTCAAGCAGCATGTTGCTCTAATTCTGGGAGGGAGATAATGTTACTTTATACATGGGTCTGTGCAACTTTTTTTTTTTTTGCCCTGTTAGACAACAAGCTTCCAGCACGTTGAACATGACGAAGCCGTTTTAAAAGGACACATTGATTTCATGGTCAAAGAGATGTCTCGACGTTCACCGGACCTCAAGAAACTTAGCGAGTCGATGAAGCAAACGCGGTCTTCAAGGAGAACTTTGATGAAGGATACCAAGGCAACAACTGCTCAAATACTTGAAAAGTATCCAGCTTTGGCCAACGCTGAAATTGGTCAGTATAATGGGAATGCAACATTTGCATCGCATTCTTTCACATACAATTTTTACCAGCAGTCATTTTGAAACTCTAATACGTTTTCAGAAGTAGCCTGTAAAAGGGTTTGTGTTAACGAGAGTTCATTGACGCAAGCCTTGCTTACACAAGTTTTATGGTCAAGTTCCGAAAGAAATGCTCATTCTTTATTGATTTAAAGCCTCATTGTAATGTGAAGGGCATGTCGAGGAGCAACGTTGTCTGAATAGAACTTTCGAGTACAGCTCCGCTTGCAGGTCGCTGGCGGTAAGATCTATTTTAAATATGGTGACACTCCAGCAAAGTTCAACAAAGAGGGCTCTTGTTGACGTTCGATATGATCGTTACTTCGATCGCAAATACTTGCCTACCAGATTTATGAGAGCACTTGGCACTGACTTGTGGCTATTCATTTTTTTAATGCCAAAAGCACTTGTATTTATGTCATATATGAGGGCAAACTCTAGCTCACTTGTAAAACAACCTGTTTACGCATGACCATTTCAAATAGCAATGACATTAGATTTCAGTAAATGACTCGTGGATTGGGACAGCTTTGTCTGCGGGGTGGCATC
The DNA here is from genome assembly GCF_013339695.2 of Rhipicephalus sanguineus. NCBI lineage: Eukaryota > Metazoa > Arthropoda > Arachnida > Ixodida > Ixodidae > Rhipicephalus > Rhipicephalus sanguineus. Next base: position 97,729,123 of record NC_051183.1, read on the forward strand.
TAGTCACGGCAGAGCTCGCCAAGCGTACATTATGGCGTTGCCAAGAAGGATAAGATTTTAGGTGGCAAATGACACCAGATCGGTTACCGTATTTTCCGGTGTATAGGACGCACCCCCCACTTTTCGCAAGTTTCCATGCAAAAATTGATATATAAGACGCACCTGCAATCACTCGCTTTCCGCAAAGAAACTTTATAACGTGCGGTGGAGCGAGCATTGTAAAATGCCGTACTTACGTTTCTGAGTGCTAGTCCGTAACAAAACTTATAATACACCAAACTTGCGAGAAAAAATAACCAGTGATGCTACAGAGGGCTTCTGTTTTGGAGCACTTTGGAGCAGCAAAATTTTCATCTTGGAGCACTTTGGAGCAGCGAATTTTACATCCTGGAGTGCAATGCAGAAGCATATTGCATTAACATTCAAGAACCTGAGTATTATTATGGGGCTCTTATGAAGGCTAGAAATATTTCGATTCATTGCAAATCTCATGGAAAAAATCATCCCAGGGGCATAGGCGTGCGCAGAGGGGGGGGGGCAAAATCTGCCCCGTACATTGACCCTTGCGATAGCAATTATATGGACACTCTCGGCGGATTTTTGCCGTCGCCGTAATTTTCCGTATAAAGTCCAAATTATTAACATCACCACGCGCATTCTAGCCGCGGGATTAAACTAGCCGGCCGTTTGTCTCCGCCGCACGGACAGCGCATGAGATAACATATTCCCGCGTGCGGGCCTGCCGTCGATTGCTCATCAAACAGAGAGGAAACGCCCCGCCAGTCTTTCGTAAGGAGCATGAAGGGACGCCGGGGAGCGGAAGGGGGGGGGGGGCATCGTTCGAAGGGCGCAGTCGCTTGCGCGCGCGCTATCTCGAGGCATCAGGAGACTGCTCGTAAACTTGCTGTGCTCTCAACGCTTACTTCGCGTTTAGAGAACTCAGAGCAAGAAAACGCTTCGGTTCCTGGAGGGACCATATCGCCTTAAACCAGCGTTTTGTTGAGTTACGCGAGATCGGATCCAAAAGAGTTAGCTGCTAGTCTTACTTGGTTTCACAATACAGTTTTTTGGTATCGCATTCGTTGCTTCGCTCTTAAGCGAAACTGAGTTTTTTTAACCGTTAGCTATTGACCCCCGAAAGCGAGGGGCGGACGTGTAACATGGCGTAGCCGCTTCACTGTGGGCCGTCAGCGACGGGCCTGCAACTGACAGCTGCGCATTTGCCGCTGCCCCGACCAGGAGCAGCGGGATGACATTTTAAAAAAAAAATGAGACGACATTTTTAAAAAAAGCAAGCAAAACATTCGATTTGGAGCCCTAGCACGTGAGCTCGAAACGGCAGGGCCTTTTAGGGGGTAGTTACCGCAGAGTGATTACATACTCGGACGTGCAGGCGGAAGGAATTACGAAATAGCTGTTCTGGATGAAGATCCATGGATAAAGTATATCTGAGGAAAAGTGTCAACGCGTTTCCACCGTTCGCGTGCTCTTCCATAAAAGCGAAGCAAGGAAAATTCGATATTGTCCCATATATCTACCGCGAGCGATCACAGATTTCATTTCGCGATGTCCGGAAACAGAAGTGACAGACATTTTAGCGGCACTCATGTAGTTATTACTGAACATTGCTGTCCTTACGTGCCGTGCGACGCTTGAATCGAACTATCAGCAGCGTTTCTGGAACAGACGACGTCCGCCGATGAATCGCCGTCGCACTTTGATGATGATTAGTGGGGCTTTGTGGCGCAAGGGCCATGGGTGGCCAAAGAGCGCCATGTCTTTTGTGTGGTGTCAGCGATGACCAATGATTACGATGACAGGGTGTATTGTGGCTGTATAGAGGCCTAAAATCACGCGCTATAAATAAGCGTAAAAGGGGTGTATAGAGTATAAAATTATGGCAGCGACAAGTGATGTGATCTATGGGTGTGGGTTGAATGACGAGTGAGTATGGTATTTACAAGTGAGAGGCGCGAAAACAGCACGAACGCCTCCTCAAGGCCTTTGAGCCCAAAGGCCGGGAGGCAGGTGCTTCCTTTGATAGAAACCGCAGCAGCAGCCTCAATCACGAGGCCGCGCTACGAAGCGCCTGGAAAAATTACGTTGAAATTATGTACACTTTTTAAAAATTCAAAGAGGGACTGATATTTAAAAAGGGGTTCTCTGCCAATGAACATAGCAGGATGAAGTGGGTACTGCAGGTATGCAGATGAAAAATGCTTTCTCCTGAGAGGGTCTAGTTCCGTGCATTGTAGTAGGGTGTGAAGTACGGTTAAAGGATCGCCACAGTAGTTGCACAAAGGTGGATCGCCTCCGGACAGAAGGTATGAATGTGTACTGTATGTGTGGCCAATCCTAAGTCTGCAGAGTGTAACTTCTGTGTGGCGTGACTTTGATACTGGTGTCCAATTACCTAGTTGCGGCTTGATAACATGCAGTTTATTTTGTGTGTTCCTATCCCATGTGCTCTGCCAAAAGGCCCTGAGCTTTCTTTTGAGGAATGGTTTTAAGTCTAGCGGAGGGATAGCTACGGCTGTATTGGGACTGTTTTCGTGGGCGGATGCTGCTAGCTGATCCGCCAACACGTTGCCTTGTATCTCGCGGTGCCCAGGCACCCAGCACACTACGACATGTTGTTTGAGGGAGTAGATCGTGCATAAAATAGAGTATAGCGAGACAAGGACAGGATTTGTGTGCTTTGTCATAGTTTTTACAGCTTTCACTACACTTAAAGAATCCGTGTATATCACTGCCTTTTGTAGTTTCATTTGTTTTATGTGTTTAACTGCCGCAAGTCTCGCGTAAGCTTCTGCCGTGAAGATACTTGAATCAGGGTGCAGAATACCGGAATCGGAAAAGGATGGACCAACGGCTGCGTACGACACAGAAGTGTTAGACTTTGAGGCATCTGTAAAGAATTCAGGGTGTGGGTACTTGTATTCTAATTCGAGGAAGTGTGTACGGATATGCGCAAGTGGCGCGTGCTTGGTAACTTCGACGAAAGAAACATCGCAATCTATAAGCTGCCACTGCCACGGCGGGAGATGGGCAGCGGGAGCCATTAGACAGTGTTCGAGAAGTGGCACACCCATTTCTTCAGCTAGGCCCCTCACACGAAGTGAGTACGGCTGTCTCATAGAGGGACGGTTGTGAAAAAGTTCAGAAGTAGACAACTCATTGATTGTAGTGTGTGAGGGGTGTTCATTGTTTGCGTTCACTTTGAGGAAATATACAAATGATAGGTAAGATCTCTGGAGGTGTAGCGACCACTCATTCGATTCGACGTAAAGGCTTTCGACGGGGCTGGTGCGAAAGGCACCCGTAGATAGCCGAATGCCTAGATGGTGGACAGGGTCAAGCATTTTTAGGGCACTTGGTGTCGCAGACTGGTAGATTATTACCCCGTAGTCAAGGCGAGTGCGTATGAGGCTTTTATACAAATTTATCAGACACTTCTTGTCACTACCCCACGCAGTGCGCGACAACACTTTTAGAACATTCATTGCTTTTATGCATTTGTTTTTTAACTGTTTAATGTGTGATACGAACGTCAGCTTACTATCCAGGATAAGGCCTAAGAATGTGTGCTCCGTCTTCACGGAGAGATGTTGGCCATGCAGCTCAATGTCTGGGTCAGGATAAAGGCCTCTCTTTCGAGAGAACAGGACACAGGTGCTTTTTTGGGGATTAAGACTGAAACCATTCTCGTTTGCCCACTTAGAGATCTTGTTCAGACCTAGCTGGACCTGCCGCTCACACATGGAAAGGTTGCAAGATTTAAAACCGACCTGTACATCGTCGACATATGTGCAATAAAACATATTTCGTGGTATGCAAAGACGCAAGGAATTCATTTTGATAATAAAGATTGTACAGCTGAGTACGCCACCCTGTGGCACTCCAGTTTCTTGAAGGAATGGTCTTGACAGAACATTTCCTACTCGGACACGGAACGTACGATCCGACAGGTAGCTCTCTATTATATCTAGCATTCTACCACGTACACCAAGGTGGGACAGGTCTCTTAATATTCCAAAGCGCCATGTCGTGTCGTAAGCCTTTTCCATATCGAGGAACACAGAAAGAAAGAACTGCTTGTGGACGAATGCGTCACGGATTTGTGCCTCGATACGTAAAAGGTGGTCAGTGGTGGATCTACCCTCGCGAAATCCGCACTGGTACGGGTCAAGTAGATTGTTCATTTCCAGGAAATGTATAAGTCGGCGGTTTATCATCTTTTCGAAAAGTTTACACAGGCAGCTTGTTAGTGCGATGGGCCTGTAGCTCGTAACGGAGGATGGATCCTTGCCCTGTTTTAGAATAGGAATGACAATGGCCTCTTTCCAAGACGAGGGGATTTCGCCGGAAGACCAGACAGCATTGTACAGGAAGAGTAAGGTTTTTTGCGTTTCGGCAGGTAGGTGTTTCAACATGTCATATACCACACGGTCAGAACCCGGGGCGGAATTACTGCAGCTGTTAAGCGATACCTGGAGCTCAGCTAAGCTGAAGGGTTGGTTGTATGCCTCGTGTTTTGTACATTTCCGCTCTAGTTTTTGTTTTTCTATTCTTGTTTTGTACCGTTGGAAGACTTCAGAGTAATGCGCGGAACTAGACACTTGTTCGAAGTGTGCGCCGAGGAAGTTTGCCTGGTCTTCCAAGGTGTCGCCTTGTGTGTTTACTAGAGGAAGTGATTGTACTTGCCGCCCTGCTACCCTACTAACCATATTCCATACTTTAGCCTCCTGTGTATACGAATTGATCCCCGTTAAAAACTTCTCCCAACTTTCTCTTCTTGCCTGTCGGCGCGTTCTCCTGCCTTGAGATTTTATGTTTTTAAAACTGTCAAGGTTCTCGGCTGTCGGAGAGTCCCGAAGCAACCTCCATGCTTTGTTTTGTTTTTTGCGCGCCTTCCGGCATTCATTGTTCCACCATGGGACCCGTCGTTTGCCAGACAGTCCACTTGTTTGTGGGATACATTTGGTGGCAGCATTAATCAGAAAAGCTGTAAAGTAGTCTACAGCTGCACCAATGCTTAAATCACACATGTCTGTCCAACTTAAGAGAGCCGTCTTACGAAACTGTTCCCAATCGGCTTTGTCAATGTGCCATTTGGGAACCTGTGGGGGACATTCATTTACTATTTGTGTGCTCAGAACTATAGGAAAGTGATCACTTCCGTAAGGGTTATTAATGACCTTCCATTGAAGCAAGGGTAGAAGCGATGGAGATATAATGTTGAGGTCTATAGACGAGTAGGTACCGCTAGCGAGGTTATAGTATGTTGCCTCTTTCTGATTCAACAGACAAGCACCCGAAGAAAAAAGGAATTGTTCAATTAGACGACCTCGCGCATCGCATCGAGAGTCACCCCATAGGCTGCTATGTGCGTTGATGTCCCCAAGAATGAGATAAGGTTCTGGTAGTTCATCTATTAAGGACTGGAATTCCTGTTTTTGAAGGTTGTAGTGTGGAGGTACGTAGAGAGAGCAGATGGTGACGAGTTTGTTCAAAAGAACCGCTCGAACAGCCACTGCCTCCAGGGACGATTGGAGTGGTAAATGTGTGCACGCTACTCCTTGATTAACTATAACAGCTACACCACCGGATGACGCCACGGCGTCATCCCGGTCCTTTCGGAAAATAATGTGATTGCGTAGAAAGTTGGTGTGTTTTGATTTTAAGTGTGTTTCTTGTACACACAGCACTTTTGGTGAGTGTTCGTGTAAGAGTTCTTGGATATCGTCGAGGTTTCTTAGCAGTCCTCTGACGTTCCACTGTAGAATTTGTATGTCCATTTTAATGTATGTGGTATGGTGCTGTGTGTACAAAAAGTGCTTCCTTAAGTTACAGGGCCCTTTCTAGGCCCCGTAATGCGTGCTTTTTCTTTTTTGGCGCGCTCCAAGGAGTTGCGCCGTTCCTTCGGCGTCTGAGACGCCGGAGTCGTGCTGTTTGTGTCCATCACCTCTTCGGAGGTGATGGATGGTGCCTGCACAGCAGGCACGTTCGCGGTGGCTTCGGGCCTGACTGCGCTTGCAGCGGCCTTGGGTCCGGCAGGCTCGGGAGTCTGCTGGCCCTCTTTGAGAGGTGGCGGAGCAGCACAGGCTACTCCAGCCGGGGGCGCTGATGGCGCGACCGCAGTCACACTCCGTGTGACTCTTGCGGGCGCTGGAAGATGTGGCGCGGCGCCCCGGCGCGACACATCGGCGTAGGAGGGACTAGACTGGTTGTGGAGGGAGAAACGTTTGCGAGCCTCTTGGAACGATAGGTTGAATTTGACTTTCAGTTCTATTATTTCTTTCTCTTTCTTCCACGAGGGGCATGATCGTGAGTAGGCTGGGTGGTCCCCTTCACAGTTCGCACAACGAGCTGCAGTGGTGCAGCTCTCAGAGAAGTGCTCCTTGGATGCACATTTTGCACATGTGGCGCGCCCTCTGCAGCTTTGCGACCCATGTCCAAAGCGCTGACACTTGAAACAACGACGGGGATTTGGAATATATGGTCGGACACGAAGCTTACAATAGCCGGTTTCAATGGAGTCTGGCAGGTTGCTATTTCCAAATGTAATAATAATGTGCTTTGTTGGGATCTGTTTATCATCTCGCCTTATTGTTATTCTTTGGACTTTGACTACGTTTTGGTCCTGCCAACCTTCCAGCAGTTCACTTTCGGATAGTTCGAGGAGGTCATCATCAGAGATCACACCGCGCACCGTATTCATCGACCTGTGCGGGCCCACTGACACTGGTATGTCCCCAAATGCTGTGAGTTTCGATAGATTGTCATACTGTGTCTTGTCGCGAAGTTCGAGGAGGAGATCGCCGCTTCCCATTTTTGTTACCTTGTAACCTGGGCCGATTGCTTCCGTGAGAGTTTTGGACACAAGAAAAGGTGAACTTGCTCGAACTGCCTTGTTTTCATTCTGACTGTGGACTACATGGTACTTCGGAAAGATCTGTTTAGGTTGTTGAACAGAAAAGTTCTCATCGGTGCGCCACCTTTTCAGGCGGCGATCAGGGAGTGCGGGAAAAGGGTTATCCATATGAGAAATTTGAAGTTCGGCGGCGATGGTGACCACCCACCACCGAGCCCAACGAGGGGACGCTTCAAGGTAGAACACGTGAAGACGCCAGCCATACATCGCCGCTATAACCAAATATAACTACCCAAGATTGAGTAACTACACAAGGTTAACCCTTGCCGCCAGGAAGACTGGAAGTAAATAGAAGAGAAGAGTAGACAGGAAAGATGTAAAGTGAGAGAGAAAGACGAAGATGAGGGGAGAGAGAGACAGGAAAAGGCGACTGCCGATTTCCCCTGGGTGGGTCAGCCCAGGGGTGCCGTCTACGTGAAGCCGGGGCCAAAGGGGTGTGTTGCCTCTGCCGGGGGCCTTAAAGGTCCAATCACCCAGCGTCGGCTCAACCCCCAGGATCCCCTTTTCCCCGGACACGGCAACGCCACGCACGGCTAGGCGTGGGAGGGGGACGAAACCCCCCCGTTAGCTCGGGTCCGTGGTGTCGCTACACACCAAACGCCTGCTTGCGCAGACGCCCCTGCGGGGCGCCGTTGCACTTTCTCGCTACCGATAGGCCTAGACGTCACGAGCCTCTGCGGAGAGCGTGTTTTGCTGTCGAGCCGACTTGCAGAACAGAAGCTGCGTCGGCACCGTCCATGGCATCGTGGCTTACTCGGAAAGCACGCGCTAGCGCTATTTATTCAGCGGAATAATTCTTGGTCAATGTTTGCGACTTTATTGGCAGCCCCAAGATCGAGCTGCACATCTTCTGACGCGCCGGCGGTGCGATTGCCGGTGATATACGCCCCCAAACCCGAGACTTTGGCGCAGTTTGGGCGCAAATTTCGTCGATATTATCAGGATGGCGCAGTAACTACATTTGGCGCACTTTGGCGCAGTTGGCGCAGGAGTGGAATCACTGAATAACGCACACCCACTGAAACGTCCCGCATGACTGCAGGAAAAACACTATAGACGTCAGACTCTGGAGTTTCCAAGACGTGTGGCGCCACCTGCCGGAGAAGTATTGAGTAGTGCATAGACCGAATCCCTCGCACAGTTTGCTATGGGACCAGGTGCAACTAGCGAGTGCGAAACAACGATTGAGCTTAATATCGCGTGTGTTTGCGCATTTAACACACAGAACGAAAACTGTGAATTGCTCTCCGCTAGTCGGACGCGCCACCGTACCGTCGTGAAGTGCTTGCTGGATCACCCGCCAGAACGACGGCGAAAACAGCAGCAGACGAGACCCCTCCGCACGCTACGAAGAAACGCCGCAAAAGACGCACTGTTGCGTTGTGAATTGCCACAGACGTAAAAGACTGAATAACAACGTTCAGTTTTACCGATTTCCATAGTTGTCGTACGAAGAAGAAAGGCGAGAGCGCTGGATATGGGATGTTGCGAGCGTGTTCGGTAAGCGAAGTACCCGTGTTCTCCACAGCCGGTCGCATGAGAAAGTGTGATAATGTTGCTCTCCTGTTGTTTTGCGTAGCCCTGATGGAGAACCGTGGTAACCTTGACTATGAAGCTAAGCGGAGGCTCTGACCGCGGTGCATGTCGTGTAACACGAAGTGAGCAGCTAGAGGCTGTCTGAAGACGCGTGATACGCACACCGCAACGAGTTGGTCGTCACAACACATCATCGCGGAGGTACGTTTTGAAGGCTCAGAGTTTTGGTTCTAACTAGCTAACACGTGCGCCATACAAGTAAATCGCTGAATGTTGGTCGTGACCACCTTCAGGTTTGTTTCGCCCGTGTCCTCCGCGGTTGCCGTAGCTATCTCGGAGGCCACGGTTTTGCCTTTGGTTGTACCCCGCGATATAGTGGACGCACGTATCCCCATTTGCAGTACACACAAACTGAAGACGACCATCAAGAGACCATTTGAGGATGCGTAATAAAACAGTACAATGCACAGGAAGCGAGAGATGAATTAACGGAGAATGCAACTGCATAGGCGAAAATCGCCGGGCCCATTCGTCCCTGATCAACGCTCCGTACCACTGATCGTAAAATGCATAGCTAAGTAAATTGATCGTGTATGTACTTCATCGCTGTGGCATTACGTATATACCCGATTTTAACGCATTTAGCCGCTAGAGAACGGATGTCGGAGGGCTTGCCTCGAATTCGATGTCGTGTGATGCTCGCTCGTACTTGCGAGTTTCAGCGCGCGGGAATAACTAAAACTTATTTTGCATTGTACTCGCAGTTCGCTTTGATCAGTTTCCTTTGTTTCTGAAGCGTGGATTGGCGGAAGAAGCTTTCCAGGTCCTTGATTTTCAGGAAACGGCGCCTCGACACCAACGAAAGAGGAGGGATGTATTGTGGCCTATGCACATTCGCTTGCGGACGGCTCTCTTTGCACTACCCAGTTAGTGCCAGGGCTGCGATGAGGGCGCTGGTGGCGGTGTTTTTCGCAGCGTCGCCTGGGCAGAGTATGACGTCTATATTCCTCGAAGCCCTCAAAGTCCTCGTCTTCCGACGCGCTTTGGAATAGTTAGCAAGCTCTGGCGGCAGCGACGCTGGGACTTCCTCTGCTTCCTCTTAGGAATCGCTGCTGCTGCTGCTGTCGTCATCGACGTCAGGGGCTGAGGATGCTAGCAGGCCTGCCTTGCGGAACCCGGCAATTACGGTGGCCTGGGACTCCGCGCACCACGCTTCGCGCACCCACTTCACGACTTCGCAAAACGAACCATGCCACCGTCTTCAAGAGCTTTCTTTACGAAAGCCTGGAACCTTTAAAGCTTGTCCTTGAAGTCTGCTGGCAGATTCTGGCACATGCTTGTGCGGGCCCACATCGCCAGCGCTTTGCGGCGCACATATCTGGAGCACAAGGACGGCCCGCCAACAAAATCAACGGCGCCCATCTCCTTAGCTAGAGCCTGCGCTTTGAGACGCAGCTGCCCAGTCGGCATCGCCCTAGTACTGCCTTGGGCATACTGCTCCAGTATCCATGAGTGCAGACGTCCCTCAAGCACTGGCTATTGTGATTTCTTGCCGCGGCCAGCTTTCTTGTCGCTCTTCATGGCCTGAAGCTTGGCAGTTGACTGTCACCATGATGGGATCATCTTTTCGTTGACGTCGAAATGACGGCCCGCTGCCCGTTTCCCGTACTCCTCTGCATACTTCACAGCAGTAAGCTTAAACTTTGCCGTGTAATTTTTCCGCGTAGCTGGTACACTGCAGGTGAAGATAACAGAGGCGCGGACCAACGGAACGGATAAGGTTGCAAATGGCGACTAGCCCAACTCGCTGGTGGTGGCCGAAGCCGAGCTGAACTTGGATTGGATTGGATTGGCGTACCTGTCGCCATCTTACGCCGATTTCACTGAGTACAGCCTCCGAAACTCGCGCAGTTTCCGTGAGCTGAAAGCTCGCACGGCGACATTAGGTACTTTTGTTTGCGTTGTGGAACTGTAGTATCGGCACGTTGAGTCTTCGTTCTTATAAATATGATGCATCATTCGCATAGGATTGCTCTAGTCGTTTGAAAAAAATAAGGCTAACCAGTATCAACAAGAGTTACTCCCAAAAGAACTACAAAAAAAGTACGTATAAGACGCACCTCCGAAATTTTTGGAAAAAAACCGCGTCTTATACACCGGAAAATACGGTAATTGGGCGAGTTGGTGTCGTTCCAACTTGAATGAATAATAGCGCGACAAAAATTAGGACGAGAAGAGGAACGACAGACTAGAGCGCTGATTCGCAACCAAAATTTTATTCCAAAAAGAAGCGGAATGAACAGCATCTGCAAAAAACTAAAAGAACAGACAACCATCGCGCATGCACAAGGTGACAAAAGAAACAGCCAATGTGGCTGATGAGACATGGACGTGACGCAAGCTGATATGGTATGATACTTCTGCATCTGATAGCGCCAACGGAGGCTGACTGATACACTTGTCACCTTCCAGTGACATGTAAAACGCCTCCATGATTTCGCATGTGCGCTGCTCTCTGTGGCAATGCAAGATTTCCGTTCCATCAAAACATGGTTTAGAAGCATGTTTTCGACAATGAGTGGCCAAATGGGATCCTGTGCCACTTTTAACATTTCGTGCATGCTCCTGGATTCTGATATTTACGCACCGACTAGGTTGCCAATGTAAAACTTATTGTAAGAACCTGAAATTTTGTATACTGCATTAGTTTGACAATCTACCAACTTATTCTGTGTTTTACAGTGCAGCTATGCCGTTTGTCATATTTTCCTAAGTTTAGCTTCCTATGCACGGCTGGACATGCCTGCCGCAACTTGTGGCCAACGCTGAATACAACATCAACTTGGTACCTACTGCCCACTTTTTTAATTCCGCAAGACATCCTATGCACATAAGGAATCACTGCTACATTGTTTCGAGTGGTAGCGTGATTACATTCTGCTGTTTCTTTTGAACTAGCTTTTACTATCTTTGCCACTTTTTCGCAGGCCCTCGTGATGACCCATGCAGGGTATCCTGCTTCTTTAAGTCCTCACACTTGCTTTGTAAAGCTTTGTTGCATTTTATGGTGACAAAACTGAAACAATGACAACTGAATGCACGAAACACAAATGCCACTTTTTACCCCTTTTGAGTGATCAGATGAAAATGCAAGCAAAAGCTTATCTTTAAGCTCTAGGGGAATACTCCCAACAAACGTGATCTCCTGCAGAAAAGAATCATCTTAAATTTAGAAATTGCAACTTTTATTCAGCAGGGAATTCACACGTAAGAGTTTCAATTTCAAGCAGGATGCTTTCGGCTAGGTGTTTTTGCATATTGAAAAGGAGACGGCAAAATTCTTTCACCACACGGGGACAATGGTAAAGGAAACGATGCATACTAGCATCAAATTTTGACAAATTTTATTGCACACAAAAAGTGTATATGTTAAGGGAAATCCATCAATGGAAACTCATGGTGACATGATCGTGACATGATCTCATGGCTTGACCACATACGTTCCTCTAGAAATGAGTTTCCTTTGCATTTGTTTGTCGTGGAGATAATTGCCATTTCTAGAAGAGCGTGTGTGGTCATGTCACGCTTTAGTTTTTCCATTAATGGATTTTTCCCTTGACATATGTACCCTTCGTGCGCAATAAAATTTTACTCAAAAGTCGGTGCTTGTCCGTGTTATTTCATTGTCCGCATGTTTAAAAAATTGCTGTCTATTACTAATGTTTAAACCTTAAAGGACATCTATCCCACCCTGCATTTTGACGCCACAAGTATTCTCGAGGCCGAATATGTGACAGTGAGCTTCGAGGCCTTCAGTATGGATGTTGTAGACGTGATAGCCGGCATGAGTGCCATCATGGAACTTTACTGGGTGGTGGACGTCAAATACGCAGCAGCAACAAGAACACACTAGCTCTGCTCGAGCACTTTAGTGACCTCCCAAGTGCACCGAAGGCACCGATGCTTCTACGAATGATTTCATCTATTAAAGGCTGACCATTCTGATGAGCGATGATCATCTGAAATTTTAATGTTTTCTTATATAATATTTTGTCTTTATTGCTTCTCAGATGATGAAACCTGTTTTCATCATATCTTCCGAAAACTTTTGGCCGGCAACATGTATGACAGTGCCTGTTGTCGGGCCACAACTGACCGATAGTCTGATTACTGCCCAATCCTCTCACTAACTGGGGTTTCCCGCACTGCGGTGTTCTACTAACCGCAATTAGTGAGAGGGTAGCGTGTAGTGCGTTACTGAGGTTTCTAAGTTGGCAATATTGCTACTAACTGCAGTTACTAAGGGGTTAGACTACTTACTAACTGTGGTTACTGGAGGGTAGTAAGGAGGGTAGGACCTGTTACTAACTGCAGTTCTTAAGAGGGTCGTAGCTGTTCCTAACATGCTGCTTGCTTCAGTTACTAAGAGGGTCGTAGCTGTTACTAACATGCTGCTGGCATCCGTTACTAAGAGGGTAGCATCTGTTACTAACATGCTGCTTGCTTCAGTTACTAAGCGGGTAGCACCTGCTTGTTACTAAAAGGGTAGCATCTGTTACTAACACCCTTGCTTGGTAGCAGTTACTAACCACCTTCTTACTAACTCCAGTTACTAAGAGGGTTGTAACATATGTGACAAGCAGTTAGTAATTGAAAGTTAGTAAAGTACTACAACCTTTTTTTAAGAGTGTAGGGTAATGGAAAATGTTTTCTTCGTAGTGTGTCGAGTTCTGTACATTGAATTAAAATGTGAAGCACGGTAAGTGGTTCACCACATTTCTCGCACATGGGTGTATCACCACTGGATAGGTGTGAGTGTGTACTATGTGTTGTGGGAATCGAGCGCGCCCTTCCCTTTGGCGCCTCGTTCCCCAGCTAGCGCGCGTGTTGGCCCTGCGCGGCTCGAGCGCCGGGGACCGCCGTTAATCGGCAGTATGGCCACCATGGCGGCAGCGCCAGGCCTCTTTGTCTGGTGCGAGCCATGCGTCGGCCTCCCGGCGCGCGGGCACGCGTCCGGGCATGCCTCGACATGCTCACGCCACCAAGCTAGCTTACGTCACTGCGCAACGCCTGACCTCATTGGCCGCTAGTGACAACCCCCTTCCCCCTTGAGCTCGCTTCTGTCTGGCGCGGGCTTGCCCGCGTCAGATGCTCTTAGGCTAGCACGAGAGGTTGACGCGCTGCTCTAGCAGGCGGCTTCTCGCTCGCGTGCTCGACTGCTGCCCTTTGTGCGATAGTCGTAGCGCCGCTGGCAAGCGTACTCGATCGGTCTTGCGGAGTTCCCTTTACGGCCTGCAAGCCCGTGACTGTCGTACTGTGCTGCATCTTGGGTTAATAAACCCACGTTGTTTGTTGACATCCTGCCTCGAGTGCCTTTTCTGCGCCGTGCCGGAGTCGACGAACCCGGCCGTAGCGTCTTTGTTCGCTGCGGCAGTGGAGAACGTCGCGTCCCTTCACGGTCGCCTCGTAGGGTAAGCTTTGTGCTAAACCTATATATCCACAGTGTGTGTCCTGCTCTTAGCCTTGTAAGTATTACTTCTGTGTGGCGTGATTCTGATACTGGCTGCCAATTACCCAGATGCGGCTTGATAACGTGTAGTTTGTTTTCTGTGTGTGTATCCCATGTGCTCTGCCAAAACGCCCTGAGCTTGCTTTTAAGGAAGGATTTTAAGTCAAGCGGAGGAACGAAAATGAGTGTATTGGCGGCAGCATTTTCGTGGGCGGATGCTGCTAGCTGGTACGCCAACACGTTGCCTTGGATCTCGCGGTGCCCTGGCACCCAGCACACTACGACGCGCTGTTTGAGTGTGCAGACTGTGCATACACTCTTAAAAAAAAGTTCGTAAAAAGGTAGTAACTGGAAGGAAAATGTTAGTAACAGCCACTGTTACTAACTCTCTGAGACAGTTACTAACCATTTACAAACTCCAAAGCAACAGGCGTGTTGTTACTACCCAAACAGCCAAGTTACTAACTCGAGTTAGTAACAAAAAGCTAGTTTGCTTATAGCCCTTCACAGTGCTTCAAAAACATGCATTCACTCACTGAGTGAAAGTTTTTAATATATTTTAATATATTTTCTTAAACCCTTCTCGTATTCACTTTTTTTGATCATGGCTTGAAGACATATAATTTGTACGGCCAACATTTTTAGAGGAATTGATATTTGAGTCTGATTGCATGTCGCCCGAAATTTTATGCTGTCGTGTTTATCTTTGTTCCTCTGGATACGACGCTCGCCTTCGGACCATGGGCCCCTGGGTTTGAACCCCACCATGCCCAGAAATTTGTTTTTTTCTTTTGAGCCAAAATAGCCTTAGATGATTTATCGAGCTGAAAAGTTACCGTCAGCGTCCCGCGGCGTCGGGGAAAGCACGAGTGACGCGAGAAATTATGTCGTGATGACGTCACCATATGATGTTACGTCATAGATCGCCAAAATATGTGACGCCGTTATGCCGTTATCACGACGTCACGTTACAGGATAACGTCATCACACGACATTGTAGCTTGGTCAAAGGTAGATCTATCACGGATGATGTGCAAAACCACGTTAGGTGCAGATAGCTTTCGGAGGGATAAATACGACGACGGAGAAGAACAAGATGACGGCTTTCGTCTTCGACTCGTCTTACGTGAAAGCACATGAGACCCTGAGAGTTTTTATTTCTTCTTCTCTACATTTATCCACTTTTCTTTCCTCCAACACCTTGATAGGGAACGCATGGTGATGTATACGTCATTGCTAGGCGAGCTTATGCTGCGAACACTGCCTGCGCGGAACTCGCCACTGCACCCTGTGCACACATTTTCTCGTCCTTCGTTTAGTAAGGCGCTGTTTCACCATAATGAGCTTGATGAGGAGCCCGCGAATTACAAAAAAAAAAAAAATAAAATGTGATGTGTTCACTTTCGCGCCACGATGTTTCACGAAGTGAAACAATGAATTCGTTTCGATTGATAAGTTGCTCTCTGAGAACCTTAATGTCGTAATTTCACCATTATAGGTCTACTAACAGAGAAAATTTAGATCAATGTTTCATTTTTAAATTTCGCGCCGCAAAGTCCGCATATATATTTTGTACTTTCGCGTGAATGATAAACAAAATTCTCTTAAACTTGGTATGTAAGGCCGATGGCCTCCTCAGTGGACAATGTACTTCAATTTTACCGATTACGAACTACATAGGACTTCGTAGACGCAATCAGAATCTATTACGTGAAGGCGTTTGGTTCGGGAACTTCCAGGTGTTTTCTTTTCGCACTTTCTTTTAGCGGGTCTTCTCGTGTCAAACGCGCCGATTTTGGAATTGTGAAAGAGTAATTCACTAATGAGAGAAAAATTGTTGTTATCTTTAGTGGCCCTTTAACGTATAAGCTATATGCTTCGTTCACGGCGGCTCATAACAGCGATAGGCAGACGCAGCGGTTATCGTTTTTGCTCTCGCAACCACCAGGTGCGTCATCGCACAGCCACAGCCATCGTCGCAGAGCGGCCGCGGTGGCAGAACGTTCGGTCAAATACAGTGGTCGTTTGCACGGGGAACATTAGGGAGCACTGTAATCAAGGTGCGTAAGCGGGCATGCCACTTAAACTTTTTTCGTATTTGGCGGGCATCTGCAGTAATCAGAGAACAGCAATACTTAAAGCACAGGAAGTTAGAAACAGTCAAATGGGATGTTTCGCAAACCGATCAACTACATCTTAATCGGAACTTTTTCGGCCAGCTTCATTGCCTCAAAAGCTGGTACATCATTCTTGCCTAATTAATCAGTATTAAATGGAACAACAAAATAGCGTAATATTCTCCATGCAATACCCACGAGCATTATTTTGGTTGTATTGTGATAGTCTGTACGCAAATTTTTTTTTGCTACTTCTGGCTAAATTTAGCTTGGGCATATATGCAATTATGAAACTGCATTCGCTGTGCATCTTATATTTCTGCTTCAAGTTCTGAAATAACAGTTGATTAGTATTGCGGTCCTCACTTAAAGCAAGTTTAGTTTACATTAGTTTTGTTGTAGCTGGCATGACACTTTATGAATAGGTTCATGTCCACAATGTGATATAATGCTTCTTGAAATTTTCTATGAGAGGACTACAAAATGTTTGTAGACAGAAATAATAAACGTGGTGAACTGAATATGAATGTACAACATTAAATCCTGGCACTCATATCAAAATGTTTTCTGCCTAAATTTTTCCTCCAGTTGGATATGTATCAAAGCGTGGCAAGTAAAGTGTAGGTAGTATATAACGAATAGACATGATTTTAAATTAATAAGTTTATTGTCATTGCAAGCATTTTGCGTACAGTGAGGAAGGAAGGAAGCAAACAAAGGTAGAAGGCAGGGAGGTTAACCAGAAAGACATCCGGTTGGCTACCTTACACTGGGGGATTAGGGAAGGGGACAAGAAAGATGAGAAAGAGGGAAGAGAAGGAAAAGAAAAAGGAAAAGACAGACAGTAAATTCACTGTGGCGTGTAGAACTCTACTGCAAGTCAGAGGCGTTCACACAAACCCGTAGTCCTCAAAAAACATAAGAGGGCTTTCACTGTCTTGTGGGCTGTCGAGGGATGTGGACGGTGCTGTAATAGCACCTGCACAGAAAGAGGCCGATCATCCAGTCGCCGCAATGCGTTGGCAAGTACTTGTCTCTCTGAGGTCAATCGAGAACAGTGGCACAGCAGGTGTTCGATATTTTCATCGGTGTCGCAAACATCGCATGCTGCACTATCAGTCATTCCGATTAACGTGGTACAAGCTTTCGTGAAAGCAACTCCCAGTCAAAAACGATAGAGAAGCGAAGTTTCACGTCGATGTAGGCCGGGTGCAGGTCAGAGTTGTAGTGAAGGGTCAAGTTCATGTAGTCTGGTATGTCGTATGCTTGGTGTGTTCCACTCAGTCAATGTGAGACTGCGAGCCAGTTGACGAATTTGCCTCGCAGCGTCCGCTCTTGAAAACGGAATCGGAACGCTGTTTACTTCCTGAGGTGATGTGCGAGCAGCATGATCTGCAGAATCATTTCCACTCATGCCACAATGCCCAGGTAACCACTGAAAGACGATGTCGTGGCCTTTTTGTATTAAGAGGTGGTGAAGTTTCACGGTTTGATAAGTCAACTGCCCGTGGCATCCGCGTCGGTGAACTGACCGCAGGCACTGTAATGCCAGTTTTGAGTCAGAAAACACGGCCCATTTACTTGATCTTTCTTCAAAATTTACGAGTTCTAGTGCACTGCGCAGAGCCTCGAGTTCTGCCGCCGTGGACGTCGTCGCATGCGAAGTCTTAAAATGCAGAGTTACCCCTTGTAATGGTATAACCACTGCTCCACTTGAACTGGACGACGTAGTTGAGCCATCCGTGTAGATGTGCACGTGGTTACTGCAGTTCTGGTCCAGTACGAATATACTCAGTTGTTTTAGGGCATGTGTCGGTAGGTCAGATTTTCTCCGCATTCCTGGGATCATTAATTAAACTCGCGGCCGGCTCAAGCCCCAAGGAGGAAGCAGTGGCTTTGATGCAGGTGCATACACCTCAGTAAATGATGAGCGTTGCTTGCAGACAGTGGCACCGTATGTCGTGCGATTCTTCTACAGAAGGATTCTGCGAGGTCAATCTATCTACATTGTAGGTGGAGTGCCAGAGATGTAAACGGGTGTCGCTGACCAAAGGTTGTGCTAAGAGCCCGGACAGTTCTCCATATCAGAAATAGGGGCTTTTCACGGATCCGCTCGCAGAAGGATGCCCAACGTCACCAAGCCAGTTTATCCATGTGCCGTTGTATTTTATTTTGAGTGCATCTAGTCAGCCTCCGATGGAGGCGAAAATGCTGTAGGCCCGTGTGCTCAGATTTGGGTGCACGTTAAAGAACCCCAGGTGGTCGAAATTTCTGGAGTCCTCCACTACGGCGTCTCTCATAATCATATGGTGGTTTTGGGACGCTAAACGCCACATATCAATCAAATCATCTAGCCAGCCTCTAATCATCCATGCACTTTGTCCGTCTGTATCTACGTTCCGCACGACGACGTATTGCATGTAGTTTCTCAAGCTTTTGAGCTTGCATACGATGAGTGTTGCGAGTTCAATCAGTCAGCATTACTTCAGGCCTTAGCACAAGTCGAGAATCAAAGTACAGGTCGAGAATCTGTGATGATGCAAGGTCGGTCGGTTTGACAAGTTTCTGTTCTGATGTTTTCTGGACGACATAGGACCAACGATGTCTGTCAAACATTGTATTCCCGAGCACATTCACAAGAAAAAACACATCTCCACAATATATGTACAGCTCTGTGATCAAAAACACATCTCCACAATATATGTACAGCTCTGTGATCTGTCCAAAACTAGGTAGTATGGCTTTCTGCAGAATGACTACATCCTTGACTTTGTACGTTATCTCTTCCACAGTCACAGGATTGACTTGCCACACAGGAACGCCGGGTGAGAAAACTTCAGCCATGCAAGGGGGAAAATCTTCCTCTTTCAAAGGCCTGGGTTTCGTTGTCTGAATAGAGTTGTGAAACTCTGAATTACAGAGTTCATAGCTCTGTAACAACTGGTGTCGCCCTGCAATTGTCTTACATATATTCCTGAAATTTTGGTTACGCACAGCAATGGCTTTGAGATACTGATGTTTGGCCTCATAGCGCATACACCAGTATTGCTTCAGTGGGCCAAGTTCATTGATTAGTCTTGGGTAAAGCACCAGAAAATGAACTTTCGGAATTACATGGCCAGGGTACAGACTCTCAAAGGAAGACAAAAAGTAGCGAATGTCATCCTGCAGACATGCAAGGTGGTCATGTGGAAGGCTGTCAGCAAATATGAGGTCAACAATCTTTTTGAAAAGTACACTTCCCAGTGCTCGTTGAGTTCCGGAACAATGTCTCCAATCATAAGGGACAAAAACCTAAACAGGCACCACTTCTGCGATGCAGTGCCCTTATATGGAGTTTTCGAAGTAAGAAAGTGTTTTTCCACAGCTTGTGGTTTGTTTTTCCTGTCATGTGCACCAAAACTGAATGCTGTGATGCAATCTAGGTCTGAATACCTAATAACATTGGTACTGATGAGGCCTTGCAAAACATGCTTTAAAACATGAGGTATGCTTCCTTCAAGCACATCGTGCATCAGGTCCGGCGGTAGCTGCAGTGTTGCATCAAAGTACCAAATATTTAAAAGGGGCGATTCACCTTTCACACCATAAAGTGCAGTGCTTAGTGGCTGGTTCACCCTAGCACCTTCAATGTGAGTTTCATGCAAACTCCTGTTTCGAATTCGCACATCCATTTCATGGAATACAGAGCTAAAAGTGGCATAAGGTGCAGTGCAAAACCTGCATGGGCGCCCTCTGTTAAAACAACAGGTAAATCCACCCAGCCTATTCATAGAAAGCTTGTCGCCACTGAATGCAACAAGAATTGCTCTGACTGTAACAGTAGCTGAATTTATGTGCACTGTAAAGCCGGTTGCTTCTAATCTCACAATGTCTGAAACAACAGGTTCCAAGATTGCGTTCATGCCGTGCTTGTCAACAAGCCTGTATGGCGCAACAAGAGCTACATGTATAGAGCGTAGCTGTGACCTGTGGCGAGCATGTAGGTTGAGCACACTAAAGTACACAACAATTACTTTATTAATGCCTCGTTTTGACCCCAGGGGGTTCACAATCTCCAGTTCATCACTGTAAAGAACAAGAAACAGAGTGTATTGCGCCCCATTCTCCAGAAGTGCTGACAGTTTTTCCTTGAACAATACACCATCAAAAAAACTTCGGAGAGCTGGTGATGGCTGCCCAGTTGTGAAGCTTTTGTCTAAACGTTCACGAAAAGTCTCGGACAACATCAGGTTTTGGAGGACACCAGGTATAGACACATACTGAAATGTCTCGCCAACAGCAAGAATGTGCTCCTCGGGTTTGACATAAGGAAGATGTTCCTTTGCGAAATTTTCCCGGAGTGACTTCGTGCTGGCACTTTGGAACACATCTTCCAGAAAGTCACAAGCAAGCAACTTTTGCAAATCTTCTCCAGCAGAATCTAAGGGGATGTTTTGTTGTATTTGAGAAGCAAATGCCTTCATTATTTCAAAAAAGGTGTCCTTGAAATCGGCAAAAATGCTCTCTGTTATAGAGTGCCGCAGCTTGTGCACTTCAGCTACGCGAAAAAAAAGTAAACACATCTGCTTCTTGACTTTTAGTGCGAGGTCGTGAATAGTGCTAGGACCGTGTGCGGTCACAGTGCAGGTACTTTCTTGTCCGTTGCTGGTATCTTCGGCAAAAGAGCTCGAAGAAGGCAATTCTGCGTCGTCGAAAGCAGTGACGTCTGTTGTAGCATCCAGCCGCGGTGTAACACTCCCTGCAGCGTCCCCTTGTTGAGGCTCGTCGAGCTCCACGTAGCTTCTGTGGCAGCGGTAAATGTGTCTCCGGTACGATTCGAACTCGCGATATGTCTTTGCACACCCTTGCACACCACACATGACAGAAAAATCCGTATCGTGGCGATGATCTCTGATGTGCCATACGACCTTGCAAAACTTCGCCGACGAAAACGGGCACCGTGGGCACGTATGCATGGTGTGAATTTGTTTCACTCACGCAAACTACGGCGATTCATTCCCGCAGAACAATCTGCGCGCACTGGGCCCGAAACAAGAGCAGCACAGCACAATAAAACGTCAGCCACGGCAACTAGCTTGAGCACACCATTGCAGCAACATGCTAAGGCGGCTACAATGGACATTCCAAGGGCATATACGATGATGATGAAGGAGATCGGCTATACTGAGGAATTACTAAAAAATATATGCTAATTTTCTGTTGCGCTGCCTTCATTTTTTTTTTCTTTTCAAAGCACATGCAGTTGACGTAACTAAACTCTTCAACGTCAGAAATATCTTATGATCAAATAAAAAACTGCAGGTAGCGCGCACTACTACCTCTGAAGCCTTTCTAGAACTAGAGGCAAGAGGTAAAAGAACGAGGCGTTTATTTCTCCATTG
The DNA here is from genome assembly GCF_013339695.2 of Rhipicephalus sanguineus. Lineage (NCBI taxonomy): Eukaryota > Metazoa > Arthropoda > Arachnida > Ixodida > Ixodidae > Rhipicephalus > Rhipicephalus sanguineus. Next base: position 97,750,603 of record NC_051183.1, read on the forward strand.
CTGTGTGCCACTATAGTACAAGCCAAGACAAGCACGTGAGCCGTTCGTCTCTTTCGCGCCTAGCTGAACTTGCCGTAGGCACTGCTTCTCCGTTTGTGTGCTTTTTTCTTTTTGCTGCCGTGAAAATGTCGACACCGATTCAATGCTTGGTGTCGTGGAAGGAGCGAAAGAAAATTGTCTCCACTAACGGACACACCCTGGAAGATGTCTTGGCTGCCGTGAAGGCTACAGATTTTGGAGATGCCGCGACAACCGGCAGAATAGAGGTACGTTCTGGAAGTGCCTTTTGTTTTCTTTATAGTGTAGCTTTGTCAAGCACCTAATGAAAGCATAAATGTGGCGGTCGTGTTTCAGCACCGGTGCTCGTTCACGCAAGTAATTAGCACCGGCCTTACGTGCGTAAAGATGAACACCAAGGTAAAATACATAGTGTGTCACGTGTGATGAGTTAATCCGAAGGAAGTGGTGACATAAACCAAATAAAAAAAAATCGAATGTTTTTGTTTCAATAGAACCTAAGCGTTTCATTTGTGTGAGCACCAGAAGCCACTCCAATAGTTCAGTCAGGGATAGTAGGTTGTGGTATGTTGGCCTTGTCAGCGCACAAATGGCTAAAGGGATTTGGGTGAACCAATGCCACTAAGAAACGTGATAATGGAAAGCATGAGTGTAGGGTGTAGTTGTAGCTTCTGTATTAGCTGCCGTGGCCCCACTGTTACTGTGCACTTGATAAAGTGCTAAGCCCCTGGCTGTATTTACTTCTACTAAAATGACGTCCCTGTTCCGTTTTGTAATGCAGCTGTAACGACAAGGAATAATGCCAGCCTTTTTGCTACTATGTTATCTATGTTACATTGGGGAAAGGGTCACTTTTGGCACAGTGAAAAATGCCAAATTGTTACTGTTACTGCGAAATGTTATTATGAATACCTTGCAACACTAGAGAATGCAAAGCATAAAATAAACTGAAGTTTGGATGCATGGATGCAGCCCTAGGTTGTTAAGACGTTACCCTCCCTAGACACTACCATTAGAGTCGCTCAATACTTTTCCTGGTCATGAAGATGCGCCGTAACTCTATGGGGTTGCTTTATGCGCTTGCAAGCGAAGGCGGGGCTGCGGGGCTGCGGCCAGTCCGCTGGCATCGCACGGACGGCAGCGAGGGCGGCTGCCAGTGTCTGTGCAAGGTTTCGTAACGAGTCAGCGTATAGTGTGCATCTTATGTCCTGTATTGTGCCTAGTGTGTTGTGCCTGAAAGTCGGAAACGATGACGTGTACCTGCTGCGTGCACTGCATTTGATCGAGATACAAGGTGAATGACAAAAAGAGCCGACGCTTTGGCTGCCTGATGACAGCAAACGGCGGGAAAAGTGGAAATGTGCCATGCAGTGACAAGAAATTGGCGGTTTCACATATGATTTCCCTATGTGCGTGTCTGTGAAAAGCTTTCCGATGAGAGTGAAATACAGCATGAAAACCAGGGGAAAGACATATGAAGTATGGCTTGATCGTCGTAAAACGCTACTTTTGAAGCACCGATTGATTCAAAGTGACTGTTGATTTGATTAATATGTTCGTATAGAAACATATCTTTGTGTACTTCGTATGCAAACCCCAGGTGTATAACCTGAAAGATTTTATATGCGCAAACAAAAGTTGCAACCACTGCACTTTCGTCACGTGTCAAAAACCGCCAGAGTTCCGAAGGACTCTGGATCATCCACAATTTTCCACTAGCTGCCTCAGGAAAAAAAGAGTGCTTTTATAGCGGTATATATCACACAACGGAAGCAGCATGCGTTTGTTGTCATCGAATTTCTAGCTCATTCAATGCTAAATATTACTGTATTAGGCCTTCCCCGAATTTCCTTGAACGTAATACCACTATGAAGATATATTAAACATTCGCGGGTACTTTTAATCACGTTTTGCAGTTCCGACGCGTGCCATACAATTCCAGCTCCAGTGCCGCTTCGATGCCCACGCACAGGCGAAGGCACCCTTTGCGGTCGCTCCTGTCCCTATATCAACTTTCGCGGAAGCTTCATGACCAGTAAAAGTATTGTAGGACTCTGCTATCATGGAGAGGCATTCTAGGGAGGTCTTTGAAGCCTTTAATATCAAAAGGGCGAGCAGTCATAAGTGAACAGCCTCTGGAATGATTATATCAGTAAGGTCATTACCTGACATCACTTAAAGGAAATATGATCCAATCTTGTTCATGCTTGTTCTAACATGATAGTGTTGAAGAGCTTGTTTCACAGACATTCTGGTGTTGGCATCGTTGGGTGAGAGCAAAAAAAAAAAGAGCATTGCTTGTGTGAGGAAAATGGAGAAAGACGCAAATAAAATAAATAATTGTTTTTGGTAAGAGTGTAAATAGTCGAACCCAAGTCATCTTTGTGGCAAGCAGTAGTTCTGCCACAGTGCCATGCCTTTGTTGAAACTGCTTCGGTAAAAAATAAATAATTAAATAAATTATATGAATGTTGTCTAGTGGCAGGAGTGCCTTTAACGCATCGAATATTACGTGGGAAAAGCATAACATTACATCAGGCAACATGAATTGTGCAACGAGTAATTTGCAAAAGGAACATTTATGGCGTAGTGGGCACAGGGGTACTGTAGTTGCAGTAGGCATTTTACGATAGTTTGAAATGGCCATTGTTACACGCACAGCAAATTTGTTTCCTTGCAGCATAATAGATGCATAATTGAAACCAGGCTAGCATTTGACAAGGTGATGTATGTGCACGAAGAATGATAACACTATCGCATACCACTCTTGAAGCCAAAGCTCATGGGTCTTCCAAGTATTTGTGATTTGTTCAAATTCTTTTTTCTTATGTATAAATTTGTTTGGTCTTTTCCCATAAATAATCAATTGACATTCAGCGTCCATCCAAGTGTTTTTTTTTTCTTCGCCCTGAGTTTGCGCTGTTAATTTATCTGATACACGCGCCAACTAGCCTGTCTTTTGCCACTTCAAAGTAAAACTGGTATGTGCAAATAAACATGACAGGGACATGGAGAGAATGAACAAGGACAGTTTGCCACTTGTTCACTTCATGCATGCAAATTGCACCTGTGTAGCTAGCATAGTAATTTCATTGAAATAATACTGACAGCTGAAAGTTTTATTACTTTGTTGCCCACGGTAATCGTGTTTGTATAAGCATTACATTTCTTTCAGATTTACAATGCACAATTTAAAGCTTATGTCGACCCTCCAAGGAACCATATTTTTTGTGATGGGAGCGAAATTAGAATAATCACTGATGAGGCCATGCCTCATGCTTGCAGGTGAGTGGCTCAACTTCGAATTCTTGCACCAAACTGAAAGCCTGCCGACTTTCATCCTGTTTTCAGCGCGAATGAACTGCTTGTGGTTTCTCCGGAGTTGGAGCCATCAAGTACTCAACCTTTTCACAGGAGTGATTATAGACTGCCACCCCTGCCCTTAGACATAAAAGTTGCCATTGGCAATACAGAACTCGGAAGAGTTTCGAGTCGCACAAAATCAAGGATTGTGTCTTGGTTAAGCCACCATTTGATGAACTTCATTGTGTAAGTGACTCCGTACTCTCCTGTATATTATTGAATACCAGCTGAACTTTTGTTGCACTCATAGATACCCAGGAAGGCTCTATGAGATTGCTGCAAAGGCACTCGTTGTTGAATACCCTGTCCTTAGAGACACAATTGGTACTGGTTGGGTAAGTGAAATTTTTTACTATTTGGGCATATCGCAATGTCCACAGAAAATTTTTGGCAGATTATGATAATGCTATCAGTTAAAGAGAAAAACTGACTGGAAAAGAAAAGTGAAACTTATAAGATTGTTTGAATAACTATATTCTTTGTATTCTGAAGACATATCGGACTGTCACGGTGTTATTAAAATTGCATATTGTGTGTGCTGCGTGCTAGTTAGTAACGTTCTGGTGTCACGCGGAATGCACTATTTTACGTGCAATTTTCGAACCTGGCTTTTGGCATGTTTTGTCACTTCTAGAGCTAAGGAGTAGCTGGTGCCTCATTTGTGCACCAACATCTGCTGTCATGTCAATAAAAAAAAATGCCAGGCCTGCGCTGAAACCGCAGCACAGTCACAGCGAAAGCTGGAAGAGCGGCGTTTCTAGAGCCCGTTAAGCTCTCTTGGGGCTACAAGTACACTAGAAAGGTACCCACTACGCCACAAATCACAATTTTTGTGAAGTTGGGAAGCACCTACTAAGCCATTATTCGTCATTCTGCGGAGAAGCGAGGCACCAGCTACACGTCTGTAAGGCATTATGTGCACTTTGTTGACGCGACGACTGATGACGATGAAGAATTATGGCTCAGCCCTTTGAAATGGGTTGGAATCGTTAAACGGGCCACCAGTTATGTAATTTGCATTGGGTGACGCCCAATCGCTATTTCCCTCTCCCGTCATGCTGTATAACATACGTTGACGTGGGAGAGAGACGGGGGGGGGGGGCGAAGAACTTTACAGGGACCCCGAGAAAATGGATCATGCACTTATGGGCTTCCTTGGCAACCAATACAAGTGCACTTGCGAGGAACCCACTACGCTATAAATCATTGTAATTTTACTAACACCCCGAGGAAGTGGATCATGCGCTTATGGGCTTTCTTGGCGACAAATACAAGTGCACTTGCGAGGAACCCACTACGCTATAAATCATTGTAATTTTTGAGAAGTAGAGCAGCAGGCACTGTGCCATTTTTCGTCATTCTACGAAGAGCGTTGGTACCTGCTAAACGCATGTAAGGCATTAGGCGCACTTTGTTGATGCTGTGCCTAATGACGATGAAGAATTATGGCAGAGCCCTTTGTAATGGGTTGGAAGCATTCAACAACCTACTCGTTGCGCAATTCGCATTGTGTGACACCTGGTTACAGAATTCGCGTTGTGCGACGCTTGGTGCTTATTTTACTCTTCTTCCACGCTATATTGCATATGCTAATGGGGTTCCTCCCCGACATGAAGCCTGTATAGGACCTTTTTGCAAAGCAGTTTCAAGCACCGGCATGGCTCAGAGGTTGAATACTGGGCTCCCACGCAGAGGGCCCAGGTTCGAACCTCGTTCCGTCCTGCAATTTTTTTTCTTATTTAGTTTTTTTTTTTCTTATTTCGAGCGATACTAGTTACGGACACCGGCGGCGGCGGCGGACAACTACGGCGCCAAAAACGGCCGGTGAAATGATCTCATAACAGCTTTCGCTGTAAAAAGCAAAATGTATGTGTATGGAAAAACTAGGATTAAAGAATGAAAAAAATTTGAGAGCTACAAGGCTAAACATAGAATGTAGCACAAGCAAGTAACAAGTACTATTTTTGGGGGGGTGGGTGGGTCAAGGAGCACAAGTGCACATTAGAATCGTGGTTTGCAGTATTTTTTGTTTTATTTTTTCTCATGTAAATGTGGTGTGCGTTGGAGTTGGGTAAGTCGGTAAGCTAATGTATGGGTCATTCAACGCCAACTTGTACGAGCCTTGGCGCTCGACCATTGCGATATCAGCAAGAAGTGGCCCACCGAAATATTTTTGGGTGAGAAAAGGTCCTCAGGATCAATAAACAAAGTTCTTCACTGACTGACTGAGAGCAGCAAGCCACACATGAAGTTTTTTCGGAAAGCTTGAAACTTTAGCTTGTAACGCGCGTTGTGAAAAAATCTGGTCTTTCTAAATTAAGTGAGGACAAAATTTTTCCTACAGAATGATGGTAGGCTTTTCACTAAAAATAGGTTTAACAAACTTTTACGTTTGCATGGGTTTTTATGTTACCTTAAATATGGACAATATGGTTAATATTTGGGATTTTTTTACAGATAGAGTACATTCAGTGACACGCAATATTTTGTATTAATTGAGTGTCAGAAACATTTACTGTCACACAAAAAGATAGTTTGAGACACATATACTGTCAAATGGCTTGCACAGCTGGCGACGAAGTTGCAAAAAAGGTAATTTTTGCTCTTGTTTAGTCGTAAATTTTACACTGAGGTTGTCCTAGTAAAATTATGCTAAATAGCGCATTTACTAGCAACATCAATTATCTACTTGTCATCTGTTAGGCCAGTTGGTTCAGCATCTTATGTAGGGAAGTGTGGAAGCGGTTGAGAAGAAAATGCACAGGACAGAAAAAACTCACTTGCTAGCAATATTTATTATGAAAAACTTCGCGCTGCGAAAGTTTATTCCCTCATCATCAAATGTATTGTGCACTGATGCACATGTCGGTGTCATAGTTATTCTGGCCCGCCTAAAGGATTTTTCTTTCACACCTGCTGTTTACTCGACTTGTGACATTTGCTTCCGTGAAATGTGCTGTGCTACTGTATTTTCTTCAGTGCCCAGAAAGGTGCGCCCCGTCATTTTGGCCTTCAGGAAGATAACTTAGTGCTATAGCCTGTCTTAACAGCAGACTTTGAGAGCACTCGACTAATTACGGGGTGCCCCTTCCTGCGCATTGCAGAAAATGCGGTTGCTCAGCTTATTTCAGGGAGGCAGCGGTCACAAGTTGAGTAAACGGCAGGTGTTAGGGAGAAATTATCGAGGCGGGTCAGATTAACTATGAAACATGATGATGATGATTAGTGGGGTTTTGTGGCGCAAGGGCCATGGGTGGCCAAAGAGCGCCATGTCTATTATGTGGTGTTAGCGATGACCAATGATTACGATGACCGGGTGTATTGTGGCTGTATAGAGGCCTAAAATCACGTGCTTTAAAGAAGCCTAAAAGATGTGTATACAGTATAAAATTATGGCAGTGATAAGTGGTGTGATCTATGGGTGTGGGATAAATGACGAGTGATCATGGTATTTACAAGTGAGAGGCGGGATAACAGCACGAATGCTTCCTCAAGGCCTTTCCGCCCAAAGGCCGGGAGGCAGGTGCTTCCTTTGATAGAGTTACCGCAGCAGCAGCCTCAATCATGAGACCGCGCTACGGAGCGCCTGGAAAAATAACGTTGAAGTTATGGACATCTTTTAGAAATTCGAAGAGAGACTGATATTTAAAAAGTGGTTCTCTGCCAATGAACATATCGGGATGAAGTGGGAACTGCAGGTATATTGATGAAAAATGCTTTTTTCTGAGAGCGTCTAGTTCCGTGCATTGCAGTAGGGTGTGGAGTACAGTTAGTGGATCGCCACATTGATCACACAGAGGTGGATCGCCTCCGGACAAAAGATATGAATGTGTACTATGTGTGTGGCCTATCCTCAGTCTGCAAAGTGTAACTTCTGTGTAGCGTGACTTCGATACCGGCGGCCAATTACCCAGATGCGGTTTGACAACGTGTAGCTTATTTCTTGTCTGCGTATTCCATGTGCTCTGCCAAAAGGCCCTGAGCTTTCTTTTGAGGAAGGGTTTTAAATCTAGTGGGGGAATAGCTACGAATGTATTGGAACTGTTTTCTTGGGCGGATACTGCTAGGTGATCCGCCAACACGTTGCCTGGAATCTCGCGGTGCCCTGGCACCCAGCACACTACAACATGTTGTTCGAGTGTGTATATAGTGCATAAAAGAGAGTATAGCGAGACAAGGACAGGGTTTTTGTGTTTTTTCAGACTTTTTAAAGCTTTCACCACGCTTAGGGAATCCGTGTAAATAACTGCCTTTTGTAGTTTTGATTGTTTTATGTGCTTAACAGCCGCAAGTATCGCGTAAGCTTCCGCTGTGAAGATACTTCAGTTTGGGTGCAGAATACCGGAATCAGAAAAGGATGGACCAACCGCTGCGTACGACACAGAAGTATTGGACTTTGAGGCGTCTGTAAAGAATTCTGGACAAGTGTACTTGTGCTGGAGTTCGAGGAAGTGTGTACGGATATGTGCAAGTGGCGCGTGCTTGGTAACTTCCATGAAAGAAACATCATCATCTATAAGCTGCCACTGCCACGGCGGGAGATGTGGAGCGGGAGCCATTAGAGAGTGTTCGAGAAGTGGCACACCCGTTTCTACAGCTAGGCCCCTCACGCGAAGCGAGTAAGGCTGTGTCATCGAAGGACGGTTGTCGAAAAGGGCAGAGCTGGACAAATCATTGATTGTGGAGTGTGAGGGGTGTTCCTCGTTGGCGTTCACCTTCAGAAAATATACAAATGATAAGTAGGATCTCTGTAGGTGGAGCGACCACTCGTTCGATTCGGCGTAGAGGCTTTCTACGGGGCTAGTTCGAAAGGCGCCCGTAGACAGTCGAATGCCTAGATGGTGGACAGGGTCAAGCATCTTTAGGGCGCTTGGCGTCGCAGATTGATAGATTATTGCCCCGTAGTCTAGGCGAGTGCGTATGAGGCTTTTGTACAGATTCAACAGACACTTTTTGTCACTACCCCAAGTAGTGCATGAACACACTTTTAGAACATTCATTGTTTTTATGCATTTGTTTTTTAAATATTTAATGTGTGATACGAACGTCAGCTTACTATCCAGGATAAGGCCTAGGAATTTGTGCTCCGTCTTCACGGAGAGATGTTGACCATGCAGGTCAATATCTGAATCAGGATGAAGGCCTCTCTTTCGAGAGAACAGGACACAGGTGCTTTTTTGAGGATTAAGACTAAAACCATTCTCATCTGCCCATTTGGAGATCTTGTTCAGCCCTAGCTGGACCTGCCGCTCACACATGGAAAGGTTGCACGATTTAAAACCGACCTGGACATCGTCGACATATGTGCAGTAAAACATATTTCGTGGAATGCAAAGACGCAAGGAATCCATTTTGATAATAAAGATGATGATGATATATAATGTTTATTGGCGCAAGGGCCATGTGATGGCCAAAGAGCGCCACGACCAGATAGCGAAAGTGTACAATGGTTGTGTTAAGTGGCTGTATAGGGGCCTAAAATTCCTCACGCTAAAAGGCGGGTAAAACATATAATAAAATTATGGGAGTGACGTGAAACATGCGCATAGAGAATGAATGACAAATGGTCGTCATGATAAAGAACTAGGATATGGTGTGAGCACGAATACCTCCTCAAGGCCTTTGAGGCCAAAGGCGGGGAGGCAGGTGCTTCTCTAATGTATCACCCGTAGCAACGACCTCTTTTCAGACGTCGTGCTACGGACTGCCTGGGTGTGTGATGTGAAAGCTATGGACTTCGTTTAGAAACGCGAACAGTGACTGGTGTTTAAAAACCGGTTCCCTACCGATAAACATTGACGGTTGAAGTGGTAATTGTTGTCGGTAGGGAAGTAAAAAGTACTTTTTTTCTAAGCATGTCCAGTTCATTACAATGGATTAAAATGTGAAGCACGGTGAGTGCTTCACCACATCTCTCACACAAAGGTGGATCGTCGCCGGATAAAAGATATGAGTGTGTACTGTATGTGTGTCCTGTTCTTAGCCTGGTAAGTGTAACTTCTGTGTGGCGTGACTTTGATGTTGGCGGCCAACTACCAAGGTGTGGTTTGATAACGTGTAGATTATTTTGTGTATGCCTGTCCCATGTGCTTTGCCAAAAGGCCCTGAGCTTTCTTTTGAGGAAAGGTTTTAGGTCTAGTGCAGGGATATTCATGGATGTATTTTGCCTATTTTCGTGGGCGGATGCAGCTAGCTGGTCCGCCAGCACATTTCCTTGTATCTCGCGGTGCCCTGGCACCCAGCACACTACGACATGTTGTTTGTGAGAGTAGATCATGCATAAAAGAGAGTATAGCGACACAAGGACAGGGTTTTGGTGTTTTTTCAGAGTTTTTAAAGCTTTTACCACGCTAAGGGAATCCGTATATATCACTGCCTTTTGTAGTTTTAATTGTTGTATGTGTTTAACAGCCGCAAGTATGGCGTAAGCTTCCGCTGTGAAGATACTTGAATTTGGGTGCAGAATACCGGAATCGGAAAAAGATGGACCAACGGCTGCGTAAGACACAGAAGTATCGGACTTTGAGGCGTCTGTAAAGAATTCTGGACAAGTGTATTTGTGCTGGAGTTCGAAGAAGTGTGTACGAATATGTGCAAGTGGCGCATGCTTAGTTACTTCCAGGAAAGAAACATCACAATCTATATGCTGCCACTGCCACGGCGGGAGATGTGGAGCGGGAGCCATTAGACAGTGTTCAAGAAGTGGCACACCCGTTTCTACAGCCAGGCCCCTCACATGAAGTGAGTAGGGCTGTCTCATCGAAGGTCGGTTGTGAAAAAGTTCAGAACTGGACAAATCATTAATTGCAGTGTGTGAGGGATGTTCATTGTTTGCGTTCACCTTGAGGAAATATACAAAAGATAGGTAAGATCTCTGCAGGTGTAACGACCACTCATTCGATTCAACGTAAAGGCTTTCTACGGGGCTGGTGCGAAAAGCACCCGTAGAAAGACGAATGCCCAAATGGTGGACTGGGTCAAGCATCTTCAAGGCACTTGGTGTCGCAGAGTGATAGATTATCGCCCCGTAATCTAGGCGCGTGCGTACAAGGCTTTTATAAATGTTCATCAGGCACTTCCTGTCACTACCCCACATAGTGCGTGACAACACTTTTAGAATATTCATAGTTTTAATGCACTTGTTTTTTATGTACTTAATGTGCGGTATGAACGTAAGTTTTGTGTCTAGAATTAGCCCTAGGAACTTGTGCTCTGTTTTTACCAACAGACGCTGACCATGTAGGTCAACGTCTGGATCGGGATGAAAGCCTCTTTTCCTGGAGAATAGGACGCAAGTGCTTTTTTGTGCATTCAGTCTAAACCCATTCTCGTCTGCCCATTTAGAGACCTTGTTCAAGCCCAGCTGGACCTGCCGCTCACACATGGAAAGGTTGCACGATTTAAAACCGACCTGGACATCGTCGACATATGTGCAGTAAAACATATTTCGTGGAATGCAAAGACGCAGGGAATTCATTTTGATAATATAGAGTGTACAGCTAAGTACACCACCCTGTGGCACTCCAGTTTCTTGAAGGAATGGTATTGACAGAACATTTCCTACTCGGACACGGAACGTACGATCCGACAAGTAGCTCTCTATTATATCTAGCATTCTACCACGTACACCAAGATGGGACAGGTCTCTTAATATTCCAAAGCGCCATGTGGTGTCGTAAGCCTTTTCCATATCGAGGAACACAGAAAGGAAGAACTGTTTGTGCACGAATGCGTCACGGATTTGTGCCTCGATACGCAACAGGTGGTCGGTCGTGGATCTACCCTCGCGAAATCCGCACTGGTACGGGTCAAGTAGATTGTTTGTTTCCAGAAAATGTATAAGACGGCGGTTTATCATCTTTTCAAAAAGTTTGCACAGGCAGCTTGTTAGTGCGATGGGCCTGTAACTCGTAACGGAGGATGGATCCTTGCCCTGTTTTAGAATAGGAATGACAATGGTCTCTTTCCAAGACGAGGGGATTTCGCCGGAAAACCAGATAGCATTGTACAAGGGCAGTAATGTTTTTTGCGTTTCGGCAGGTAGGTTTTTCAACATGTCGTATACCACACGGTCAAAACCTGGGGCGGAATTACTGCAGCTGTTGAGCGAAATCTGGAGCTCAGCTAAGCTGAAGGGTTGGTTGTATGCCTCGTGTTTTGTACATTTCCGCTCTAGTTTTTGTTTTTCTATTCTTGTTTTGTACCGTTGGAAGACTTCAGAGTAATGCGCGGAACTAGACACTTGTTCGAAGTGTGCGCCGAGGAAGTTTGCCTGATCTTCCAAGGTGTCGCCTTGTGTGTTTACTAGAGGAAGTGAATGTACTTGCCGCCCTGCTACCCTACTAACCATATTCCAAACTTTAGCCTCCTGTGTATACGAATTGATCCCCGTTAAAAACTTCTCCCAACTTTCTCTTCTTGCCTGTCGGCGCGTTCTCCTGCCTTGAGATTTTATGTTTTTGAAACTGTCAAGGTTCTCGGCTGTCGGAGAGTCCCGAAGCAACCTCCATGCTCTGTTTTGTTTTTTACGCGCCTTCCGGCATTCATTGTTCCACCATGGGACCCGTCGTTTGCCATACAGTCCACTTGTTTGTGGGATACATTTGGTGGCAGCATTAATCAAAAAAGCTGTGAAGTAGTCTACAGCTGCACCTATGCTTAAATCACACATGTCTGTCCAGCTTAAGAGAGCAGTCTTACGAAACTGTTCCCAGTCGGCTTTGTCAATATGCCATTTGGGAACCTGTGGGGGACATTCATTTACTATTTGTGTGCTCAGAACAATAGGAAAGTGGTCACTTCCGTAAGGGTTATTAATGACTTTCCATTTAAGTAAGGGTAGAAGCGATGGAGATGTAATGCTGAGATCTATAGACGAGTATGTATTGTTAGCGAGGCTATAATAGGTTGGATCTTTCTGATTCAACAGGCAAGCGCCCGAAGAAAAAAGGAATTGTTCAATTAGACGACCTCGCGCATCGCACCGAGAATCGCCCCATAGATTGCTGTGCGCATTGAAGTCCCCAAGGACCAGATAAGGTTCTGGTAGTTCATCTATTAAGGACTGGAACTCATGTTTGTGAAGGTGGTAGTGTGGTGGTATGTAGAGAGAGCAAATGGTTACGAGTTTGTTTAAAAAAACCGCTCGAACAGCCACTGCCTCCAGGGACGTTCGGAGCGGTAAATGTGTGCACGCTACTCCTTGATTTACTATAACAGCTACACCACCGGATGACGCGATGGCATCATCCCGGTCGTTTCTGAATATGACATATTGGCGTAGAAAATTCGTGTTCTTGGATTTTAGGTGTGTTTCTTGTACACACAGCACTTTTGGTGAGTGTTCATGTAGCAGCTCTTGGATATCGTCGAGGTTTCTAAGAAGACCTCTGACGTTCCACTGTATAATTTGTGTATCCATTTTGGGTGTGTATTAGTGCTGTGTGTACTGAAAAACTATTGCCTTAAAGGGGCCCTGCAACACCTTTCTTAGTTATATTGGAATAGTCTCATTATTGACGTATGACTCTTCACGAGTCATATGCCGCAAAAATTTTTCGAATCCGTCAAGTCTAAGTGGTGTTACCAAATTATAGAGATCACGTTCCGCAGCTTTCTCCCTCAACTCAACGCAGCGAGCGCGCGGAGAGCTAGGCAGCGAGTCGAGGGAGGGAGCAACGGTGTAAGTTGAGGGAGCGCAGACGAGCGAGGCTCCGCCCAAGAGCGCCGGCGGAAATTTTTTCTTCATTTTTTTCTCTCTGACGTCTGGGCGCAACCACGTGGTCTGTGCCGCCACTTCCGGTCGGCTTGCGTCGTTCTCGTCGAGCGGAGCCGTATCGCGCGTGCTTGAAAACTGCGCGTCGGTTTGGTAATGTTGGGTGTGCACCTCGATCGCCGTAGTGTTTTCATCGCTTTGCCAACCATGGAAGCAAACCTGCGCGCTCGTTTGGAACAAATGACAGCTGAGATCGGTTTCGGCCCATACTCCGATACACCGCCTCGTAAGACGGCACTGGCAGACGACCCCGAAGCGCCGCCATTACCGGACGCCAGCATTGTTATCGGAGACATGCTGCACGGCTGCCTCGGTCGGTCATGAGAACGTGCCGACGATGCAGTTCCCAGCTGACGAGGCAACACTCGAACGGCTGCCGCTCTCAACAGCAACCGGCAATGGTCAAAAGCACAGAAATATTCACGTTTTCGGTACTGCGCATGGCGAAGAAAACGGAACCACGCAACTACGAGCAGACGAGCTGTCGGTGAGACCGGAAGTGCTAATATTAATGTTTGTTCGGTGTTTTTAACGCGATAACAGAATATAAACATACATATTATCTACTTATTGAACTCAAAATTAACAACGAAGGTAATAATGAGGGTGTTATCGTGATTATAACATCAGCCAATGGTGGAGCTGCCGACAATCGCGTCATATTTTGCGGACTAATACATCATTTGTCGAGAGAAGAGGGAGCGATTTTCAGCTGACTTTGAGAATTTATTGTAAATTCCAGGCCGTGCGCATCGCTATAATATTTGGCTCGCGTGTTCTCGGGAGCCTCGACTACCGATCGGCAGCGCTTTTTGAGCATGCTCGAAAAGTGTTGCAGGGCCCCTTTAAGTCACAGAACTTTTTCCAGGCCCTGTGATGCGGGCTTTTTCTTTTTTGGCGCGCTCCAACGAGCTGCGCCGTTCCTTCGGCGCCTGAGACGCCGTTGGGCTTGCCATTGTGTCCATCGCCTCGGTGGAGACGCTGGATGCCCGTTCGCGTGTTACGCGCACGGGTGTCGGAATTTTGGGGCTCTCTGCCTGAGCAGAAGGCCCTGGGCCTGCAGATCCGGAGGCCTGCCTGCCGTTTGGTTGCGGAGCAGCACGGGCTGCTTCCGCTGAGGGGGCGGATGGCGCTACCGCCCGTCCACTGTGCGTGGTACGTGCGGTCGCCGCGAACCTTTGTGGCACTGCCCCCTTGCGTGCCACGTCCGCGTACAAATGACCCTGTGCGATAGAAAGGCGTTGGCGCGCCTCCCTAAAAGAGATGTTTTCTGTTACCTTGAGGGTGATTATTTCTTTTTCCTTTTTCCATGAAGGACACGTGCGAGAGTACGCTGCGTGTCCGCCATCGCAGTTTGCACAGTGGGGAGTTTCAGCACAGTTGTCACTAGGGTGTTCGTGTGAGCCGCACTTAGCACAGGTTTGACGGCCACGGCAGCTCTGGGAGCCGTGACCGAAGCGCTGGCACTTGAAGCAACGCCGCGGGTTTGGTATGTACGGTCTGACCTTTAGTTTCAGGTATCCTGTTTCGATATGTTCTGGTAGGGTGCTTGTGCCAAAAGTGAGGATTAGGTGTTTTGTGAGGATTTCTTTATCATCGCGCCTGATTTTGATCCGCTGTACGTTTATCACGTGCTGTTCACTCCAGCCTTCAAGGAGCTCAGTTTCTGTCAGTTCGAGTAGGTCTTGGTCGGACACTACACCTCGGGAGCTGTTTAGGGAACGGTGCGGTGTGACAGAAAGAGGTGTCGTTCCAAAAGAGACGAGTTTCGAGAGGTTTTCAAACTGTGTCTTGTTTTGAATTTCAAGGAGAAGGTCACCACTAGCCATTCTTGTCACCTTATAACCTTGGCCGAGTGTATCGGTCAGGCACCTTGAGACAACAAAAGGAGAAATCTTTCTTGCATTCTTTTCAAGGTTTTCGCAATGGATGATGTGGAATCGCGGGAAAGTTTCTTTTGGTTTTTGAAAAAAGGTGTCTTCTGTGCGCCCTCTCTTTGTGAGAGGAGGACGATCATGCAGTCGGGGGAAGGAAGCGGAAGCCATAAATTATATATCAATTCGGCAGCTATGCCAGCCGCCCACCATGGAGCCCAACATGGGGACGCGACAGCACTTAGATGTATATAAGGCATACCAACGTCAGCTGTACACAGCCACTATAACCAAATATGATGTGCCCAAGAGAGGGCACACGCACACAAGGTTAACCCTCGCCGCCAGGAAAACGGAAGTAAATAGAAGTGAGGAGAAGACAGGAAGGATGAAAAGTGGGAGAAAAGACGAAGATGTGAGGGGAGAGAGAGACAGGAAAAGGCGACTGCCGGTTTCCCCTGGGTGGGTCAGCCCAGGGGTGCCGTCTACGTGAAGCCGGGGCCAAAGGGGTGTGTTGCCTCTGCCGGGGGGCCTTAAAGGTCCAATCACCCGGCGTCGGCTCAACCCCCAGGATCCCCTTTTCCCCGGACACGGCAAAGCCACGCACGGCGAGGCGTGGGAGGGGGTCGAAACCCCCCCGTTAGCTCGGGTCCGTGGTGTCGCTACACACCAAACGCCTGCTTGCGCAGGCGCCCCTGCGGGGCATACACAAAGTTAACCCTCGCCGCCAAGAAAAACGGAAGTAAATGGAAGAGAGGAGAGGACAGGAAAGATTAAAAGTGAGAAGGAAAGACGAAGATGAGGGGAGAGAGAGACAGGAAAAGGCGACTGCCGAATTCCCCTGGGTGGGTCAGCCCAGGGGTGCCGTCTACGTGAAGCTGGGGCCAAAGGGGTGTGTTGCCTCTGCCGGGGGGCCTTAAAGGTCCAATCACCCGGCGTCGGCTCAACCCCCAGGATCCCCTTTTCCCCGGACACGGCAAAGCCACGCACGGCTAGGCGTGGGAGGGGGTCGAAACCCCCCCGTTAGCTCGGGTCCGTGGTGGCGCTACACACCAAACGCCTGCTTCCACAGACGCCCCTGCGGGGTAACTATGAAACAGACATGTGCATCAGTGCACCGTCAATACATTTGATGATGAAGAAATTAAAGTTTGCATGCAATGTAGCAATACTTTGATGTCATTTTTTGGGAATTATTGTGTTTTGACTGCGCTTGTGCATTAACATTGGTGATGGGAAGTTTTATCATAATATCACTTGTAATTGATTGGGCTTTGTGTCCTGTGCATTTCTCAACCGCTTCTGTGCACCCTTGCACAAAATGTCCGTTTTTGAAATACGTCAACAACCACTACTTCTGTCATGTACATCATCACACTGTAGTGTGTACTTTTGTAATGAAAGTGATATCTGTGCTTGAGTGTCGACGTCACATTTTGCCATGAGCTGCCCTTTACATGTCAGTGTAAGCGACGTGCCTGGCAAGCTTTCGATATGCACTCGGCTATACTCAATATAAACAAAGATATTTATGCACACTGTAACACTTGTCTCAAAGCAAGAAAATGCACCATAAGGTGCTACTCGCTGACGACTTGCATGAAATCAACTTTCCAGGATGTGTAAAATCTGCCGCTATTTGTTTATCACTGTTGATCTGGTCTTTATTTGTTGATGTAACTCGGCAAATGATTAAGCAATATCAAACTTGTATAGGGGCAAGAGGGAGTTTAGCAAGAGAGTTTAAAGGGACGCTAAAGAGTAAAACGATTTTCCTCGCATTAGTAAAGTAGTCTTCCACGATAACAAAACATCGCGCTTGCTGTGAGAATACTCTTAATAAGCGAGAAAATGTGAAAAATAATAAAATGCCAGTGGTGACGCCAAATTCAAATTCCTGCACCATTTGCTGTGACTTCACATATTTTGATGCTAAGTAGCTCCTAAGTGGTGAAAATGAAGTTCTTCGTCCTCTGAGGGTGGCATAGACTTAACATACCAAGTTTGAGGAAATTCCGTTGAGCCAGTGGCACCAAAATACATTTTTTTGACGACATATTGAGTGCTAAGAGACAGGGACATGAGAGAGTGGACAACACAATGCGCTAACTTCAACAATTTTTATTTTCAGGAAACGCCAACCTATATATCCGTGCACAGTGGCGCCACCAGTCTATCCACTAGCCAAGCAGAAAAGCCCTTTCCCGATCTAACAGGTCAACTGACGGTGCACTTACACATGTGTCACCTTTGCGAAAGATAGCATCAGCTTCAATTATCTCTCGCACGTCTTTATCTTTATGCTTTGCCAGTACACTGCAGGATGCGTACATAGGTGTGCAACCATATTCTACGCAATGCACTGACAAATGGCCATAATTATTCTTGTTTTTAACATTAAGCTTGTGTTTACGAAGACGATCGTTAAGGCATCTACCCGTCTGACCTATACATATACCACCACATGTCAGCGGAAGCCCATAGACCACTCCTTGAACACAATCCGCAAAATGTTTGCGATGGTTCTAGGAGCACCCGACAGCAGGCCTGCGGTGGCGAAGCATAAAGATAAAGACGTGCGAGAGATAATTGAAGCTAATGCTATCTTTCGCAAAGGTGACACACGTGTAAGTGCACCGTCAGTTGACCTGTTATATCGGGAAAGGGCTTTTCTGCTTGGCTAGTGGATAGACTGGTGGCGCCACTGTGCACGGATATATAGGTTGGCGTTTTCTGAAAATAAAAATTGTTGAAGTTAGCGCATTGTGTTGTCCACTCTCTCATGTCCCTGTCTCTTAGCGCTCAATATGTCGTCAAGTTCCGTTTACCAACAAGCCCAAAAAATGGCACTACCAAAATACAATACGCTTTGAAATATTTTACATCACGTGCGCACATAAAATTTAGAAATGAGATTTTGAACTCAATTTTCTCCTCTATCATTACACCTATGATGGTGAAATAAATTACGCTATAGCTCTCAGAGCACAATTTATCAATCTAAACAAATTCATTGTTTCTCTTTAGTGTCCCTTTAATATGTTGCACCTAACATCATGTTTCTTTTTATCTCAAATATTTGTTTATGTAGCATGAACTTCAATGAGACCACTAAGTAATCTCTATGTAAATAGTCTTCCAAAGTCCAATATGCTTATTTGCAGGACTCTTGGAAAGTATCCATCCAGTATAAATTCGGGTACATGCGAAGAACTCTGAGTACTGTGCCTGCTGGTACAGGCAGCCAAGGAGGCCTACGGAAAACGGAAACCTCAAGATAGTGCCGTTGCTGCACAAACTAAACGGCAACACCACGTGGTAGCAATTTCTGTTTTTAAGTTCATTTCAATGTTTTACAAGTAACATTTGCATGTGACTTAGCTCGCTAATAACAGTCTACAGCTTCATCATCGCTTGAGTAAGTGAAGTGTTTTAGCACTAAAACGGCACTCCGCATGAGCTGTCTTTTTCTGTTTCAACAAGCCCCATTTGAAAAAAAAAATGGGGTGTGGGGGTGTGAATGACATAGGTAGCAGCATGTTGCCCTAATTCTAGGAGGACGATGGTTGCCTTATACAAGTGTCCATGCGACTTTTTTTTTTTTACCCTGTTAGACAACAAGCATCCCATATGATGACCATGATGAAGATGTTTTAATGGGACACTTGGAATTCATGTCCAAAGAGATCTCGAGGCGTGCTCCGGACCTCCAGAAATTGAGCGAATCAATGAAGCAGACACGTTCTTCGAGGAGGTCGTGGATGAAAGATACACTGCCAACAACAGCTGAGATACTTGAAAAGTATCCCGCTTTAGGAAATGTTGAGGTGGTCAGTATAATGTGAATGCAGCATCTGCATTCCATGCTTTCACTTACGATATTTACCAGCTGTCTTTTTTGAAACTTGGATAGGTTTTCAAAAGTAGCTTGTAAACAGGTTAGTGGGTCTTTAGCTGTACTACATTGAAGCAGGCATTGCTTGCACAACAGTGCTATGGTCAAGTTTTTAAGGAATTATTCATTCATTCTTTACTGACTTAAAGCCTCATTGTAATGTTAAATGCATGCAGAGGAGCAGGAGGCTGTCTGCTTAGCTATTTCGAGCATATTTCTGCTTTCCAGACCACTGGCTCCAAAACTGTTTTAAAATTTAAATATGTTGACACTCTAACAAAGTTTACCAAAAAGCGTCCTGTGGATGGTTCGATACGATCATTATACAGTCCCAAATCCTTGACTACCAGGCTTATGAAAGCAGAATACTAGCGCGAAAACACATGAAGAAAAGAGTGGACGACACACTGCGCTTCTCACAACATAGTTTATTGCTGCAGCTGTAACATGCGCTTAAATACATGTAGGTGCAACTCCTCATGTATATAATCAAGTGCATATTACGCACCTTCATGTTTTTTTTAATTAGGTGTATGTTACGGCTGCAGCAATAAACTATGTTGTAACAAGCGCAGTGTGTCGTTCACTCTCCTGTCCATGTGTTCTCGCGCTAGTATTCTACTGTCATGAATTTCCAACAAGCCTAAGCCGCTACCCTTGTTATGAAAGCACATGGCACTAACTCCTGGCATTTTTATTTATTTTTTGTTTGTTTGACAAAGCATTTTTAATTGATTTCATTTCAGAGGGCAAACACTGGCCGACATGTAAAATAATAGCATGTTTACGCAACCATTCCAGAATAGCAGTAGCAAAACAGATTGCAGTAAATGACTCGTGCATTGAGACAACTTTGTCTGCTTAGTTTTATATATTTGCTTTTGCATTTATTTTTTTTTTTTTACTCATGATGGCTGTCACTTACAACAGAACTCTTCGAGAATGTGTTATGATGTTGCCCAAAAAAATAATTTTCGGTAGCAAATGACACGTGGTGTTGATGATTTGAATAGGCTTGTTTAAATATATGAATCAATTTTTTTTTCGTGCTCAAATTTGGACAAATCTGAAAATGCATCAAGATATATTGGGCATTGTCCATTCGCATTCACTCTGATGTAAGCACTGAAATGACGCCATAAACTGCATTTGAAACATTTTTTTTAGGTTAGTATCATTCTGACAACAACTATGCCTGCAGAAGCAAATAAACTTGCTTTTGATCAAATAAGCCACTTCGCGATATAAAAAATGTTTAATGTGTTCAGCCAAAAAAATTGGGACCTGCTCTGTAAATATCTAGATACACCCATGTGTGTTTTTGTTTTCTCTATGACGAATTGACTGCCAAGTGTCTTTTTGACCTTCATTGCATTTTTATGTTAGCTGGAAACTTGTTGCCCAGATTTATAATTGGAAATTGATTTAAATATACTTCTATGATTATAGCTTCATGAAGAATTTACAGCAATAACAGGCATCAAGATGGAAAAAAAAGCTGTTGGAATTTTTCAACAACTTTGGACCCAGGATTCTGGAGCTACTAAAAACTCGCCATTCAACAAAGGACCTGGTGAAGGAGCTCGAGGAGGAGCTTGAAGAACTGGAAGGCGATGGCCGTAAATGTAAGTATGTAAAGTATGTTCAGTCATTCTAGGTTCTCCTTGTGTTACTGTTGTGATTTTGCAATAACAATCCTTTTCCAGATCGATTTGCAGTTGCCTTAATAGAACTCCTCCCACTGCTGCTGAAAGAGAAGCCAAAATTTCTGAGGGGCCCTGTAAGTGACTTTACATTTCATTTAGTAAAGTGATTAGTAAAGTAAAGCATATTGAAAAGGAAACAGCACAATTCTTTTTGCAGAGAGACAATGGTAAAGGGAACGATAGAAACTTTTGACATAAATTTCATTGCACCCTAAAAGTTTATATGTTAAGGAAAACCCTATTATAATAAACACTAAAGCGTGACATGACCTTTTGGCATGACCATGCCTGCTTCTTTAGAAATGAGCATTTCTTCTGCATCTGTTTGTCGCAGAGGCAATTGTCATTTCTAGATGAGCACGTGTGGTCATGCCAGAAGGTGATGTCGTGCTTTAGTGTTTCCGTTGATAAATTTTCTCTTAGTATATTGCCATGCGTATTATCTTGATGTATTCGGGTTTCACCCGCAATGTTTGTTTACAAGACTCCGCCCAGACCACGGCGCGATGTGTTGGAAGCTTCACGATTGTTATAGATCATTCGGTTATGATTGTGCGCTGGACACCCATAGTCTCGCTTCGTCGAGTGATTACGCGGCCACCATTGATAATGCTGGAATCTTCGATCGCACATATATAAAAACAAACGCGCTTTACCGCCTGTAAGTTGACCGACGGACATTGCTTTGTTCGCCACTAACAGTGCAATGTACAGCCGCGGCCACGTATAGCGCGCGAGCAGCCGGCCTTGCTCTGCGGCACGACACCTTGTGGCCGTTGCGGGTTGTGATGTCGCGTGCACAGGAGCATGCGCAGCTTTACAGACATGCAGGCCTGCTTTGCACAGGTGAGAATGGTGGAAAGTGTGCCTGTTTAGCCGAAGATCCGCGATCCCTCAGGGCGCTTTCGTCACATCTATCTCATAAAACAAAGCGCATTTTGATGGATATAGCGAGCCTGCATCAACGATGCAAGCTTTGTGGCTTTTTTGAGGCATGCGATTATATGAAGATATGATGATGCCAACAGCTGCATAAAAAAAAAAAGTCTAGACGGCCACAGAATCAAAACGGCCACAAATAGTGCGTCGTTTTGCAGCGTGTGTTATCAGTCGAAACGCGCCTCTTCTTATGAAATAGATATGACCAAAGTGCCTTGAGCGAGCGCGGATTTTCGGTTAAACAAGCACACCTGCCAACGTTGTCACCCGTGCAGAGCAGGCCTGCACGTCTGTAAGGCCGCGCATGCTCCTGTGCACGCGGCGTCTTAACCCGCAACGGCCGCAAGGTGTCAAGCCGCAGAGCAAGGCCGGCTGCTCGCGCGCTATACGCAGACGTGGCTGCGGCTGTACATCACTTGCAAAGTGTCTTTTCCTTTCGCGGCCACAAGTTCAGCCAAAAAAGATTTAATCTTCGACAGCTCGACTGCTTCCTTCGTCCGCATCACGACCCCGTGACAATATATACGTTTCGTGTGCAATGAAATTTCAGTCAGAAGTCAACTCTCATTTGTGTTGTTTCTTTCATTATTCGTTGTCACCATTTGAAAAAAATTTGCTGTTTTCAATTTTTTAGCATTTTGATTCTGCTAATGGCTAATACTAATGTTTACCTTTAGATGACATCTACCCTGCTCTTCGTTTTGAGGGAACAAGTATCAGAGAGGCCGAAGAAATGACCGTAGTCTTTGAGGCGTTCAACATTCATGTCGTCGATGTTATAGCCGGCATGACGGCTATCATGGAACTGTATTGGGTATTAGATATCATGTACTCGGAGAGTAACAAAAACACCTTAACGCTCCTCGAGTACTTTTGTGGACTACCAAGTGTGCCCAGAGCACCACTACTTTTAAGGACGATTTCGTCGATCAAGAGTTGATCTGACAGCAATGTGCAACAAGCAGAACTGATATAATAAAGATTGAAGTGTGTGGATCACATGCTGAAAGTTATGTCTTTATGGCATGTTAGACGATGAAACTTGTGGTTTTCGTAATGTCTGCAGAAAGCCTTTCACCAACAACATGCACAAGAGCGCCAGTTGTCGAGCCGCACTTCACCTATATTTGGGATCCTCTCATTATCTGAGGTTTCCTGCACTTTACCGTGCAACTAAAGCAGTCGGAGAGGGAGTAGCGATTAGTATGTTACTGAAGTTTCTAAGTTCGTAATATTTTTATCAAGTAGTGTGGGACGTGTTACTATTTGCACTTAGTAAGTGGGTAGTATTTGTTACAAACATGCTGCTTTCTTTATTTACTAAGAGGGTACTATCTGTTACTAAAATGCTGCTTGCTTCAGTTACTAAGAGGGTAGTATCTGTTACTAACATGTTGCTTGCTTCAGTTACTAAGAGGGTAGTATCTGTTACTAACACACTGCTTGCTGCAGTTACTAAGAGGGTAGAACCTGTTACAAAGAGGGTAGTATCTGTTACTAAGATACTGCTTGCTTCAATTATAAGAGGGTAGTACCTGTTACTAACATGCTGCTTGCTTCAGTTACTAAGAGGGTAGAACCTGTTACTAAGAGGGTAGTATCTGTTACTAAGAGGGTAGTATCTGTTACTAAGATGCTGCAACTTCTGTTACTAAGAGGGTAGCAGCTGTTACTAAGAGGGTCGCACCTGCTACTAAGAAGGTAGTATCCGTTACTAACATTCTTGCTTAGTAGCGGTTACTAAGCCTCTTGTTACTAACTCCAGTTACTAAGAGGGTAGTAACATATGTGACAAGCACTTAGTAAGTGAAACTTAGTAAGTATTACAACCTTTTTTTTAAGAGTGTAGAAGTGAGTATAGGGAGACGAGGCCAGGGTTTTTGTGTTTTTTTTTTCAGAGTTTTGAGGGCTGTTACCACGCTTAGGGAATCGGTGTGTATTACTGCACTTCGAAGTTTTAATAGTTTAATGTGCTTGACGGCCGCAAGTATCGTGTATGCCACTGCTGTGAAGATGCTCGTATTCGGGTGCAGAACACCGGCATCGGAAAGAGATGGACCAACACCTGCGTAAGACACAGAAGTATTGGACTTTGAGGCATCGGTAAAGAATTCTGGGCAAATGTATTTGTGTTGTAGTTCGAGGAAGTATGTACGGATATGTGCTATAGGCGCGTGTTTCGTAACTTCCTCGAAGGATACATCACATTCTATGAGCTGCCACTGCCACGGCGGGAGATGTGCGACAGGCGCCATCAAACAGTGTTCAAGAAGCGGCACACGTTTTTTCAGCTAGGCTCCTCACGCGAAGTGAGTAAGGCTGTCTCACCGATGGACGGTTGTAAAACAGGGCAGGACTGGACAAATCATTAGTTGTGGAGTGTGAAGGGTGTTCTTTGTCTGCGTTCACTTTGAGGTAATATAGAAAGGACATGTAAGATCTCTGCAGGTCCAGCGACCACTCGTTCGACACGACGTACAAGCTTTCTACGGGGCTGGTGCGGAAATCACCCGTAGAAAGACGAATGCCTAAGTGGTGGACAGGGACAAGCATTTTCAAGGCGCTTGGTGTCGCAGATTAATAGATTATCGCTCCATAATCTAGGAGCGTGCGTATTAGGCTTTTATACAGATTCATCAGACATTTTGTATCACTGCCCCATGATGTTCGTGACAAAACCTTGAAGATATTCATAGCTTTCAGGCACTTCCTTTTTGAGATTTTTCGGTAGGCCTAGAAGTGTAGAGAGTGAAGCAGAAGAGGATGAAAATTGTGGGTGCCGGCTGAGTTATTGCATGGCGCGCGCTAGAAAGGTAGAGGCCCTTCGTGATGATGGTAGTTTTTGAATGCATAACATATTGAAAAGCGTAAACGCTTCGCTGTAAAAAGTAGGCGACCCTCATCTTGTGATTCTGATATGCTATCTTGGCTTTGCATATGGTAGAATGAAGGGAAAGCATGCTGCTTGCCGACACTCGTTGAGGAAAAGCAGGAGTGTCTCTGCTAAGAACTAGATACAAATTTGACACAAAAGAACGGAGCAGGTACACAGTGTTTTCTGCCCTTGTCTTATGTGCGCATTCTTGTCATGGATTCTAATCAGCTTCACATGGCAGACCTTAGGATAAAAGAAAACAGTTACCTAGCTCAATTTCTTGCTCCCATCTATAAGGGTGTTAGGGCCCCTGGCTCCTAGCTGGTTTTCGCAAGTGAACTGCAGACTTAGTCTTGAATATCGACATCTAGCAAAATATTATTGCACAAGTCTTAGCAACAATAAAACAGTTACAGGCATGCCTAAGTTGTCATTCTGATAGCTGCCGAATGCACTTCCTTGCACTCCACGTTGCAAGCTGTCTCTTCTCCGGCACTCTTCATGTCTTAGTGCCACTAAGTGAAAATACTTAATTGTGCTTTATGGTATCTTTTCCTATGGAGATTTATGTTCAGAACATGCAAGAGGAAAATGCAAATACGGCATCTTTATTTTTTATATTTCAGAAGATAGAGGGGTCCTTTTTTATCACAGGTGCCATCGGTGAAAAAGACTGCCCAATATGCGAAGGCTGCGCATTAGCGCAAAATGGCAGGAATGATTTCACTACGAGCCATCAGCTCCGATGACGATGCCGATGACGACGTCGTACCAAAAGAATTGCTCATTGAAGAGCAAAAAAAAAATGCAACGCTCTGCCGCAGACTGGCACTTCTAAGAGAGAAAGACGAGCTGCAGGCACGGCATGATCGCCTGCAGGATGACCTTCTCAACAGACTCGGTGAGTGTTAGGTTATAATTTTTGAAAATGCGTTGATTGGCGTGCATCACTACTCATAAGTGTGACATAAAAAAACGTGTATGGGCATGCGAACCTGAAGATTGCAGCTTGCTTTTTACCTATTTGGTTTTCAAAGAAAAAAAAGCACACAGCTTATTAGCCGTATTTTATTTTGTGCAATCTTGTTATTGCATTAAGCTGGGATAGTTGGTATTCATTCTACGCTTCCATATTGCTAGCGAACAAGCACAAAAGACGACATTGAAAGAGACACTAGCGGTTGTCCTGTCTCTATATGTCGTCCTCAGTGCGAGTTCGCTAGCAATATGAAAGCATACTGTGCAATCTTGCTCTGAATAGTAGGAGTCTGATGGCCTGACATGTAAAACATTTTGTCATGGTATTGATATTTGCTTCACACTGTGTTTTTCATACACCATGGCAGGAATAAATTTGTAGACTCTCCATAAAGGCTAGTTGGAGCAACTGCTCTTCAGCTGTGATGTCCTTCGAATCTAGCTTTGCCATCACAATTGTTCAGCAGCAGCCATTGTAATGTAGAATTCAAAGGGAGACTGCACGGACCTATGTTTACTCTGTGGTGTTCAATTTTTCTGCAAACTGCAAGCTCTTTAGTGTTCCGTGGTGGCTTGCAAATTAACATTCGAGAGAAGCACAGCTTGTTGGCATAGGTGCTCACCTTCCCGCTCTTCTGCAGAACAAGAATTTCCTGGTATCCACCATGCATCCAGTCAACTTTGTAAATCACTGCAAACTTCGTTACACAGAATGCAGTCAAAACAAAATTTCTCTTCTTGTATCAAGGATAAAAAATAAATGTAAAAAAACTCACACTGTAGGCTGTCATGCTAATGCCATAGTAAAAAACAAGAGATGATGGTGAATTGCAATGATTATAATAATGTGAGGAAATTAGTGTAACTGCATGTGGGCAGATGTGTATCTCGTGCAAGAGGACAATGGCTGTCTCTAAAGCCGTGCTTGTCTTCCACTGGGGCAAATGTGTAAATCATTCGGGATTGTTTACGATAGCGGCTTTGTGGCTAAGGCATTCCGCTGCTTCTCATGACGATGCAGGCTCAATTGCAGGCTTTGGTAAGGGTGTTTTAAATGGAGAGAACTGCAAAAGCGTCTGTGTGCTTGGGACTTAGGCACGCGTTCAGTACTCGGGTAGCCGAGATTAATAGTTAGTTAATTCGGTTTTTCTGGCGCAAAAGCAGCTGAGGCTATGTTGCGCCAGTCACAAGGTAATAATGGGCAGTGATATGATGCAGTTTTAGAGCTTGCTTAAAAAGTCACCTTCTTTAAGAAAGTTTAGTCAGACCACGGTGCTAGAGGATGATCTCCTAGAAGCAAAGCAGGATGTAAAGGTATGTGTTGTTTGTATAATTTGCTGAAGTATTATTTTGCTGCGTTTCAAAGTAGGGGCATGAGACCAGGATGTGTATGAGTGTTAACGGTTGTTGGCATTTTTCACATGTTGGTTGTTGTTCTTTTGTTAGTAGAAAGTTTTGTGTCAGATGTGTGTGCCCAATTCGCAGTCTGCATCAAATGACCTCAACAAAGCGTTCTTGGTGACGACAGGTTTTCCATTCTCCAAGTACAGGCTTTACTAGATGGAGATTGTTATTTGTGCATGAGTCCCACTGTTGCTGCCATTCTCCTAACAGTGCTTGACAAATTGTTCTTTGGCTGTCTTTCAGTGGGATTTTTATTTTTGTTAGTGCTTCGTGTACTGCGAAAGAGGCGTATTCATCTGCTTTTTCGTTGCCCGGTATACCAACATGGCTTGGCACTCAGCAGAAACGGATAGAAATGTCTTTGCTATTTCGAAACACCATATTTAAAATGTCGCCAAGTAATGGCTCACACTCCGACTTAACATGCAGGGCTTTCAGTGCACTTAACGAGTCGGTATATATGATTGCTTTCTTGTGTTTACCTGCGATGATTTTCCGGACTGTTTCAAATAAGCAGTAAAATTTGGCTGTAAAAATGAAAATACACTGAGGTACTCTCACACTTAGAGCACCTTCCCCCAGTTACGATCCCAATACCCACATGGTTTTTCTGTTTTCGAGTCATCTGTGTAAAATTCGGCGTAATCCCTATATTTATCCTGAAGTGCACGAAATTCTTGAATTAGGTGTTCTGATGGGGTGTCTTTTTTCTTTAGGTGGCGTAATGACAAATCGCAGAGCTGCGCTAGGTCATCCGATGGCGGCAGTCTTGATGGTTTCTTTGCGACATTTAGTCCCTCTTCAGAGATGACATACGTGCGGCGGTACTCTTGAAAATGCAAGATAAGTGGCTTGATTAAGTCCGGTTTGTTTAGGTAGTGTAAGCGTGACTTACACTTTGTGGCAATGACCTAGGACGTGGCAATGACGTAGGACAGGGTTAGTAATGCGGTTTGATCATACGAAGGAGGCCTGTTGCAGTCTACGTACATGACTTTGCACGGGGGATGTTCTGTAAGCGCCATTAGATAAACGCAGACCAAGATTGTGCACAGGGTCCAGACGACTTATGTATTAATCTCGTGCTGAGCCATAAACAACGCATTGTAATCTAAAAGACATATTTGTTTTACTGCAGGTACAACTGGGAAGTAGTGTCTGGGTGGAAAAAAGGAGGTGGGAGCTGCTGCTGGGGCGTCACCGGGACACCCTCTTCTGCAAGGGAGTTGCGAAGCTGGTGTGGGCCGGCACTTAGAGGTCGGAGCGTCACAGGGGCTCCTTGTCGGTGGTACCTCAAGGAGGGCAACGCCAACGAGAAGCCGGCATTGAGCCCTCATAAATTGGACGCTGTAGGTAGTATCTTTCACATTCATTGATGTTTGCTTTTTGATGCTTCTAGCAATTCATGTACCACACTGACAAATAATTTTCCAGAAGCATTTGATGCTTACCTTTCTAAAAATGGGGCCACAAAAGAGGAGCTCGAGCCAAGACGCGGAAAATTGAACAGATAACTTGCACACATGCTCAGAGACATTAAGTAAATTCATAACCGGTAGACTTGATGTAAATTAAATGCACGTTTTTTACACCATACAAACCATCTCTGCTTATTCTTTTCAATTCAAGCACCCATTCTCTAGTTTTGCATCAAATATAAGACTAGCTTTGGAGGCCATAGTGTGCCGGCCAGTGTATGACAGTTGAATGCCGCAAATGATTTTTACAAAGATGCTTTTATATCTGCACAATAAAGAGCTGAACATAGTCGCAATTAAGGTCATGACGGCCACACTTAGATGGTGGCGAATGCACGAACAGCTGCGTAGTTGGATTTAGGTGAACAATAAACATCCCCAAGCAGACAACATTTATCTGGAGCCCCACACTGAGCATGCCTTGTAATCGAACAGTGGTTTGGGCTCATAAAACCACAAAAATTATTTCATTGTCAAAATAGTTACAGGGAAAACTTGGAACAGGACCCGATTTGTAGGTTTTGGATGGTATATGAAGCCCTAGTTTAGTAGGCCAATGCATACAATGCATCCGTGTAGCAGTGCAGCCTGCATATCTGCATAATAAGGGGGGGGGGGTGCGTGACCCGTATCTGCATACGGGGGCGTAGGAGACTCGTATCTGCATACGAGGGTGCACGCGGCTCGTATTTAGATACGAGGTTTACAGTCCCGCATCTGCGTATGCGGTATACGAGTTGCGTATCCAATAATCTCGTATGCATGCCCCAGGTATTACTCGTATGTACGAGATTTTTCGATAGGGATGATTCTAATTCTGGGACCTCAATATAAAGAACAAGCTTTCTGTGGTACACAGCATGAGTACATTTCCCAAGAAACATAAAATATTGTCTCGTAGGGTACTATAAGAACACCATCAATTAGATGAATAAGGGAATATGTTCAATGGAGCGTAATTTTTTATCTTACCTTTATTTAGTCTCTGGCAATACCAGTATGTGATATTTCTTGAAAAATCATTTCTATTCGAAATTTATGTTATATCCTATTTTGTTATAACAATATCTTGTGTGTGCAGCTCACAAGCTTTAACTGGTGATATACCAACCTAAACTTTGTGCTGTTTAATGCAGATCAACACCGGCGACGGCATACTTGTCGAGAAGACTCTGCTAGACAGGCTACACACAAACTGACATGGGTTACCAACAAAGTTTGCGAGAAATCCACTGTGTCACCTATTCTCGGAAACTGAGCTCAAGGGAAACAGCCTTTATGGGACAGGTTCAAACAAAGTTCCCGCGAAAGAGGCGCTCGATCCAGTGCACCTGAACGCTCACTGCCATTGGGCTACCAACAAAGTTTGCGAGAAATCTGCTGTGTCATCTATTCTCGGAAACTGAGCTCAAGGGAAAGAGCCATATCCCCTTCAGTCACAGCGTACACAACTATGTACGCGAACTCTGGAGGCGCGTCACACGCCGCGCCTTTCTTCAAATGGCCTGAAACTCCATGTGCACATTCGAACAGGCTTCCCGAGTGGACAACTAGCGGTCACTTAACTTCATTCTGCTGTGTATTGCTGCAGAGGGTCACTTTGCTGGACACACCACCATGTTAGACGATCGTTCGGCGTGCCGCGTTCCAGGACCAACGTCAAGAGGATTTTTTTTTCTCCGCTCGAAACGAATATAACCAAAAAATCAAGCTGTGGATGCATTTCGGGCTTAATAGCTGATTCTTTTTATGCAATTATTGAAGCTGACTGATGGCAGAAAAATGCGATAATTAGTTACATACAAATTAACCCTAATTACTGATACTCGCACACAACAACACATTCCTTCATTTTCTTTCTTGGAATGTAATACGGAGTGCCTTCAAATTATGCCATGCGAATTTGACACATTTGCAGACAGTGCATCATAATTCGTGACTGAAGGGGATATGGGAGAGGTTCAAACAAAGTTCCCGCGAAAGAGGCACTCGATCCAGTGCACCTGAACGCTCACTGCCATGGGTTACCAACAAAGTTTGCGAGAAATTTACTGTGTCATCTCTTCTCGGAAACCGAGCTCAAGGGAAAGAGCCTATATAGGAGAGGTTCAAACAAACAAAAAGTTCCTGCGAAAGAGGCACTCGCTCCAGTGCGCCTGAACGCTGTGATTTGTATGTAATATTTCCAGTCTGCGACACGCGCCACCACTGGACATGACGTCAACACTAACCTCCTTCAAGGGACACTAAAGGCAAATATTAAGTCGACGTTGATTGTTTAAACAGCGGTCCAGAAACCTCGTAGTGCTACTTTCATGCCAAATAAGTGCTTATTTTGAAATAAAATCACGTTTTAGTAGTCCGCATCGCGTTAGCGCACTTCAAATCACCCGCCTGAAATCCGCTTTCATACGTCACTGCTGCCGTGCCCAACGTTGCCCGCCTTTTACTGCGCGGCCGCCGACACTAGTAGCAGCAGAGCGAAAGTAGCGGGACCCACAGCAGCAGCAACGGCCATCGAAGCCATCGAAGCTTGCCGCAGTCGCCGCAATGGATGTGGACGGAGAACTTGACAACGAGCGACGCTGGGCTCCAATTCAGCGACTTGAGCCCCGATGAACGGGGTATGCTGCTGAGGGCTCGTAGTGCCGGCGTCGTTGCATACATCATTTTGTCGAACTTTCTGTCAGAGCGATTTTCACGAGTGCGGAAAACACACGCAGCAGTGCGCGATCCCGGAACTACCACTGAGACACGACCGCGTGAGCGAAGCAGGGCGCCGGGCGAAGCGCAGTTCGGCGAAAACGGAACCTTTGAACCACGCATGGCAACGCCACAGAGGTTCTTTTTTCTATGAATCAAACGGAAACGAACAAACAGCATTTTATTACGTGCTTTGATGCACGGAAGGTTCTTTTTTAATAGCTGCTAGTTTGATTACTATAGTTATTTATTGTAGGCAGACTCTCATACGTCATCGGGATCACTTCGAAAATGTCCCACTCGTGGCGCTCATCATGTGATACATTTAGCTTAATTTCTCGGTAAGTAGGGCACTGCTGTTGATAATATTGCCGTTTTAGACGTTGTCATACACTGAGCTTTCACTCTGACATAAATTGTTATTCGCCTTTAGTGTCCCTTTAAAGCTAACAAGCAAAGGATGACAAGGGCGCCTTGACAAAGATAGGTCCTCCTATCGAAACGTCGGCCAGCCTGTCTGAGGCGCTTTCTCCTGCTTGTTCCACCTATCCCACTCCGTGTTTCCATCTGTCGACTCCCATCTTGACTGCGTACAAAAGTTGTATTTCTGGGCAGTGCCGCATGCCTTCATAATTTCTATAGATGATGGTCACAGTTCTTCAGAAAAATATGAGAAAATGTGCTCTCAAGGCAAAACTGCAATTTCACTTTTCATAACTATACTTTGACCTTTAACTTTGATGCCGTTAACCTATCTCTTATATTTCAGTGAGTGCACATCAGTCTAGCATGTGTCCCTGCCCTAAAATTGTGCGGTGAAATCCAACCTCGCTGTGACACTAGTTCTTAAATACAAATATTTTGTTCTCCTTAACACATAAGGTATACCTTTGTAAAATTTCTCATACAGTCACGTGTCTTTCTCCATGGTGACTGCTATAAGCTGGGTGTTTTATGAATTGCTACTGCGCTCTATTACCATGCAGCCAATGGCGAAAATTCATTTCAATATTTGTGCGTTCTCTATCAGGGCTTGAGGGTAATAATGTTAGCGCCCTGTCGACCCCATGACTGTGGGGTCAGGTGCCTCGAGGTCGTGAATTTCACCTCGGCCACGGCAGCTGGGTATAGATGCAAGTAGAGTGCAGCATTTCTAAAATTTTCGCATTTATACAACACCTGTATTGGGCTGCCACGCTCTACAATGTTCTCAAAAAGCTTCTAGAAAAATGTCGCACTTCTATCATTTTTACGAGGAAATAGCAGAAACAAAAATGAAGCGGCAGCGCCATAAATAGTCACGCATGCACACCGTACCAAGACGTTTCGCAATTGTACTATAAGCCATCGCTTTTCCCATGAGGACACTGCACTTAAGAGCAGTCTGAACACCCCGGAAATGCAGTCGCAGGCATCCGTAAGGGAAGGAAGAGTAAAGGGAAAAAAAACTGTATGCTCGCTCACATTATGAAACTATGAATGCCAACTGTAAAAGTAGAAATATTTCGACCTTGAAAGTAGCAGTTAATTTTTCATACTTTCTTCTCCGACATGATTTGGTGCAGATTCATTGCGAAAATTCAGTGTGCCCTGAAGTGTACAAAGAAGGGCTAGAGAACTGCTAAATAGGGTTGAGGTGCACATTAAAGAACCTTACTTGGTTGACATTTCCACAGTTCCCATCATGGCGTGCCTCATAATCATATCGTGCCTTTCGACATAAAACTGCATGAATTATTTAATAACTAAGTGTGCAAAAATACCTTATATCAGTTCAAATTTTCACAAAGGTACAATGTATCTTCAGGCACAATGTCTCATATCTTAAAAAGAAAATTGGAGATCATTGAGCATACCAATCTACACAGTTGACATATAGCGTCTCATCTCACTAACCATTTGCATTCACTTTGCGTATTTGATCAAATCAGCGTCAAGTGAAAGCTAGGCTGCAGAATCGAAAGAACTGCTGTGCTGTTTTGTAAACATGTGTCGACCATAAAGTCAATTTCACATTTGACAAACTTCAGCATCTGTTTACATGTTCCACTAAAGAGTATAGAAAGGTAGTATTGTGCAAATATGCTTCATTCCAGTGCTGAAATTCCACTCTTCCTTGCAGGATACACATGTCGCAAGTTCAGCAGAAGCACTGTGCAACTCAAGAGCAGTTCGTCCTTTATGCGAGCAGAAAAATGAAGACTGTTTTTTTTTTTTTGTAAGTGAACTTGTGTTCTTGTCTTATTTCGTTTGTGGTGACAAGTCCGGCGCATTTCTAGAATATATAACAATGAACAAGCTACATATTACCCCCCTGTGCTGAAATCATTGATTGTTAATTGCATTGCAACGCTCAATGTTTCCCAGTGTCTCACACATCCAGCATTATTCATAGGCATAGGCAGATAGTCATATGTACAGAACAACGACTATACATAGCTAGTGATAGCTGAAAATTGTCTGCTGTAGCTTACATTTCAACCATGTGTACTGAACGCACTCCGATATTGGTGATTTAAAAATAGCCTACATACTGAAGGTCAGTAATAGTGCATAAAAAGAGAAGTTTACAGGCATTGAGAAGGGTTAAGAATGCATTGCAATAAGATATCAATGAGCCAGAGAAACGAATTGTTAACTGTGCAACGATATCCTTGTGTGACATGAAATGTATATGCTTGCATTACGGTCTTCAATCTCGATGTAATTCAAACGCTCATTCGAAAGTAATTAGAGACCATGGATCCATCAAACTCCTGCATCAGAACTCTATAGACTAGCGATGGCCAATATGTTATAGAAACACGTGCATCAGATGCGCATTAGAAACTCCTGCATCAAAGCTCTATAATCTAATGATGGCCATTATGTCATCGAAATTCATGCATCAGGTGCGCATTACAAACTCCTCCGTCAGAGCTCTACAGACTAACGGTGGCCAATTACTACTATACTCATTAGCTGTGCATTAGAAAGCGCATTAGGCTGGCATTACACAGTCTAATGATCTTGATGTCTAAAGACATTAGTCTGTTTCTTAAAGGGGTACTGACACGACTATTTTCAGTTGTTTTTTTTGCGTCAAATGAAAAGTCAAGCCCTCAAGAGCCCAGAAAAGGTAGTGCTAAGCGCGAGTGCGCCCTGAAAAAGTAATTACAGTATGCTTTTAAAAGCTAGTTTCGGTTCCTACTGTACCCTGACGTCACAACACGGTATGAGCTTCTAGTGACATGCTCGCACAATATATAGTGACGTTTCCACGCACAAGCGGCCATTTTGGAAGTTTTGATGACGTACAAGCGGCCATCTTGGAAGTTTCGGTACCTAACGTCATCACACCAAGCCAGACTGCTGCGTGAAGTCACCAGAATTTGTACTGTAGCCTGACGTCAAGCTAGTGTCGATGTCAGTAGGTGCGCCACGGAAAAATTGACTTTAATATCCAATTAAAATATCTTATCAGCATTTGCTGAGCTTCACAGTTGCTCAGAGCCATCTCTGCATACAGGAGATATGTATGGCAGAGTAAACTCGCCTTCGAAAAAAGGTGTCAGTACCCCTTTAATACACATTAAATTTTCTCATAAGCGATATTGACGGCCGACAACTGTGCTCGCCACTACCAGCGTTCATTGTTTGTCCTTTCAGTTTTCATTTCCTGGGTACAAGTTCGACCATTAGAAAGTTCCCTAACTGGCACCCTTACTGCAGCCTTTTTCCCAGTTACAATTGCAAGACAATATGTGTGGACGAGCCTCCGGGCAAAGTTTGGCGTTTGCAATGCGAGCGGATGAGTGACGAGAATCTTGAAAAAATAGTTACTAATACGACACAGCAAAAAAAAATGTCGACATGATCGCTGTCTGGCAGTGACGCACAAGTGTCATCCTCGCAGCCAATGCGTGGACGTGCACGTGGTTTTTTTCAGCACCGTAGAAGCTCTCCCGACTTGCCACGATGACATGCGCTGGCAACAAGCCCAAACGGTTTTTGCAAAGTCAGGCATAAAACCAAGTTTGTAAGGTGTAACATGAATGTGGTGTACAGGATTCCGCTATCATGTGGCGCGTGTTACATCGGGCAGACTGGGACATAGTGGGAGATGCTTTAATGACTGCTTGCGTGAACGCACACGTAATGTACGCAACGGCAATGAAGGTTTCTTGGCACAGCATGTCAGCGGGGGTAGTTGCCATACGCAGTTTCAAAACACACTTGTAATGCACAAGCAAAAAGACGACCGTACATGCGAGTTCACTAAAGCCGAGAACATGGTGCGGCAACCAGACACCTGCGTCAGCAAACTGTCTTTTGCTATTTTGGATAAAGAGCTACAGTTCCTGGCAAATGGTGCGCACCGCACGCGCCAATGAGTCTGCGTTTGCCTCGTGCATTGGCTGTCTAAGTTTTATGTTTTTTTTTTTTAACCCCTAACTTTAGTTCTCTGTCACTTCCTGTTCTAGTCATGCATAAATGGTATGTGAAGAATAAACCTTCAGTTGATAGTGTGCGCTTTTTCCGTTTACTTCACGCCCTCGCTCTCATCCGTGCAGTATACATAGATCATGACCTCCGAAACCAGAGAGAGCTGAAGCATCTCGGGAACGCAGTTCCTGGAGCTACGTCAGACCGACAACCGCCAGGTGGACGCGTCGTCTGCTTACGGGCTGTCGGAATTCAAACAACGAGAAATCTGTGGTGTTACCAGCCCTGTAGCATTGCTAATACTGCTTTCGTGCCACATAAAGAGCACGGTAAAATTTTCTTGCCGTAGGCTATGCAGGTGCGCTGGATAATGGCGTCGTCCGCTGAAGCGCATATGGTACCGAATGGTAGCCATACATGGCAAATGGTAAATCAAGTATGGTAACTGCTCTTCACTGAATAATATTCTCTACTTGTTGAAGAGGGTGGCACTCATCGAGTAAAACATGAAACCTAGTTTCACACCGCCATAAAAAGATGTTGACAAACGTTGCGTATCGAAGTCTATTAAGGAGTTTTAGCTTGTAACGTATACTTCTTTACGTTACCGTGTTACCGGATACCGGATGGAATCTGCGCATGCGCGAACCTTTACGGAACGTAAAGGTTTACGGAACGTAAACTACTCGCCGGATAGGCTTTACGTTTACGGCCCTGTCTCGCAAATCCCCCTTCGTTCGTGGCTACTCGCGATATCCGCTTTGCGTAGACTCCAGCCGCCGAGTCAAAATAAGCCGAAGTGCGAGCGCCACTTACGATCGCCTTATTTCAGCCGGATTACCGAGCCTAGAGCGACCTAGAATACCGAATCCGCAAACGTAAAAAGCCTAAAGACGCTGACATGCTGGATAGGTGGCGCCATCTAGCGGGGCCAATGTGTACCAGGCGAGCACAAAATTGCTATTGCAGAAACATCGGGCATTCTACTCCCAATGTAAATGCCTTGCAGCGGCATTATTACGAATGAGTTGCCTTTTTCATCATTTTTTCCCCTGGAGAACACTAAGCAAAAACAAACGTGTGCATGATTGTGGTTGCGCGAAACGTCACAAGATGTCGACACCATCGCCCGGTAACCTGGTATTGCTACACACCTTCGCTTATACCGGGATACTGCACACGCTAAAAACCTCTCTTATGATTTTGCCGCAGCGTAATTCAATATTATCTAAATTAAATGTCGTTTAAATGCTGTTATCATCACCACTTAGTGGTTTGCGCAAACGTAAAGGTTTACGTTTGGGCAGCTAAAGAACTGTACTAAAACTCGAGTTCCGGTAAAACGGTAAACGTAATCTGGTAACGGTAACGTAAAGAAGTATACGTTACAAGCTAAAACTCGCTATTATTTATTTTTCATATCCCTTTCAGGCACGAATTATTCTGCATTGTCTACGAATGAGTCAAATTCACGTACCATAATTCCACGGCACTCAATATCATATTCCAAGAAAGAAAGCGAAGTAATCTGTTGTTTTGTGTGAGCTTATGTAAGTAATTGTAATAAGCATGTAATTAAATATTTCATTATTGTGCAGTCAGTCATGTTCCATTTTGACATAAAAAAAGCCAGTTTCACCGCAAGGTCGAAGCAATGAATGCGACAGCAACAAATTGTAATGTTATACGAAGTGAGGCTGGCAGCTGACTCTCTGGTATCCGATCTCGCGTAACTCTATGAGAATACGGCCGCTCCAGGGAGAGAAGCTCTTGCCGCACAATCTCCTCGCGTTGAAAGCGCCGCGAGAAGAAGGGGGTATAAGGGGGACCCGCTCAAGTTTGCCCACCGACGCCAGCTCTTGCCATTCCTCTGCGGGAAAAAGCGTACAACCGTAGCCTGTTACAACTGCTCCGCTCCCTTTGGTTCCCATGCACTTGCGAAGCGCGCGCTGCATGTCAAACGCTACTCGTTCCGCGACGTCGCCCCAACAGAAAGGAGGGAATAGGTGGAAAGCAAAACGGCGCGTCGTCTGCTACAGCACGTCCGGTTCTAGGAACCGTCAAGGCTCAGCTCTTCGCTGCTTCAAGTTGTGTGCGGTTCAGTGTAATCGGGCAGGAGGCAAGATAACTGGTAACAACCGCGTCGCAGAAAGTACGCGTTTTCTCCCCGACTACACTGAACGGCACACACCTTGAAACAGCGAAGAGCTAGGCATCGAACCGAAAGACGTGATTTTGCTATCCACCTATTACTGCTGCGTCATCAACTGTCACAATGGCCATGCAAACACGAAGGGGTCGACTCCACCAGTGAAATCCTACCGATTCCCAAAGAGATCGTACGAAAAAAGCAGACGACAGGCATGGACGCGAAGCTCCCAGTTGAGCGGGCAGGACCACAACTACGAAAAAAGAAAAAAAAAATGCACTAGCCGTTGTTGCATGTCAATTGGTTTTTTTTTTGGCAGATACAGTGGGCTATTTGTTACTGAGTGTGCAGGTACAGCCCGTAGCACACGGTGCTCTTTCGATAATGACCAAGATAAAATGCTGTCACAGCAATTGGCTCTTCCCGCGCAGATTGCACAAAAAAAAAAGTTTTTCTAAAAGCTGGGCGCTCGTCATGTTCTATTAACAATGCTATGTCACGTTGATAGCACGCACGCTGTTCGTGAATTCGAAGTAGCGGCTATGCGAACGGCGATAATGCAAGGAAGGACACGCGAGATTTTTGGAGTGCTGCGTACCGCACGATAACTCGAATGGTTGCTAGTAAATTAAGGTATCCCAATTGTAATAGCAGTCACAGCGCCAGGGCCGCTTAACCTAAAGCACGAGAAGCGGCCTTACCCATGCATCCAGTAACAAACATAGACAATGCATAGTACACACAGCAAACCAAATAAAACAGGTATATAAGTATGAACGTACAGAACGTTGTACTAACTCCACGTCGTAAACAGCGTCGTCCTTCACTTGCGAAATGCACTTCGCTCTGACGAGGACGGCGTGGTCTGCTATAACTTGCTCCGATTTTGCTACATGGCTGAGCAGACGCTGACCTTTCACAAAATTGCTGTCACGCGGACAAAAGCGCTCACATCCGAACCGCGCGCAACGCGAAATTCTCAAAAACACATGCATGTAAGCAAGTTGACATTGTGCCCTGGCGTGGGAATGGAGTCTTTAGCTAGCAAATGCCCGTCGTTTAATGGGGGTGTTCTTTTCGAAGAACTGCACGCTTGTCGTAGCAGATGACCTCGGTGCTTGTGTTCACTCTAAATATCAGAGCAAGCTGATACTCAACCAGCTTTCCAGAAGATGGCGTCAGAAGGTATCTGCGAAACAAAGTCCTCGTAATGTACGGCGTAATCTACGGAGAACGAAGGCCAAGCTTAGCAACGCAAGAATTAGGTTGACTCATATGAGAGCAAAAAATGAGCAGTTATCTGAAGAAGCGGTAGCTGAAAAAATTAAGAGGCCTTCCTGAGAAGCAACGAGAAGCTGTCAAGGCGTGATTTGAAGCAGCGCAGAGAAAGTCAAAAGGAATGATATGAAAATGAATGGCTTCTTGAGTGCGTGCTGGTGCGCATGCGAATCCCTAAGCTGTGCGAGCACGAGAAAGCACATCCTGGCTTTACCAGGCCGCACTTGTCTAAAAA
This sequence comes from Rhipicephalus sanguineus, assembly GCF_013339695.2. Classification (NCBI taxonomy): domain Eukaryota; kingdom Metazoa; phylum Arthropoda; class Arachnida; order Ixodida; family Ixodidae; genus Rhipicephalus; species Rhipicephalus sanguineus. The sequence continues at coordinate 97,789,698 of NC_051183.1, forward strand.
GGGCAATACAGCGGCTCTGGTTTTAACACACGTGTTTTGAAAGGTCTTCAAGAAAAAAACGAAGGACATGGACGAGCACAGTCGGCATGGCATGATACTATTCGACGAAATGAAGCTGTCTGAACACATTGATGTCAAGCCTTCTGGTAATTGTGAACAGTTAAACTGTTTCATTATCTTTAATTGGATGGTCCGTGTGTTTCACCGTATGTGCTGTTGGTTTCTCCGTGTTCATTCTTCTCGACTTGCATCTTTAGCTCTTTCAGGCTCCATAGAAGGATTTGTTGATCTGGGTCGATTCGAGACTGAAGGCTCCGGAAAAGAGTTTGCAAATCATGGGCTAGTCGTAGTATTTCAGCATTTCACAGATATGGAGTTCGATAAAAGTTCGAGCATGAGGGCTCTTTTAAAATTTGCCGTATCGAGCCAGTGCCATTGCTTCTTGGGGATTATGTTGCGAAATGCATAATAGTATAGCAATCCTGCTTCTCTTTTGTCGGGACGGGGGGCGTACTTCGACGGATCCGTCTTAACGTAACGAGGCGCGAGCCGGGAGCGAGATACGAGACGACCAGCCAGCTCGTGACCAGAACGAAGACTGAACTTTATTAACATAAAGGTGACGTAACCAAAGGGCATATGGCGCCACCAATACTTCACGACTGGGGCGCACTATACTCCATCTCAAAAGCTCGTTGCAGCAGGGTGAAAGCTATGGGGAGTAAACAATCCACATGCTTGCGCAGCAAAATATAGTTGTTTGTAATTGCATTATAGCTGGAGAGGGTTAAGGAAACTGCGTTTGTTTGGCACGTGCTACGTCGCAGCAATACGTGATGCGCTAATGGCGATTGGCAAGTACGTCATAAGCATTGAATTACTGTATCGATAACTGCCGATAATTGTGATGACGAACTAACATGGCAGCGCCCAAGCAGACGCGATCGCCCGCATCGATCCAAACTCACGCTAGCTGCTTGCCAGGGTTGCCACTGACTTTCGAGTAAATGTCGCCAAACAACGAGCAGAAAGTCCCCAAAAGTCGCCATTTTTTTAGAAATTTCGCCAAAAAGGTCGCCATTCTAGATGTGTGCCGCGTATCCTAGTAACAGGAATTTTCACTGATGTATAGCCCCGTAGAATACAGTGCCATTCAAAGCCTTTAAAGTATATTGACATTTCTAAATGCCAGGCGCATCGCCCCTTCACCATGGGAGTGCTTGGTGCACCTGGTTCTCCGACTAGCCGCAAGATTTGCGCGGAGGCGCAAGTATGAAAGGATAAAACGCTCATGATATCCTTCCATCCCTGCCCGCTCGTTTCAAAGGTAAAAGTGTGGTAAACCTTGGGCGAAAGCCGCGAAGGCGTTGTTTGTAGACAGCTTTACATCCCCTCATATGAAAAAAAAAAAAAAAAGGATTAACAGGTTTATTGAAAGTAGTAAGACAGAATTCATACAGGTATCGTTCATTAGTGAGTCTTATACCTTTCAGTGTGAACTAATATGATACCGGACGCCACTGTCCCTCTCATATATAATCACTTATATCTACCCGCGTCAATCCAGTGCGTTATAAATGAACAGATAGACATTGTAAAATGTTATATAGCAATTGTTTTCATTGCACACGCTCACCGAGAACAGTAGAAAATGCCTGAATAAATATTTTTTTATTGCACGAACACCCGCGTATCCGCCCATCTTCGCTATACGTGCTCGATTAGGGGATACTGCAGCGGTGAATAGGTCGCCAAGCTATTCAGAATAGTTGGAGCTTTGCCGGAACAAATGGCCGGAACACACGACCAACCCGTCATCTAGCCCCTTCAGAAGCGAAACTTTAGCGAAGCTTTGAAGCATCTAGATGAATCTAGATGAATTGAGTTAGAAGCATCTAGATGAATTGAGGAGATACACACGAGTTACAGGACGGACATACAGAACGGCGCGTAATGTGCACCTCAAAACCCAGAAAAATACAGAGAATAGTGCCGCTCATTCGTTGGGAAGGCACTGAGCTTAGGATGCATAACTCAGTGGAGACCTAAGCTGAAAATCGCCAAAAATCCGCCATGTCGCCATTCATAATTTTAGGTCGCCACGGGCCTCTCAAATTCGCCAATTTGGCGAAAAGTAGCCACCATTGGCAACCCTGCTGCTTGCCCACTGTCCTGGAAGCAATAAATAAACGGTGGAATCGGCTAGCGCGTGGGGTCGTCTCACGCTGAAAACAAAGTATCAGATACGTTTTGGCATTAGATTACCTGTTTTTTTTTTTTTAAGCCACGCCTGCTAAGCCTTGCCCCCTAAAATTTGAGAATGAATCTTGGAAACTGTGCAAGACAGACACGAATACATTGCTGTCGAAGCGTCAGGACACAAATATAACGAAAACACAAGCGTCGATTAAGAACTCACGGGCCACAGAGCTCCCGACGGCCACTTCATAATTTCGACGCGCAAAGAACCAGCTTCGGCGGTCGCTGCCACGTTTGTCTTTTTTTTTTCGGCGCTACCGCTGGTGCCCAACGCTGAGAACGTTGTTGCTACCATGCGCTCGCTTTACTCACACAACGCGTGTTTTTCGGGCGCAGCCGATGCGGCCCAACGCGGAGCATTGGTTGCTGCAGTGCGCTTGCTCTGCTCGCCCAACGCGTGAGCGCAGGCGGTATTGGGACACCGTGCACGGTGCAGACGACGCGGCGCGCGTGAATACATCGTGAGACGTGTTCGCTCTTCCTATTGGCTAAGGAGCCCCGTAGCTTCCACAGTGCTGCAACCATCTTGTGAGGTGGAGTATAGTAGCGACCACGCTATCTCCCTCCTTCCAGTGATGGGCACAACACGCATATTACAAGTTCAAGCGGTCTGGTGGAACGACCCGACGACCGCTTCTTCAACACCGTCAGCGTCTCGTTGCTCACTGGCCTGTTAGGCAGTAGGACAGCTAGGGGGCACAACACTAGTTTCACTTTCTTGCGCTGAAAGGTGTTCAGTCCCACTCGGGGCATTCGAGCTGTCAAACGGCACAAGGTGACGGCGATTACGTTGAAGCACTGTACCTTCATCTGTCTCTACGACGTATGACCGTGGGCGCTGAGCCTGCCTCAGTATTGTTGCCCGTAAATCATCTGGGCGTGCCCAAACTCTGTTCCCCGGTTCTAGGGGTGGCAAAGGTCGAGCGCGATGACGATCATTGAATCCTTTTCGTAACGCTTTTTGTTGACTTTATCTCTTTCGGCTATGCGCTCTGGCACCGGCCACACTGGTTGAAGCAATTCTTCCGTCTTTGCTAGCCTTGTCCTCAGCTCCCTACCCATTACTAGTTGTGCAGGAGAGTATCCGCTGTTGCCTGGCGTATCTCCTTAATCCAGGAAAGCGAGATAGGGGTCTGTGGCTTTTGAGAACAAGTTCTTGACTATTTGCACCATTCTCTCCACTTCCCCATTGGACGAAGGGTCGTGAGGACTACTTGTTACGAGTTGAAACCCAAACGACCGTGCGAAAGCAGCCATCTCGTGTGAGGAAAATAGTGGTCCATTGTCGGATCTGACGATCCTGGGAATGCCACGTCGAGCAAACAAGCTCTTGAGGATCTCTCTCATCACTCCCGCTGTAGTGCGTCTGAGCGTCACAACTTCCGGGCATCGCGAGTAGTAGCCCACGACAACTAAGAAAGTCTGTCCGTTGCAATGGCACAGGTCAATGCCCAAGACTTCCCATGGAGTTCCGGGTAGGGGAGTCGGAATGAGGGGTTCCGCAGGGTTTCCACGAATTGAGGTGCATCGTTCGCACTTGGATACTAATGCAGTGATGTCCGCAGAGATACCCGGCCACCATACGCACTCACCGGCTTTAGCCTTGCAGCGATTGATACCTTGGTGCCCCTCGTGGAACCATATGCCCTTTGGTTACGTCACCTTTATGTTAATAAAGTTCAGTCTTCGTTCTGGTCACGAGCTGGCTGGTCGTCTCTTATCTCACTCCCTGCTCGCGCCTCGTTACGTCTATCCGTCGAAGTACGCCCCCCGTCTCAACATGGTGTCAGAAGTGGTGGCAACTGAAATAGCTGAAAAAATAGGCTACTGCGCATTTTGGCGCAACGCGAAAATGGCGCAGGACGAAACCAAAACGGCGCCTCCTGCAGAATGGCTCAGCGTCTCTCTCCGGCAGCCGGAACCCTTCGACTTTTCCAACGCAGCATGTTGGCCGTCATGGAAGTCACGTTATGAAGATTATGCTGCAGTGTCAGGAATACAGCGAGCCGCGTGCGACGTGCAACTACGTTCTCTCTTTTACTGCATGGGACCAGAAGCACGTCCACTACTGGAAAAGTTTTCTCTCGACGAAGGATCGGCGCGTTCGGACGACACTGTGGTCGCGCGTTTCACGGAACACTTCGTTCACCCCGTCGTCTCGCTTCCACAAACGGACGCAATTACCCGTCGAAAGTGTCGACGAATACTATGCCAAATTATGCCGGCTCGTTAAACGCTGCAATTACCCCGCTGCACTTGCCGAAGAGACTCGTCCGTGACCGGTTTGTGGTAGGCCTAAGGGACACGCGTCTCTCAGAACAACTTCGCCGAAGCTCGAAGCTCTCACTGAAAGACGCCTGGGTACAAGCCCGCGAAGCCGAAGACGCCGAACAGGAAAACATGGCTCAAGCGAGCTACGTTACATCGTCGCATATCGAGATTGACGCTACTCGGCGTTCCAAGGCAAAGCCTCGAGACGGGCCCATTGATAGCCGTCAAGACGCTTGTTCTTTTTGTGGACGCTCAACCCCCCGCGGTCCGAATGACCTGCACGACACTCACTTTGCAATAATTGCCGTAAACGCGGACATTTCGCACAAGTTTGCCGCTCACGCAAGTCGCAAGGGAAACGAAACAAGCTTGCATCCATCCATCTGCACACCCTCGAGTAGTTGCCAGCAAACGCGAAGTACATCGACGTCAAGGTCGACAACTACACGACTTCGTTCAAAATCAACTAGGGGGCAGAGGTTTCGGCAGTTCCACATGACTTTCCCAACCTGCCTTCGTAGCTCGATCGCGTGGATAACCAGCTAACTGGCCCAGGGAACCAGCCGCTGCGAGTACTTGGCTCTTATACTGCGCAACTCATCTGGCGAGGCAAGACCAGCGCCCAACGCCTGTACGTCATCCAGCCGCTCACCGTACCCTTACTGGGTTTCCCAGCCTTACAAGCATTACAAGTTTTTCAGATTAATGGATGCAAATTCTTGGCATATTTGCGGCCAAGAGCAACGTAAAAGCCAACATTCATGCAAAGATCGCCCTCTAGTCCACGTTACTCTGTGAAAATGCGGGGCTGCATGTTGACAAAGTGACTTGTGATCGTGCAAGTTGGAACCGTACTATGTGGAGGATTTTTGGCATACAAGTTAAGATTCGCCGACTTTTTGCTTGTCTTCATATGAAAAGTACAAAATATTTCTTATCTACTTCTGGTTTTAACACCCCACTGTACAGTTAAAACAGTCCCTTCTTTTAAGCATAAACTTCGTAAATTATACTCTTTCCCATTTTATTTCCCCGTGCGCACTTCAATCACTAATGCATACTTATTAATATGTGTTGTTACACACACGCGCACACAGTACCATTAGTACACATACACGCGCGCGCGCGATGTATCTATAGTAATGGTACAGGTTTTCGATCTAAAACGCTTCCCTCTGCTAGAGTCGAGACATGTTCCTCACAATGCTTCACAGATGGCAGCACATTATCTCATGTTTGCTGTTAGCTTGATATATTTTCCGCTAAATAGACATAGTTGTCCATTTTTGGAGCTGTTTGCAAGCTTGTGTGTCTTATTAGCAGCGATGGGTGCACTATCCCGCCTTTTTTCGCTCACAAACGATGCCGTCACCGACGCCAACGGCAAAATTTCTGCGAAACGAGCTCTCTAACGCTATAGCGTTGAAATCTTGGGTTCCAGTGGGAACTGAACCCACGCCCTTGGTGTAGCAGTCAAATGTCTTACCACAGAGCCACACTAGTGCTTGAAACTGCTTAGGAATAAAAAAAAACGTTATCGCTTTCCTCATGGCACGGTTATCTCTCTCGAAGATACTTGGAAAAGTGTCATTCCATTTTAATTGTATTTTACGTTCTGGCACTGATTTTTTAGTAGAACGTCTATGAGGGCACCAATAATGTCTTCCTGATGCCTAGCATCTACACTGTAAAGGCAGATGTTGTCGGCAAGGAGGTATTATTGTTAGTAAAATTTAGACTCCCTTGCGTTGTAATCAGTCTAGGTCGTCGTAACTGTTGATTCGACTGTCCATACACTGTTGCAGAATAGCGGGCACTTTTCTTGCCATTTACAAGCGTCTGCATTTCTGGAAAGTGTCACTGCTGTATTTCTCAATTGTGAGCAGTGGCAAAAGAGAAATTTTAGCATCCTAAGTGATAGTACGTGGTAGAGTATTTTTTATTTGCTTTCCAGCTCTTTTATTGTTCACTTGTGTTGATTATAATAAATATTTAACTTCTTTTCGGCTACTGAAAAGAGGATCTGCACCTGACAAAAATGAAGATGAAGCACAGCATGAAAACTTTCCGCGATTCACACTGCCTCAGATGTCAATTGACACTGCCCTGCATCTCAGAAATGTCACAGCAGATGTGCCGGAGAACTTCAGGAAGATTATTCAATGGGTGTCATTTAATCTGTCTTCGCAGACGATGTTACTGTCAATATTTTACCCGTGTGTAAGAAAACTGGGATTGAATGGAATGGAAGGAGGGCTTTCTATAGGGCGATTCCACGAGATCGAAAATGCGTGCCCGCACAATATTTTTCGTTTGCCTGGGTTTTTTATATGTTATGTGGGCACATTGAAAGTGCAAGAAACCGAAAATATTTCCATGAAACGATCCCAGCGCGCCAAAAAATTATTTGAAGGTGGCCGTGCGGGCGTCCTGTTTTAGCTCAGCGCAATATTTTCGGATTTCATGGCCGATTTTAACGCGAACTGCAAACATTGTGCCCAAAATTTTTGCCCGTTTTGTACGCTTTACTGTCAATTACATTCACGCTTTCTTTATGGCGTCCTCAAAAGAAAAACAATATGAAAAAATTTTTGCAGTTCTCATGCAGCAGCCCACCCATGCTTGCTACTTTGTTTTCTGTGTGTACGCGCTAGGTGCGTGGTGTTTCCTTGCCTTCCGTGTACTCGTCTGTTTCATTAACAATACGGAATCGTCCCCTACAACTGCGTGTTGCACGGATCGAGCCTTTTGCCTGGCTGTGCAAGCGATCGCCGTGTTGCTGCAGCGAAAGGATGTTGCTCAGCCACTACGCTAAGTCGCTGTCTGATCCCGAGCGCAGCACATGCCATATCAGTCGCAAAACGCGGCGGCGACGACCCCTTGGCACTTTCCGACAACCAGTTCACGAACGATGTTGGCTGTTATCCCACCGTAGACCGTGCGGATATAAACGATTATCTTGTTCACGGGACAAGCTTCGTGACGCGGGGGCAGCTTAAGGGCTACAAATCCTTGGAAGCTAGCAGTTATGTCAACTGCGGCCTCGTGGAGCCACCAAGGGTGAAAACTCTTCGTGACGGCAACGTCGTCGTCGTTAAAAAGGTAGGCTCTACATAATGTACCGCATGTTCCCGACTTTACGGCTTGTTCTAGGTATCCGTAAAGTTAACGATCGGGTGCTATAGTGGCAAAGCATGCTATCAGTCGCCAATGTGGCGCCCAGCCCATCGCACTTTCTTACCGCTATCACTAGATGGGCAGCGAAGTCGTCGCTCTGTTTTGCATGTTTTTCGCGCTTGCAGCAGGGGCGGCGCCAGGATTTTGAAGCTAAGGGTGAGGGGTACCGAAGACAAGCAAGTTCCTTCAGGGGGGCAGGGTGCCTTGTCCTTTGACTATGTTTGCTCGAGTGGGCAGGCAGAAATTTAGGGCAGCTCCGAGCGTTCAAAGAGCCTGCTGAAGAGACTGCTACCCGGAGGATTGGAAGTTCCATACTGCTGCAACTGAATGGGAAAAAAGAAAGAAGCTGCTGGAAGGATAGATTACGTGGAGGCTACCATGTAAGCTTTAAGTGCCAGGTAGCTGGGCTTCACATAAGTTCAGACCGCCCATTTTTGGCTGCGACTCCAGATGGCCTCGTGCACTGTAATTGCTGTGGAGATGGCCTTCAGGAGATGAAATGTCTGTGCAGTGCAAAAGAAGCACTTATTCATGAAATCCCACAGAGAGAACGGTCGTACCTCGTAGCTGATGGCACTGATGCAAAGCTGTCGAGAAACCATCACTACTTCAAGCAAGTAATGATGCAGATGTTTATTTCCAAGAGATGCTACTGTGATTTTGTAGCTAGCATGGTCAGAGAAGGATATTTCTATAGAGGATAACTGTTGATGAGGAGCTCTGCAAAAGAATGGTGGCTAAATGCATATCATACTTTGAGCACATTCTTCTGTCTGAACTTCGTTTTCGGTATTGGACCACTGCTGCTGAAACAGTAGTTGAGCACAGTGCACAGAGCAAGAACAATAAATATTCCTGTCAGGGACTGGTGTATGTAGACATGGTTAGGTGCGATGAAAAGCATTGCACTCGGCGGTGGTTTCATTTTCAGTGCGTAAACCTGAAAAGGGTACTGAAATGGCGGAAATGATTTTGCAATCACTGCAAGCTGTGAAATCACTGTGACATTTTGTGACAGCTCACATGTCAGTCAAATGATACGACGGAGTCGCTCAGGTTGGTAAGTGCGGCATAAACAAACAGAACCCTGTTAAGTGTGCTGATTTTTCTGCCGTCGAACACCTTTTCTTCCAAAAATTCAGTGGAAAGAGCACTTTTCAAAGTAGAATACTTATTCCTGACTAACCCAGTAACTCATTCCGCATGAATGCGAACATTGAAGAACACACATCAACCAACTCGTATGGGATCTTGCATGCCCCAACTTGCATCGCAGTGACTCTCCAGAAGGATAGACATGGGCATTTCCTCATCACACATCGCCATTTAGTTACAGTGGGGCCTGCAACATTGCCTGTGTTGTCGTGGTCATCTTGGTCATGCTGTGATTTGGCATACTGAACTCTATACATGGCCTGGTGCGTGATGGTGTACATGATCGTTAAGGGGTATTCAGACGGGGGAGGAATGCTCGGGGGAGACGGGGGGTTGCGTATCACGTGACCGCGACGTCACGGATTAGCGAGTGGGCGTGACCCCCCCGCGCCTCCTCGGAGGAGACGGGGACGTTTTCCCCGAAAGGACAAACGATCCCCATGCGGTGGGGGATGTGGCGGAATTTCGGGCTCTTGTTTGGCCACATTGTTGCACTTGCTCCTGCAGAGAGCGGCAGTGGGTGTCCAGTGTGCAGCTGGATGATCGTCTGCAGCTCGTCAAACGGGTGGTGCAAGCCACCAGAGTAGTCTAGTAACACTGGTCTCCCCCTCCGTTTGCCTCGTCCGTGTGAGTGGGGGGCATTTGTGGAGACTTCTCCTCGCGAGCTGACATCACTAGGCTCCGCCTTTACGCCCCGAGCATTCCTCCCCCGTCTGAATACCCCTTTACAGGTGCCGCCGACTATTTTGCTCTTGCAGCTCAGTGACCACTGCTGGAGGTCCTGTAGCAGTGGTTAATAATAATAATAGTAATAATAATAATACCTGGGGTTTAACATCCCAAAACCACCATATGATTATGAGAGACGCCGTAGTGGAGGGCTCCACAAATTTCGACCACCTGGGGTTCTTCAACGTGCACCTAAATCTATGTACACGGGCATCAAACATTTTCGCCTTCATCGAAAATGTAGCTGCCGGGCCAGGATTCGACCCCGCGACCGTCGGGTCAGCAATCGAGCGCCATAACCACTAGACCACCGTGGCGGGGGTGGAGCAGCGGTTGGGCGCACATTCTATGGCATCAGCAAAACAGTCTGCTTAGTCGTTGCGGGAATCTCTGCAGACAGCTCAGACCTTGCTAATGCACTAGAATTACACGAGGTTTGCAAAGCGTTACATGCTGCAGAGCCCATGATCACCTTTCCTAGGCTTGACACTAGAGTCATCCGCTTGGAAACCTCTGATCACTTGCGAGTGGCTGGGAGTCTTCGAGCGCATGAGTGAGTCTTTGGTGTGTCTGGCGGTTTTTGTCCATCTCGACTGCAAGACGCCGCTCAGCGAAGGGTGAACGTACTACACATCCAGCCAACGGCAATGATAAAATCAATGTGCATCTCGGGGGTAGATAGTTCATGGTCAGGCCAACATTCTCGAGTGGAAACTCATCCACGTATTGAGTTGCGCCCACTTCTCCAGCTGCTGTGCTTAGGAAGTGATTTTGGCTTCTACCAGTGCTACTCCAGTGTTGGCCACTGCGGCAACGATTATGCACGCCTTGCATGTATACTTGGCGAGCAGCAATGGCGGTGTTTCACAGTTCTAGAATTGCTCACAAGTTGTAAAGTGTCTTTGGACAGAGCAGGGCACTTTAACTTTGCTAGCGGTTAAAACACAGTTGCAGCAAATCTCCGATAGGGCCTTGATGGAGCAACCAGAGTGTTGTAGTGGTTATGGTGCTCGACTGCTGACCCGAAGATTGCGGGATCGAATCCCGGCCGCGGCGGTGGCATTTAGATGGAAACGAAATGCTGGGGGCCCGTGTACCTAGATTTAGGTGCACGTTAAAGAACCCCAGGTGGTCGCTAATATTTCCAGAGCCCTACCCTACAGCGTCTCTCATAATCATATCGTGATTTGCGTACGTAAAACCAAACAATTATTATGAGTCCTCACAGAGCCTAATTCATTAGGTGACAGTTTCAGCGGTAGTAGTAATTCCTGTGGCTACCAGTTAGTGTGTGCTGTGATCACGCTCTGTTGCATATATGTCAACTGCACCCCAAACTCGTGGTACGGCCAACACCACGGTATGTTGGCCAACCTTGTGGCTACTACTTATTGGTGCCATTTCATTCACTAACCCAACTCATGCAACCTTTTTTTTTTTGGATTTGAATGAAAACAGCAGGGGAAAAGTTTATGCTTGCTACCATAACAGGCATCGTCAAAATGACAAATGAGGTCAAACAAAAGAGGGAGGTGCTTATTGTGTTCACTTGGAAAATGTGTGTTCCAAGTTCAGTGTTGCTTTCAATGTGAAAGCGCCATAAGCATTTTTGGTGAGCATCTACCGATACACATCCATCTCTTTTGCAAAAGCAACTTCTGATAATACAGTTACAGCGCACAGTCATTGTTCTTACCAAAGCAGGGGTGGAAGCGGGCTTGAGTTTTTTGGAGCGAGCAGCTCAGGGAGCAGGCATAATGCTGTTATGGAGCAGCTTTGAAGCACCAAAATTTGTGCTTTGGAGCAATGCAAGTTAGTTTTGGAGCAGAATGCTACGGTCAAACATCATTGCTTTTTTTTTATTTCTGGTAAACACTAGAAATTCCAACAACCTTAGAAAACATTCAATACTGATAAACCAACTACACTAAACACAAATTATATATATATATATATATATATATATATATATATATACACACACACACACGCGTACGTGTTATCGTTAAAACATCACAGCTGTGATAGAGCAATGACTCAGGAAAACGAGATACGCGATGTTTTGAATAGCTACACTTGACTAGACTGACAAATGAAAAACGTTCATGGTAATCAACGTTTTTCAGCAGCGGCGTTCTCGCGCCGCGTTTGCCAGGTTGCTACATTTTCGTCAAAAGGTTACGCCTTCTTCAAATTGTTTCTTCGATATGTGCAGAGGTCAGCGCCGTCTGGAGGAACTGGAAGAAACCAAGCAAACACGCGTCTGCACCGTAAACTCCGCTTGTCGGACGAGCAAGCGAGGCGCCGCGCGAGGCGTTTTCGAGTAGGAAGACGCGGCTGCGCGATTTTGAGATGGCGTTCGTCAAAATGACGCGCGCGACCCTCCGACCACGCGTGAGCCGCGCATTAAATCATGCCATTCGGGACGCAACAGCACGATTTTGCAAAGGCGTTCGTCAAAAAGCACGCGCGTCCCTCCAAACGCGCGTAAATCGTGCCAAAAGCTGCGCCATGAGGTTCCACCTTTTCCCTTCAAGTTCCCTTCCAAGATTTGTCAATTATTGGTGTCGGTTATATGCACGCAAATATGGTACATGAGGTGGGATGATACTAGATGTCGCAAGCGCACAATTTGTATCGCGTGGTTCTGTTTTCGTACTACCTCACATTCGTCTGAGTAATAAGCGTTCCAAGTGTCTATATATCTTATTCTTTTTTGTATATTTCTTCACTCGCCACCTCATGTACCAAACCACACTGCAACGGCGGTGAGCGGATGGTACGAGCTACAGCGTACTCGACCACGAGCCGAGCGCAGGTTCTGACGAGAAAAAAATCGAACAACGCGACCGATCGCACTGGCGAAACTAAGCTCGTCGCCGCACGAGCGCGTTCACATGCTGCATTTAAACGTCTAAGGGCTTGTGTGCGATGCGAAAAATTCTCCACATGGCACGCTCTCACTAAATAAAATGAGTTTCGGAAATGGTCCAACCGACTTACACAGACAGAAGCCTTGTGATTGGTTTCGCGGTTGGTAGTGGCTTGATTGACCGCAAACGGATAAAACAAATCTTTCTTTCTCATGCAGACTTATGACACAAAATCCATCTTACACACTCAGCTATACAGCAGTTTCCTTAGTGCAATGTTTCTAAGGGTCGCGCCTTTACGTCCGCGGCAGCTGCTCGCACTATCCTCATGGCTTCACATCAAATTAAATATTCGCAGTAAATAGAACCTTTTCGACATTATGAAGGGTCAACGCACTTACTTTTATTCATGTTCGCAATCCCAGGCCACTATGACAGCAACCGCCTCGTGCGCGCAGCGCGCCAAAAAACTCCGTTGCCGCCGGCGCCATCGAAATATGGCCGGACAACTCGCTTTCTTCAATCTAAAAACGTTGCTTTCTTGCAGGTAGTTCCTGTACAAGCTCGCTAGCTTTTTTGCGCCTTCGACGACGTCACGAGAGCGCGCCAAGTGATGTGATGATGATATAAGCTCGCATAGGCGCGCCATGACACGGATGACAGCGGCACATGAAGGCACCAAACGTAGCCTCCGTGATTGGTTCCAGCAGCGCACCGGAGCCCATCGCGGAGGCCGTGCATACAAGACCGCATGGGAGCAGTTTCGGCGCAATATTCCGTTTTGGAGAAAGATGGCGCAGCAGAAGCGGATTGGCGCAGCGTGGCGCAAATGGCGCAGGACTTCCACTCCTGCCAAAGTAACATTGGTGCTCACTACGTTTAAAGTAAATCTTACGAACTTTTCTGTGCTTGGAATAATAGAGAACCGTTCTCGTGTTGTTCAAGCAGAAGCAGTTGTACTTTTAATCTTTTTACACTGCTTAAATATTTGTTTGTACAACCCTAAACTAAAACACTACACTTCTTTCCAAATGAGCCAACATGCCAGAAGCACTTGTCTTGGCCATTCCAGCAAACGCACAGGTCCCATTGTCACAAATTCCTCGTTGAATGGCTTCTCATTGCAAGCCTCCATGTTCCCCAGAAATTCTCTCAAGTAAGGACTTATGCGTATCTTTCTTTTGGAGACACCAGGGAAGGAATTTCCACACGCAACACTGCTGTACACTGGTAACAACCCCCTTTCTTCTGAGGCCATGTGCTTCAAGTGCGAAAATGTCTGTATCGACGTGTTTGATTTCACGTCAGGACTGTCATACTTTTTTCTGTGTATTGGGCACACAGCATTGAATACGTCTCATCCGCCAAAAATACGCTTTGCCTACTTGAGCACATGATGGGCATTCAAAGTTCCAAACTGACCACCAGAGGTATGATAGTGCTTACTGCATTGAAAGCACGATCGGCAGCAAGTAAGTCAAGCACAAGTTCAGCGCAAGCACATTTCACTGATTGAAGTTTGAGTATTCCTACAGTGTTAAGGCACGTTAACTTTAACCACTATAAATGCTGTCATAGCTGTCACAAAAATCAAGAATAATTGCAACTCTAATACATCCTCCGCATCTGCTACTAAGGACACGTAATGCAAATTACAATCAAACCAACTTGACACTAACGGGGTGGAAGGGGGGCGCAGTAATCAAAAGTTCCACAAAAATGCTTCTTGATAAAGGGACAGGGTCCAATTTGGCCATCCATTGTAAAGCCTGCGGATGTGATACTAGTTTAAAGGACACCTTGGTGCTGGACAAAAGTTACGACAGCGTAGCACACGAGCTGCAAGAAGCATTTTTCATTAAGAAAAAGGGCCTGGAATGTGTCAGTGAACCATCTAAAGCACTGTATGAATGCGAGGTATCGTTTTTAGAAGCCCTTAGTTGATACAACCCCCGCCTCAGTTGGGAGAAAACTGCCCATGGTCGGGAATAAGGAAAAGTAATTTGTGCTTGTCAAGGGGTGTTCCTATGTTGACGCGTTGAAGTATGTTGCGTTTGCTGACACATCTTTTGACACGTGTTCTTTTTACTTTGGAAGTTTACACCACGCTTCATAGATCACAACTCTATTTTCTGTTAATCACACATCCTTTGTCAGGTGTTCATTTTACTTTGGCCATTTCCACCACGTTTCATGAATCACAATTCCAGTTTTATTAAACATACGTCAACACGTAACACGTTTATCGATTTTACGGTTACCATGTGAGCAGAGCTGACAAGATTCGAGCATATATATGTCCCCGTTTCCTTCGAATAAAACCAGTTCTAGTGGGCGTACGTCCTTGTCTCTCCTTGTCTTCGTTTCTTTGACGCCTTTTATTCATTGCTGCTATCCTACTAACGCGTTGATTCTCGTGCTGTGGTGCCTCAGTGGCAAGCGGCGGCGAGACCGAAACGAAAAGTGCAGCCTTTGCTGATCAGCGGCAGTTCTGCGGAAACTGACATCGTGAACCGCCGCGCTCAAAGATTTTTTTGTTTTTCTGCGGACAGTTCTACGCGTTGCATAGCGCTGTTTTTGATCTTCGTGGCGCTCAGCTGATGACTTTGCATACTGGCACAGAAAAAGAACGGTAAGTTTTTTGTTGATGTATACAAATAACATCATTCAGTTGGTCCGGTTAGTAATCACTCGCGGAATATTCCGTGGTTTGCTTTGCCCTATGCCACGGCGAAAAATGCAGCTGGTTATGTGCGCACTGAGTGAAGCAGGCGGCAGACAAAAGCGTCGAAGAATAGCTGAAGCTGTCCGTTATGGGCTCGCTAGCTGTTTTGATTTAAGTGACGACTGTCGTAGTGACGATCAATCGGCTATAGTGCCTAGAATATACTTATTCTAGGCACAATAACTCGGCGAACGAGTAGGCAGAGCGAGGGGATAAAGTTCCGCTTTGCGACCCATGTGCTCGGTTCCCTCAGTGGCACGGTGCGGTCAGTTTATGTTGCTCATACGCCTCAGGCGAAGGTAATGTATACGTGGCTTTTCTTTGTCGGGCTCTGGATCAGGCGTTTCCACCTTGCCTGACGCCGAACACGTGTTTTCTAGCAGCTCCGGATGTGATAGGACAAGTCCGCAGAGTGACTTTTTTTGCATTTGCTACCTTGAAAATGTGGCTGCCTGTCAGAGAGCACAACAGCGGGTTATTGTTATGGTTATGATTGATGTATATAAGCGTCCTAAATTCCATTTACTCTGTAAGAACACTGAAACAGGTGGCTGGGTATGGGTTTTGTGGTTGCCGAAAAAAAAAACGCGAAATCTGAATACATTTGTTTCATTGCAATTTGCAGCAGCATAACGTTTTAGTAATTTTGTAGCCGCCGCAGGGACAAGATGCAGTGGTTGCCAGTTTGAATCTTAGTTTTGTACATTGAATATGTTCATAAACTTCGCTGGTGCTCAGGCATGGCAGCATTCATCTCTGATCAATGAAACTGAATGGTGTTATGTTGCTTTACTGAGGGCCACTAACAGGAAAGAGGGGAACACGAGTTGCAGGATGCAATTTGTTTTTGTTTTCGTCCGGCTTTTAACACAATTGCAGGTTGAGTCATATTGGTGTCATGGATTTATAGAACTAGCAAGAACTTTTTTTTCTAGAGAGGCAGTGGTCGCCTGAATTCAGCCTTCATCCCTCACCTTCATTGTTAATTAAATGTTTTGTTTCTATTGTGTATGTTTTTGTATATTTAAGCTAGCGTCAAAATGCCAAGTTACACAATTATGTTTATTCATGCCATGTTGTAATACTACGTTATCTAATCAAGCATGTCTTTACAGAATTGGTTATGTTAAGACACTTAATTGACGAGTGGCCACAAATTATGGGCACCAGTTCTGCAGGATTATTTCTTATGTTATCATGTGCCATATTTTGTCTCGGATATTTCAAAAGGCTACACTAGAGTTTGTTCATGCAGTACTGTAAGATTATAGTGCCTAGTCAAGCCTGCCTTTGCAGTTTTGTTAATGTTAAGAACGCTTGATGAATCGTCACACAGTTATCGGTACTAGCCTTGCAAGGTTATTGCTCACTTATTTCTGTGCCACATTTTGTCTAGTGAAAACAGCTAGGATGTCTTCAATATGCCAGTTTGTTCACAACTATTGTGTAATGTTACTGCATACGGTATTTCGTTTTTCTTGATATTGCATGTTTTACTGTAAGACCAGAATCTTTGCATTGCTTTTTTTATGTTGTTCACTCTGAGTGATGAACTTATGGGACTTCAATGCCGCCAGGAAGCTGGCTGTCGTCACAGCTATCGCAGATTAACCTGCTGCTGTTCTTGAAAGCTGTATTGCCGACAACATATTGTAAACACCGAGATACATTTATTGCGTAAAAACATGGATAAATAATTTTCCCATCGCACAGTGATATATGTTAGGCTAACATAAAGAGCTCTGTTTACACCTTTTGGCAAATATTACTGCGATAGTAACCATTGATTGGCAACAAGTAGATCTGCACATTCTAAAAAGAGACAGGGCGTGCAAACACGGACACAAGAAAGAGGTCAGGACACCACAAACGCCGACTAACAACTGAAGAGACGAACACCGGCCGAAAAGAAAGAAGGCACCGGTGTGCGTCTCTTCAGTTGTTAGTCGGCGTTTGTGGTGTCCTGACCTCTTTCTTGTGTCCGTGTTTGCACGCCCTGTCTCTTTTTAGAATGAATACGTACCAACTAGCTCAGCTCTCTGTTATTCTAGATATGCACGTAACACATCTGTTGAAGTGAAGCTGGCTTCATGACCACTGATGTGAAGAATCAATACCATAACATCTCTCACTGTAACAATGTCACGTAAATTTAATAATTTAACGCATTATGGTTTCTGCCATTGGCGGCTCCACTGTCATTTGCTGTTTCTATAGGCATGACGCAACCGAGATGCCTATGGCAGAAGGACCAGAATGCATGAAAAAGGAGCCGTCAAAACCCCAGCAATGCCTTGATGTGAATGTGGCTGAACGTTGCAAGTTAATCGAAGGTTTGTTTATGTTGTAGAAACTTTGAACTAGCATCGCAACAACATTATCAGAATAATGCTGTACGTCACAGCTAAGTTACTCAAAGGTTGCCTAAATAGTTGGTTGGTTGTGTCGGGTTTTCTGGCGCAAAAGCGACCATGGCTATATTGCGCCAAACGCAAGGTGTCTTTAAATGCACATGGTAAGTCATAAAAACAGGTTCTAAAAGCTTTGCTAGACAGTATGAGTAGTTGTACCTTTACAGCTTTGAGGAATCTGATGACATTTTTAGGTTCTATTTTGGGGTTCTCTCCTATAAAAAAAGGCACGATGAAATGGTGTTGTTTGATGGTATAGAGGCTGAAAAAACTATTTCCGTTCCCGCTCTAGTTCTGTACAAGAGATCAAAAGATGATTTACTGTCAAGATTTCTCCGCAGCTCTGACAAGTCGGTTGTTGCTCTTTACGTAGAAGATAACTGTGGGTCATGTGTGTATGTCCGATTCGTAATCTGCACAGAACTACCTCTATGAAACGTTCCTGGTGTCTACAAGACTTCCATTCCCCAATCATTGGTTTGATAAAAAGGTTGCCTAAATGTTGCAGGAACATCAAAGCAGCTTGGCGAAAATGTTACTGCATGTAGCAGTTAAGCTACTCAAAGGTTGCCGTAATGTTGTTGAAACACTGAAGCAGCATTGCAAGAATGTTGCTATATGTTGCACATCAGTTATTCGAAGGTTACTCAAATGTTGCAGGAACTTCCAAGCAGCGTTAAAAAAACGTTGCATCAACTTGATGCACGTTGCAATCAGGTTACTTAAAAGCTGTCTAAACGTTGTACAAACTTTCAAGCAGCGTTGCAGAAATGTTTCATCAACGTTGTGGCAATCTTGCCTTTGAATATTACGGGAATGCAACCAAAAGCGGACATCAGCCACCTTTAGGCAATGTTGCAAGGTAACATTGCTGCAACGTTATGGCAACAAAACGTGCTGCTAGGAATGGCGCACCAGCCAGATCACGGGACAAGTCATCTCGACTGTTCAGCGGCAGTTGTGACTTGCTCAGGCCTGGTTTTGGCGAATACTGGTGACAGCAACCAGTTTCCTTGCTGGCTTCATTGTCTTCACTGGGACCTGTCAGTCTCACTCATACAGGTTTATGTGGCATCCTGAAGCGTCAATGGGAGTTCTCTGAAGCAGCTGCCCTGCCTGTCGCATAACCAGCTATGCGTTGGATGTCCTGTGGTTGTGCGACAGTGAATAGGTTCCCGCCATCTACGTGTTGTCTATATTGCAACCCAATCGTGACCAGGCGTGTGTCAGCCTTTCAGGAAAGGTTTAGAATCTTCAGGATCTCATAAGACCTTGGGAACCCGAAGGTGCATGACCTGACCTGCCACAACTTCTCTAGTTACATCCGAGAAGGCTTCACCACGGACTTTGCTTGCTCCACCGTCCTTCTTGCTTGGCATTACAGCTTCAAAGGTCTACGCGCCAGTGAGAATGGCATGCCTTCACTGCAGTTAAGGACAGCAATTTAGTGCTGTCCTTAACTGCAGTGAAGCTTCGCAAAGGGAGGCCCTGTGCAAGAACTGCTGCTGTTTTTACATCCTCGTAATATCGAGCGTGGTCAGAAAGAGAGACGTGAAAAAGTGCGTATGTGGTGGTGCGTGCCAGGACTGTGGTATCGTGTTTCACTGTGCACATTGTTTACACTTTTCTGCGTACGTACGTTCGTGTGCAGAATAAATGTTCAGTTTTACGTCCAGTGTGAATACCACGCCACCATTGCAAACAAGGGTGGCAGATAAGTGCCGTTCCCTTTGCAGAGAGCCATGTGAGAACTGCTGCTGTTTCTACATTCTCGTCATACCCAGCATGGTCAGTGGTGGCAGACGTGAACTGCGTGTGTGGTAGTGCGTGCCAGGGTGTCATGTGGTCTGACACCTGCCCTTTGTTTATGCTTATTCTGCGTATATATGTTCATACATATTTCTTACAACATTACGGCGCGCTCAGTGTCGAGCGTTGCTAACCGTCCTTGCAGGTCAAACACGAATACATCAAAATAAAACAAAAGCGGGCGTGGCAATATGCAGAATATTGTTCAGTTTGCAGTGTTCTCTCAATAAATAGTCGTTTAGCAAGCTTTTACTTTATGGAAAACTCTTTGCATTGTATGGACACGTTAAACGAAATCACACATCAGATACAGCCTCATGGAGTACAGTCACCCATATGGACGGTCCGGAAGCCATATGGAATGCGATCCGTATACACAGAAACCTATGCGGTATGGAAGATGCGGAACATATCATGCAGATCTCATACGGAAGCGTTATATATGGATGCCATATATATGGAGCCTTATTTTATACGAAAGACGTATGCATGGCATCCATATCATGCGGCTTCCGTGATACCATAATTCCGTATGTACCGATCCGTATCATCCGTACATACGATATTTTTCACTACGGATAGCGACATGACACTGGACACGACCTATGTGGGAAAATTTTTGGCCCCATTCATAGCATCTAAACATTTTGTACTTGAGTCAGCTGATGTGCAGGACAAAGGTGGCACAAGTACGGCTTCTCAACAGTGTGCGTGCTTATGGACATGAGAGTGGAAGTTATCTCCCTGGGAAATTTTTCGGCCACATACATGGCATCAAACATTTTCCACTTGAGCCAACTGATGTAGCAGGACACAGGCGGCAAAAGTACGGCTTCTTTGCAGTCTTTCTCCAGTCTGCATCAACATGTAAATGTCAGAGTGCTACTCTTCATCACCGTAGCAGGGCACAATGAGCTTTCGTAAGGTCTTTGACCTGTACGCCTCCAATGGCTGGTGTCAAGATAATGTCCGATTTTACAGTCATCAAGGTGTGGGGGCCTGAGTTTTTTTGGCCAACCAAATTTTCTACCGCACATATTGCAGTTCAAAACTCAGCGAACATGTGGTACACAAGGTGCGATGCGACAGCCAGTACTTTGCTACTGATAACAGCTCCAGATACTGATAACAGCACACCAGTGTGTGTCTTCATGTCCTTTGCTATAAAAATTGCTTGCAGGTGAACACAGCCGTGCATCAGTGACATCAGTATGACTTCCCAGGACTATGCAAGTAGATGTGAAAATTTAGGTCGTTTTTATACGGTGTATTGCTACAGAACTGACAGTCAAGCTTAGCTACTCATTGAGTGAAAATGGTTGTAGCACAAATGGCACACTGTTTTCAATAAAAAATAGTTTGCATGCAAATACAGCCACACGCCAGTGATATTATCATGATTTCCCAGGACTATGAGTGTACATGTGGGAATAGAGGTCTACATTTCTATAAATTGTATTCCTACAGAACTCAAATTCAATCTTCTCATCGACTGAATATATCCTAAGCTACACATCGACTGAATATGCTTGTGACACAAAGGTCACGTCGTGCCTCCCTTGACCCAGCAAGGACAAAAATAAAAGTTTCGTCTCCCTTCCTACAACAACAGATTGCATGTGAATACAACCGCGTATCAGTAAAATTAGTACGACTTCTCAGGACTATTCATATAAATTTGGGAATTGAGGTCTGCTTTTCTATAAGTTATTCTGCCACAGAACTGACAGTCAAGTTTAGCTACTCATCGAGTAAAAATACTGGAAGTTTCCGTTGCAGTAAAAGTCTGCCCAGTCCTGTTGCACCGATGAGGTCGCTCACCGGTGTGCAATAAAACAAGTCCCTGTATGGTACCTAAAAGTGCGCACGCAGCAGGGCAGAAGAAGCAGAGATACGGCTTTAGACTGTACGCGTGATGGTGTGTATTGATAGTTTTTTTAAGAAATAAATTTGAGCCTACACAACTGACAACAAAACTCCTTTATACATAAGGGAACATGCTCACGGCATGAAACGCTACCTAAGGTGGCGAACCTGAGTATGTTCATGTTGAGCCTATGAAGCCGTTCAGCAGTGCGAGTAAGACGACTTTTCAGCGTACCCATGCAGGTGAATGCAGCAGGACACAGAAACACATGTACAGCTTCTTGCAAGTGTGCTTAAGGCTATGACACTGGAGGTGATCACAGAAAAAAGTTTCAGTTGCACACGTGGCACCCAAGCATTTAGGCGAGTCGGCCTTCTGTGTTCAAGCTATGCTTTCTTGGCGAACCTCAGTCTGCACTCAGCACACTAGTGCGATCGCTCACCACTGAGCATCAACATATGGAATTTCAGCGTGGTACTCCTTGTGAATGTGGCGAGGCACAATGAGCATTCGTAAGGGCTATCGCCTGTGTGCGTGTGATAGTGAATGACGAGGCAACATTATTGCGTGAATACCTCGATCATAAATCCCAAGCGGGACCAATCGTTCACTTTGATTAGTTTACATCTAGTTCTTCGGGCACTGTTTCGTCCGTAACCCTTCATAACTGTGCTCGTTTCCGTCTACTTGTCCTCGTTTTCTTTCGCGTAGTATACCTCGAGCGTGGATACCTACTGGTCCAATCGTCCAGTGAATTTCCTGCGGCACACATTACAAACGTACCGTTTTACACATGCGTGTATTACCAGGTGTCCAAGACGGATCACCCTCAATGTGAACGTAGACCAGCATAGGAGCTGTACCTTCAGGAGGTCATCCCAAAATTAAAACAAAATTCAACAAATGCATGTGACCATTGAGCAAAAAGGTATCAAACCGACATATTGCAGCCTACGACTTTCAAGTAATTATTAAAATATTGTAAACGCATATATTAAGTGAAAGGTTTTCTTTGCAGTAAAGGCCTGCCCGCATAGGTTCCACCGATGAGGTCACTCAGCAGTGAGAAATAAAATGTGCTCTTATATTAGGCAGCGCTTGCCACTTAATGGGGTGCCATAGTGATAAGCAGCACTTGGGAAAAATTATCATTTTCGGTCATTACGAGTCGCGATACAATCGATGGCGTCCGAATAAACTATGAGATCTCATTTCACGCCATGGACGAAAGGAGGGCCCTGGCTACGGTGTCGGAGCCTCCCGAGACCAGAGTAAACGAGACAAAATGGGAAATGCACGATCATAGACTCGTCGCTGCTATTGTTCTGCAAGTTTAAAAAGTAAGAAGGAGCTCTTCGAATTTACTGAAAGCACACGTCTGTGATCCTAAGATAGCGTGAGCGAGCTTTCCACCAGTCAAGTGTTGAACACGTCGATTTGTGTGGAGTCCGAAGACCACCAGATCCCGGTGTGCCGAATAATGCCAGTGAGAACGAAGTGCTTTTATTGAACACGATGCTCGGCTCAAGCGACGTCGTGCCGTGCCTTTACGCCCAAAATCTGGCATCTTCTTAAGACTGGACTTCTCTCCGTGTCGCAGGGCAAACTTCACGGCGAGGTTAAGTGCGGATTTCCTCCGCTACAAGGAGTCAACCACGGTGGACGGGACGTTCAAGCCGTCCCTCTAACAACACTTAAAATCGAAGATCAGCCTGTTACCCGACATTACCTGCGCGAGTGAATCCAGGAATTTTCACCCGTCTTCGTGGGTTCACACGGCTAAGATGTTTGTGATAGCTTTGTTGTGCAAAAACATGCCAGATAGAGCTGCCATTGTTTCCTCTGTGGGTAGAGCACCGAGGCACATCTCAAGTTCCCTTATGCCTGTATTTAGAGTAAGTGGGGATAATATTTCGTTTAGAGAATTCCCTTTGCTGACTGATGTGCAAACACTAGATCAACAAGTTTTTCAATGCGATCATTTCGCAATGTGTATGAATTCATATACAAAGAATCTTGTGCACGAATGCAGCGGGATTTGGGTCGCAGCGATATGACTTGTTTCCTGCATGTGTGTGTGTGTGCGTTGTGTTTAGAATTAAATTTCCGACTACAGGACTAACAGCCGAACTTCTTTACACGTAAGCAAATACGCTTACGCCGCGGACACGGCTAAGCCACGCACGGCAAGGCGTGGGAGGGGGTCGAATCCCTTCCCTTTGACTCGGGTCCGTGGTGATGCCGCTCACCAAACGCCTGCTCGCGCAGACGCCTCTGCGGGGAGCTCAAGACTAAGTAAAATTTAGGAAAGCTGCGATGTAACAGTGAGTACTTTCTCACAGATAAAGACTTCATTGGCGGTGCGATCCCATACGCCGCACTCTTGCGCCTGCACACCAGCGTGTGTGTCGTCATGTCCTTTCCTACAAGGATAGCTTGCATGTGAACGTAGCCAGGCATCAGTGACATCAGCTTGACTTCCCAGCACTATGGATGTAGATGTGGGAAATGAGGTCAACATTTCGTGAATTGTACTACTACAGAACTGACAGACAAGTCTTGTTACTCATTGGTTTAGTATGCTTGTAGCACAAAAGCCATGTTATTTTCTAAGCAAAGTAGTGTGCATGTCAATACCGGTGTGCACTACGTTCTCATTAGTACAAGTTCTAAGGACTATGCATGTAGATGTGAGAATTAATTTTAACGTTTTTGTATGTTGTACTGCTAAAGAAGTGACAGTCAAGCTTAGCTACTCATTGAGTGAAAATGCTTCTAGCACAACAGACACATTGTTTTCTATAAAAAAAATAGCTTGCATGGAAGTGCAGCCACACATCAGTGACATTACTACGACTTCTCAGGACTGTGAATGTAGATGTGGGAATTGAGGTCTACATTTCAATAAATTATACTCCTACAGAAACAAAAGTCACTCTTAGCTACTCATAGACTAAATATGCTCGTGTCAGAAAAGTCATGTCATGCTTCCCTTGACGCCAGCAAGGTCAAAAATGAAGTTTCGTCTCCCTCTCTCCCTATAACAGCTTGAATCTCAATACGCCCGCATACCAGTGGAATTCGTATGACTTCTCATGACTGTGCATGTAAATTTGGGAATTAAGGTCTACTTTTCTATAATAGAAAATTATACTGCTACAGAACTGACACTCAGGCTTAGATACTCATTGAGTGATAACGCTTAAGGTTTCCCTTGAAGGAAAAGTTTGCCCATTTCTCTTGCACTGATGAGGTCGCTCAGCGGTATGCAAAAAAACATGTCCTTGACGGTATGCAAACGTGCGCATACAGCAGGACATCAGAAGCAGAGATACGGCTTCCAGACTGTACGCGTGAGGGTGTGCATTGTTAGTGCTTCTTTCAAATTATATTTGAGACTACACAAATGACAAACAGACTACTCTATACATAAGCGAATATGCTCACGGCATGAAACGCTCCTTATAGTGGTGGAACTGTGTGTGCTTATGTTGCACATATGAAGTGAATTAGCAGCATGGGTAAGACGGTGACCTTTCCATGCAAGTGTATACTGCAGGACGCAGGTGCACGAGTACCAGCTTTTCGCTAGTGCGTGTACTGGCTGAATTCATAAGACTGTTCACAAGACAAGATTGTGAATGAGGAGGCAACGTTACTGCGTGAATTTCGTGCCGAGCACACTACAAAAGTACCTATTTGAACATGCCTGTACTGCCAAGACTACAAGATGGATCACCCTTAATATTAACGTGCAGACATGCTTGAGAGCTGTACCTTCAAGTGGACATCCCAAAATTAAAACAAAATTCAACTAAGGCATGTGACCATTGAGCGAATAGCACTGACATATTGCAATCTGCAACTTTCAAGTAATTATTAAAACATTTAAAATGGATATCGAACGCCATGAATGGCAGGAAAATTTAGTGCAGAAATGTACAGGAGAGCTAAGCATGAGCAGCAATGGCAATGGAAGAGTAGATGAACGACCAAGTGTTCAAGATGTATGAATGCATTATGGAATCAGCAGTGCTCGCTTTGGCGGTAGTGGTGCACAGTAACTGTCACACAACAACAAAGGCAGATTTGCCTTAAAGCTTTGGTGAGCCTGGATCCGAGTGAGCCCTCACAGCAAAATACATTTCAGTGAGTGTGAGTGAGCTCCAATTTTTTCACCGACCTATGCCTAAATCTAAGCACATTGGCTTCCAGCATTCCGCCTCCATCGAAATGCGACTACGGAAGTCGGTATTCGATCCCATAATCTTTGTGTCAGCAGTTCAGCACTGGCGAGTGCAGAATCACCAAACGTCACCACCTCGTTCACGGCGCGAACGCTAGAAGCGGCGGTTTGTGAAAAATGCACGAAATTCATTATATTCCTGTAGTTTCTGCCTGAAATGAAGGTTGTGTTTATCAGTTTCAACACCCAATCTTTCAATCTGGCTGAAAATCTTGGCGGCAGAAATTTTGCTCAGTATTCCATTAATTAAGATATAGCAGCATTACAAAATGCCTTGTGATGTGTGCGCGTCGGAGAAGCGCTTGTGGTGTTCACTTTCTTGTTTTCGTCTTTTTTTTTTTTTTGCGCTACTATTACACCATTATGATCCAAGAAAGTCGAAGTTTCCTTGGAGCCTTTCACTGCAATGCCTCACATAGCATTACCATTCGCTTCAAGGCATTAGACATAACCTGTCAAATAAGTGAATAAGATGTACTAAAGCTTGCGGCTAAAAGTTGCTTTAAAGGGGTTTTTAGTGCATGTTGCTACAGTGATGGCTGATACGAACGTTTGCACAGTAAATATTTCCCTATAAGTTTTTCAGTGCAATTCTACTCGGCAAGGGCACTAAGTGAAGAATTTTTCGTTGGCTGTGGGCTCTTCTACTGAACAGAGTATTCTTTCAGGCACAAGTAAGCCGAAAAGAGCTCCAGAAACGCAAGTCAGACGTCAAGCGGAAGCGTCTTTTAGGCATTCTCAACAGCGATCGAGGACGTTCAGAGGAAGAAAACGCTGCAAAGTACTCATCTTGTCCTTAGAAGATAGCACAACTTGAGAGCCGCATTCAGAACTCACAAGAAAAGCTTGCCGATGAACGAGACAGGAACCGCGAGTTTCAGAACAGGGTGATTGAAGGGATGAGTAAGCGAACTTGACCAACTCAGCAATGACTTTTCATTTGGTAAGGCAGTGACGTAGAATAAAACCAGAATTAAGTACAATCTGGCATGCTATCATATTTCGTTTTTATGTTTATACCTAGGCTCCTGAAACAAGCAAATTTGTCTTTTGTTGGTTTAACTACGTGCACAGAATGGTAGAGGATGGCACATTGTGTCCATACATGATGCAATTACAAGTGTAGTGTCACTGATATGTCAGCAACCTGGAGGAAGATTCAAACTTCAGTAGCACATCTCTGAGCTCTTGCCTTGTTGTTGGGACTTTTTTTTCTGTTTTGCAATATATGCCTCTGCTCATCCCAAAAAGCAAGCAGTTCTGTTGTGGTCTATCCCAGTAGAAGTGTGCTACATTTTGCTGGTTCATACATCAGCAGAATAGACACAAACAGTGCTTAAAGGGCTGGTGCCATCAAATTTGTGGCTTGCGCATCCTTTGTTGCAAACGTTTGTTATTGCTCTAGGAAACATGATACGTGCTCCAAGAATCATGTATTCTCGCTGAACAATTTGATGTCGCCCTATTGATACAACGACTTTGGTTTTCAGGCGCCGAGTTTGACAGTGATGTAACATTGTAGGAAGCTTGAACAAGCGGGCCCACAAAACTGACGCACGCAGCGCAGCATCGTCTACTCTCACGCACACATGCCAGCAATCGACCAGATCAACTCACTAAACACGCTAATAGAGACTGTCAACACGTACGTACATAATTCTGGTGCTCGCATAATTCCGATGCTCTACCAACTGAGCTACCGCGGCGGTCATCCCCCCGTCCACTTTATAGGGTATATGTGTGCTCAGTTGGTAGAGCATCGGACGCGTTATTCGAAGGTCGCAGGTTCGGTCCCTGCCCGCGGCAAGCTATCTTTTCGTCCACTTTTCTTTCTTCACAATTACCTTACATTTATTACTAAAAACACCCCCTATACTTTCCTTGGCATTAATGTCTGTTAGTTCTTATTAATATTGTGTATAACAAAGAAAACGAGCCCTTGAAATTAACAGTTCACTCCTTCATTCATAGCGAGGGTCTCGTTCTGGCAGACTTGATGCTTTCAGGTGGTATGCGAGGGATTATTGGTCAGCTGCCAGCTCGTAATAAGTTCACGTGCTACGTGACGCCAACAAGGCAGAAAAAGAGTGTTCCACACTCGCCGTCATGGCTACTGGCGGCGCTGGCTGACGCTCCCACGTTTAAATGCACACACATACCCTATAAAGTGGACGGGGGGATGGCCGCCGCGGTAGCTCAGTTGGTAGAGCGTCGTACGCGTTATTCGAAGGTCGCAGGTTCGGTCCCTGCCCGCGGCAAGCTATCTTTTCGTCCACTTTTCTTTCTTCACAATTACCTTACATTTATTACTAAAAACATCCCCTATACTTTCCTTGGCATTATTGTCTGTTAGTTCTCATTAATATTGTGTATAAGAAAGAAAACGAGCCCTTGAAATTAACAGTTCACTCCTTCATTCATAGCGAGGGTCTCGTTCTGGCAGACTTGATGCTTTCAGGTGGTATGCGAGGGATTATTGGTCAGCTGCCAGCTCGTAATAAGTTCACGTGCTACGTGACGCCAACAAGGCAGAAAAAGAGTGTTCCACACTCGCCGTCATGGCTACTGGCGGCGCTGACTGACGCTCCCACGTTTAAATGCACACACATACCCTATAAAGTGGACGGGGGGATGGCCGCCGCGGTAGCTCAGTTGGTAGAGCATCGTACGCGTTATTCGAAGGTCGCAGGTTCGGTCCCTGCCCGCGGCAAGCTATCTTTTCGTCCACTTTTCTTTCTTCACAATTACCTTACATTTATTACTAAAAACATCCCCTATACTTTCCTTGGCGTTATTGTCTGTTAGTTCTCATTAATATTGTGTATAACAAAGAAAACGAGCCCTTGAAATTAACAACTTTCCCCCAGGCACCTCCAAGATTCCACTTCTTGGTGAGGCCCGTACCAGACTGCAAAAGCCAATAAAATGTCATCGATTCAAGTCTTTCCGATACACATCCCCTGCATTAAGTCCTCCTGTGGCCACTTACATCACACAAGTCACGAGGTAATGCGTGCCCCAAGTATCAGCTTGCTTTTACGTTCATTGTATTTGGTGCTACAACAACGCGTCGTGTCACCATCCTTCTGTGCAGTGTTACAAGGAATGGTGGGGCAATCTACAGAACTGAGTGGGATGGCCATACGATTCACCATAACAATGCCAAATATGGCAGATACATACTCTACCGCAACCAAGCGAAGCTCATCTTGCATAGCAGACATATTCAAGTTCGCAAGTCCAGAATCCGCAATATGAAGCTACAGGCTTACGATGACCTACACGTATCCCGATGCGGTCAGCTCATTCTCATGCGGTAACGCCATGAAGAAGCAAGAGCTGGCCAAGAGCCTGCAGGAGTCTAATCAGCGGCACATATTTTATCACTACGGGTAAGCAATGAAGGTCTGACACTCAGCAGCTGCTATTCGATCATTCCAGCGACTATAGGCGCCGCAGCGGTAAGTCAAAGTGGAGGACGAGACGGTGGTGAGGCAATCTCGCAAGCGTGCGCGTCTGGAGCAGCAAAGCTCGTCCAGCCCTCTAGTTTCTCTGCAGACGATACTTTCTATCGCTGAAGAAACTCAAAGACGTTTGAATGAAGGCGAAGCGTCGTTCAACGCCGGTCACATCATTTGCTCCGGCATCAAATCCACCACAGACACCGAGGTCAACGTAAAATCCCTCTGCCTGCAGACAAATCCAATAAAGGGCCCGCCGCACTGTGTCAGTGTCGCAGTGTGTGAAGACACAGGTTCTGTAAAGGTCAGTATGTCGTTACTAGCCTTGGAAATTCTCATGGTCATGACGCCATATATTTGTTTTCGCAAACAGTAAACGGAAGCGCATACCGGTAACACATGTTTTTCAAGCGCTTTTGTTTTCAACCAAGTAATTTTGTGCAGTAAGAAAGAAACATTCGTACGTTATGAAATGTAAAATTAAAAAGAAAAGCGGATGTTAACTACAACTGACGAAAGTCGTAACGTACAGGGCGATCATGTTCGTCTAGGGACTTGAGCAGCGAACGGCGGAGCGAATGAACAGAATTTCGCGTAACTGTGCGACTAGAGACGAAGTAATCGTGCCTGAACGGGTTTTCACGTTTCTGCAGTTGTATTTCGAGTTGTTTCTTCGTAACTCAGTACCTGCTTCAAAAATTTGTTTATACCTTGCGCACAGCTCGGCTTGTTCGCTGTAGACAAAAAGGATCGCCTCTATGCGATTAAGTGTCATGCCGAGACTTCGGTCACGCAACCGTACTGCGAGCTTCGTAGCAGGCTCGAATGCCGCGGGTCACTACTTCTTTCTTGGAGCAGCAAGGAACACCAGCCAGTTAGGTCGATCACTTCCCGAAATTTCCACATATCTGACGTATCCCATATTATTGCCTTTTAGGGAACATGCACATGCAAGGCAGGGCTTTCTGGACAGTGCAAACGTTTTTTTGCCACCCTGATTTACTTGAACCGGAAGTATTTTTGCTACATTGTCACAAGCATGTCCCCAGCAACTAAGAGTAAAAAAAAGTTGCTTCAGTAGTGCATAAGCCATTCTGATTTAGTTGCTTGTTAGGAGAACTTGTGTACATAAAAAATAGAACTCAGAAAAACAGTTCCGTTTATGATTTCATTTTTCGTGTTCAGGCCAAGCTAAGACAGCTTGGATCCACTCTCGTGCACAGACCTCCAGCAGCAGTGGGGTCGTGTAGCCGCATCCACCTTGTATGAGCCACGACCATAAAAACATTTTGCCATGTTCAACGACAGACAGAAAAAGTTTCCTGAAGTTGTTCAGAAGGAAATCCTGAAACAACTGGTCGAAGGTGCACCAGACTCTGCATTAGCTAAACACAAGAAACGTGTTAGAAAGCAGCACATTCTACAACAAACAAGTAATGGTTCAGATGCTCCTTGCATTTGGGCACTTTATTTATACAGGACCATGCAACCTCTACTCTGAGCAACTATGCAACATTCTAGTTTCTTTAATCTGTGAGTAGCGACATGAAAACTTCAATCAAGAGGTTCTCCAGATATGTTACCAACAAAAGAGACATAATTTTATGAAACTCAAGTCTGTGTAACAGATGACAGAGCAAAACACATATGTGAAAGCACAGTAGATCAGCAGAGTACACTGTGGCAAAGTGAAAGAAAGAAACGGATCGCTGGCAGCATATGTAGAGAGTTGTACACTTTTCAAGAAACAGCGAGTCGCACATGGGCGGCAAAAATTGAAAGGATCTACCAAAATCACTCTTTAGCTGGCAACAAAGAACGGCTTATGGTAAAGAAAATGAACTTCTTGCTCACCTTGAGTATGAACAACTATAAAATGCTACAGTAAGCACGCTGGGGCTGGTAGTAGTCACTAAGGCACCATGTTAGGCTACAGTCCTAATCGTGTTGCAATTCAGGATAAAAAGAACATCCTTGTTGAGGTTAAGCGCCCCGTGTAGGGACAAGTGCAGGGTATTGCTGAGCTGGTAAAAGAAAAAAAACTGACATACATAGTGAAAAATGGAGAGAACTATGCATTGAAAGTTAAGCATAGTTATTACTCGCAAATTCAGCTGGGTCTCTTGCATTTAAACTTCAACATGTGCCACTTGGTTGTGCATTCCAAGATAGAAAGCTTGGTGGTCCCCGTGATGCAAGATGTTCAGCACATGCGTGAACTGCTCGGCAAGTTGCAGTTATGTGTATTTTAGGAAAATACTTCCCAAACTTGCAGACATACGCAAAATGTAAAAGTGTGCACAAAACCTGACAATGCTCTGTCACATGTAGTTCTTTTGTATGCAATTGTGAACTATCGTTTTTTTATTGTTCTTTTACTAGGCGTTTTTTAGTACTTCTGTCGCGTTTCCCCCCTCACCCTTACTTTTAAAACATTACTTCGTAAGCCGATTCTTGGAGCTCTTGGATTGTACTTTATTGCTGTTCTCAGGTTTTGCTGTATGAATGCACTAATGACCACTGCATTTGCTCGCCTTGCTAAGATCTTCATGCAGGAGGAGACATATTCAGAACTCCATTCACCAACTCTTGTAGCACGAACCACAAGGGACGATCCAGTGTTGAGCCATGTTGTCCTATCTGTGTTGAAAAGAGAAAGCCTCCCAGTGGGAGCACAGTGGAACCCCTTCAATGCCAGAAGTGCGGAACTCGGGCTCCATGAAGGCTGTCTACTATGGGGATCAGGAGTCGCGGCCCAGGTAATTGGCATGCTCCATGCCAGCCACCCTGGCATCGAGAAGAGCACGATGATTGCCAGGATCCATGTCTGGTGGCCAGGCACTGACAATGATATTGCAAACAGTGTGAAGAGCTGCGCTACGTGCCAGGCTCAACACTGAGCGGCCCAGCCAGTGCAGCAGACACTTTGGCCCTTTCCACAGGGACCCTGGTCTAAGCTTTACATTGATTTCAGGGGACCATTTCTAGGGCATACATTCTTGCTTATAGTGGACGCCATCTCGGAATCAATAGAATTCTTCCCTGTGTCTTCTACATCTGCAGACGCTACCATTTCCTCCTTGAGAATGGCATTCTCCCAGAACGGCCTCCCCGCACAACAGTTTCGGACAATAGTCCCGCTTTTACCAGTGCACAGTACCCCGAATTCTCGACTCGAAATTGAATACGCCGCATGCTGGTACCGCCTTATCACCCTGCGTCCAACGGTGCCGCAGAGCGAGCAAAACAGACTGTCAGAAACAAACTCCAGAAATCTGGGTCGGGTAACTTCCAAACACAAATGTCCCGGTTCTTATTCCACTACAGGACTACGCCTTACGAAGTAACGGGTCGGCCACCATACGAATTCCTGATAGGCAGAGCCTTCAAGACACCGTTGGATGTCTTGCGACCAAGGCTCCAGACGTCGGTACTTCTAAGGCAACTTAAGCAGAAGTTGACTGCCGGCAGGGGATCCCGGCAGGCTCTGTGATTGCAACCAGGACACAATGTGTATGCGCAACACTTTCGACAGGGAGCACCATAGGTGCGGGCCAGTGTTGTCGACGTCACTCAGCCGTCGGCCCGGGTCATTCTCGACGATAGGTCTATATGGCACTGACACGGTGACCACTTACATCTTGCCCAGACAGGGCCACCGCCTACTTCTAAAACAGACGCGCTTCGTCGGGCCAGTCCTGCGGCCATACCACAACGGGAGCAGCCTCCTCTCCTTAAATCAACTGTTTTGGACATACCGGAGCAAGAGGCTGTCGAGCCGTCTACAAGATCGCCGGAAAGGGGCTGTGCCAGAAATACTGACATTACTTCAAGCGACCGTGGTGCTCCTGTGGGCAGTGACTCCTCCGTGGCTGCGCCTTGCACCCCAATGTTGCGACGCAGCAAAAGGTCGAGGTAAACAGAGCTTAGGTACTCCCCGTCGTTATTCTTCTTAAAGAGAACGACAAATGGTCAGAACGTGTGATTAGATTCCGGCATTCTTTTCGCGTTGTGTGGCGACGTTATATTTTTAAATCGTTTTTAAATTAAACAAGAAACTGGTATGTCGCACAGTCTAGAGGAAGAGCCTTGAAGCTGGATAATGGAGTCGATCACTTTGCAGTACGTAGTCACTTAGTCTGATGCCGTCATGCGCGCCAAAATTAGTGCTGAAAGTTAGAGCATGTATAATATTATCTATTCCTGCTCTGTTCTGTGCTGCGTAAGAGGTAAAAGGAGTTGCAAGGTGAGAAGCGGCGCTTTCTTCGCGGCAGCCAGTAGGACAAGTCAAGCCGCGGCGCATGCGCGCGGTGTGCACGCATGCGCAGTAAACCGCCGCGCTGGAACATGAACCGCTCTCGCACTCACTGTTTCCAGCATGTGTCGTCACGTGTGTATACGACTTCATATTCACCGCAGATAGAAAAATTCTGATCACGTATGTTTCACGGCGTTTTCCACGTTACAATTCCGCGATTAGACACACTGACCGGTAAGCTTTTAGTTACGCTAAAAAAGTAGGTACCATAATTGGTTGTCGGTCCCTTTAAGAGGGGAGGAGTGTCACAATGTTAATAGCTAACACGCAGCACCATCGCGTGGCGCAGTTGCTTTGTGTTGGGGCGTAACGCCTGGAGACTGAAAGATGGGGACGCGGGAAAAATAAAGTCAGCTCGTTTTGGGCTCTCGTAGTGCCATGTCTCATTTGGCTATCGAGGTCCTGGTGGCCTCCTGTTATATCTAGTCTCCGGCTATCTTCCGGCCATCTGTACTTGTATCAATTCTTGATATAAATATTTTGTTTGAGTCGCATATTTCATAAATTTGTTCTGAGTGGATTGAAACTACTGGTAACTCGTATTTGACGGCAGAAGATCTAAAGGCGTATTGTAGAGCACTCGATTATTTGGGATATTGGTGTTAGTGACCATTGATACCATGATCAAAAAAGCTTATTTTCTGCCAACGGACTCGTGAGTCGACTATCTCATACTCAGGTGAAGCCATCAGTGTAAGTCCGGCTGAATAAATACGATGGCGAGTGTAAGTCTGAGTGAGCACAGTTGAAAAAATATTTAGTGAATCTGAGTCCGAGTGAGTCTGAATGAGGAAAACTTTGGTGAGTCTGAACCAGAGTGATCCTGTGGTGAACTCTAAATGCGCCGCGGTGCAGCCGTGGCGCTGCCAGCATGGGGGAGAACGACATTCCCTTTCCTCCCTCTGCGCCGTAACAAAGGCACGAAGGAGGCGCGGAGAGGGAGAGAAGGAAAACCAGTTCGCCGAGAAATAAAGCCAGTTGGTACCGAGACTCTCAACAACACGCCTCCTCTCTGCGTCGCTCACGCGTACCAACAATTGGTGACCCGCAGTCCCGAACATGGAACACCACGACGCCGTCGTCAGCCCGACAGTAGCTGTGTTAGACGTGACGCTTCCTCCCTTTTGGACCAGCGACCCGGCACTTTGGTTCGCCCAAGTAGAATCGCAGTTCGCCGCCCGCCGCATCACCGCCGACCACACCAAGTACCACCACGTGGTGGCCAATATTCCACCTGCCACAGCGAGCGAGGTGCGCGACATTCTGCTTGCCCCACCAGTCGAAGATGCCTATCGAGTGCTCAAAGAGACACTGATTCGCCGTCTCACCCCTTCGGAGCCGGAGCGCCTGCAGCAGCTGCTACGCGAGACCGAACTGGGCGACCGCCGACCCAGCCAACTGTTGCGCCACATGCAGCAACTAGCGGGCTGCACAGCAGGTCTCGACAGTCGCCTGGTGCAGGAGCTTTTCCTTCAAACACTGCCCGCAACCGTGCGGATAGGCGTCACGGCCTCCGGAGAGACGGACTTTTCCAAGATCGCCGAAATGGCTGACCGACTCATGGCCGTCGCCACGCCAGCATTTGCCACGGTGCTCGCCGAAGCCTCGCCCTCTCCCGCCTTGTTGGAGATTCGTGCGGAAATTTTTCGCCTCGCCGACACCGTCGCTGCGCTGCAGTCAAGCGGAAGCCAAAGCACACGGCGGAGTGCTACACAACAACAGCAGCAGCTGTGCTGGTACCACCGTAAGTTCGGTGATACTGCACAGAAATGCGTGCCGCCGTGCGAGAAATCGGGAAACGCTCCGAGCCAGCACTGACGGCGACAAGTGCCACCGGCTCAGCGGAAAGTCGCCCATCGGTCTTCTTCCTGACTGATCGCGAGAAAGGCACCCGTTTCCTGGTCGACACTGGGGCAGAAGTGAGCGTTGTGCCGGCGTCGCCAGCCGATCGCAAAGGCCCGTATTCGTCACCGTTGCAAGCTGTAAACAACACGACGATACCGACGTACGGGCACCGCTCACTCTCGCTGGACCTGGGCTTCAAGAGGACATTTCGGTGGATATTTGGGGTAGCTGACGTAAAATTTGCTATCCTGGGAGCAGACTTCTTGCGTCACTTTGGACTGCTTGTTGATGTACCCAACCGGCGTATACAGGATCCCCTCTCACAAGCAAAAGTGCGCGGAAAGCCGTCTAAGCATCCGCCTCTCAGCCCTACGCTCGTGATACCACCGGGCACCGCCCGTTTTACGGCTATCCTACGCGAGTTCCCCGAGCTGACGCGGCCGCCACAGACCGGCGGGGTCGTCACACACAATGTATGTCACCACATTTCCACCACAGGGCCCCCGGTTTACGCACGCCCACGCCGCCTGTCCCCCCAGAAGCTGCAGGTAGCACGACAGGAGTTCGACCACATGCTCGAGCTCGGCATAATCCGCCCATCCGCTAGCCCTTGGGCATCTCCACTACACATGGTGCCAAAGTCTACACCAGGAGACTGGCGGCCCTGCGGGGATTATCGAGCCCTCAACCGAGCAACCGTGCCCGACCGTTATCCGCTACCTCATATTTACGACGTCACGGCCAACCTGCATGGTGCGACACTTTTCTCCAAGATCGACCTCGTACGTGCCTACCATCAAATTCCCATGGCCTCAGAAGACATCCCGAAGACGGCGATAACAACGCCATTCGGCCTGTTCGAGTTCCTCCGCATGCCTTTCGGCTTGAGAAGCTCCGGACAGACATTCCAGCGCTTTATTAACGGCGTTTTGCACGGCCTCGACTTCTGTCATGCGTACCTCGACGATCTACTCATCGCAAGCAGCACACCAGATCAACATGAGGTGCATCTGCGATCCGTGTTGCAGCGCCTGGCAGAGCATGGAATACTGGTGACCACGGACAAATCTGAGTTTGGGGTGCACAAGCTGACGTTTCTTGGTCACGTCATCTCGAGCTCCGGAATTAAACCTCATCCAGACAAGGTTAAAGCTGTCGAGCAGTTCCCACAACCCAACACTAAACGTCAGCTCCGTGAGTTCCTTGGTCTCGTGAACTACTACCGCCGTTTTATCCCCCAGTGTGCCACTATTCTACAGCCTCTCCACCTCCTGCTGTCGACACACGAAGGTGCCGCTAAGGATACAAAGGATGCCGTAAGGAGCTCTACTGGACGGAGGGCGCCCAAGCGGCCTTCCAAGAGATCAAGAGACGTCTTGCCGACGCCGCGCTTCTCACTTACCCGCAACCGGGAGTTCCGCAGTGCGTCATGGTCGACGCATCTAACGTAGCCGTGGGTGCCGCACTTCAACAACTCATCAAAGGAGTGTGGCGACCAATCGCGTTCTTTTCCCGGAAACTGACATCCACCGAACAGCGGTACAGCACCTTCGTGCGCGAACTGCTGGCCGTCTACGCGACAATCCGGCACTTTCGGCATTACCTGGAAGGTACCGAATTCTTTGTCTTGACGGACCACAAGCCTCTCATGTATGCCTTGCGTTCACTGAATGCTGACGGGGGCGCCCATACAGCCCGCGAACTGCGGCAGATGTCATACATATCTGAATTTACCACGGACATCCGCCACATCAAAGGAGTCGACAACGCTGTCGCCGATGCCCTTTCGCGTAGCCCGGTCAGCGCCATAACCTGTCCCACAGGAATAGATCTCAGCAAAATGGCGGCTGCTCAACGGGATGACGACGAATTGCGCCGCCTACAAGAAACGTCGACGTCACTAAACCTGCAGTGGTTACCCTTGCCAGGTACAGAAGGGCTTTGCTGCGACACGTCTACTAGCAAGCCACGACCATTTGTGCCCGTGCACTTCCGTCGCGAGGTATTCGCATCGCTACACGAGATGTCACACCCGGGAATCCGAGCTACGCAAAAGCTCCTAACGGCACGTTTCGTATGGCCCGGCATCAACCGCGATTCCCGACAATGGACTCGTGAGTGTCTCGCATGCCAGCGCTCCAAGGTACAGCGTCACACCGTGACACCGTTGGAGACGTTTCCCGGGCCAGATGCTCGATTCGACCACATACACGTGGACATCGTCGGGCCGTTGCCACCCTGTCAGGGCCAAATGTATCTGCTAACTTGTGTTGACCGTTTCACGCGTTGGGCAGAGGCTGTTCCCATGCCAGAGATCACAGCCGAAACTGTTGCCCGTGCTTTCGTCAGTCACTGGCTCTGTCGCTTTGGCGTGCCATCATCCATTACAACCGACAGAGGAAGCCAATTCGAGTCCGCATTATTCGCCAGTCTAACAAAGCTCATCGGTGCTTCGCGCATCAGAACGACTGCCTACCATCCGATGAGTAATGGAATGGTTGAGCGATTCCACCGACAGTTGAAAGCCGCACTCATGGCAAGCGAAGAACACTCCTGGGTCGAAGCACTGCCCATTGTACTCTGGGGCATTCGCACTGCTTTCAAGGCGGACGTCGGCTGCAGCGCTGCAGAACTTGTCTACGGCACAACCCTGCGTCTGCCTGGCGAGTTGTTTGTGCCTGACCAACAACAAACCCACATTTCTGCTGGCGACTACGCATCTCGCCTACGTCACATCATGACAAAACTTCGACCGACACCTCCACGACAGCCCACAGAAAGAAGCATATATGTGAGCAGCGAACTCGAGTCGTGTAGCCACATCTTTCTGCGCAACGATGTAGTACGAAGATCACTACAAGCACCGTACGACGGACCCTTCAGAGTTCTCCGCCATGGGAGAAAAACGATTACCATCGAAAGGCATGGCCGCCAGGAAGTGGTGTCATTGGACAGAGTTAAGCCGGCACACATGGAGACCAACCAGTCCACGACAGCAACCTCCGCCCTTCCACCTGAAACCTGCCGAACAGCGCCACATCCCACACCAGCGACGGACGCCCAAGTGACTGAAAAATATCACACACGCAGTGGAAGACGGACAGGTGCGCCAAATCGCCTCAACCTGTAGCCGCGTTTCATTTCGCTCGTGCTCTCACTAGGGGGGGGGGAGTACTGTGGTGAACTCTAAATGCGCCGCGGTGCAGCCGTGGCGCTGCCAGCGTGAGGAAGAACGACATTCCCTTTCCTCCCTCTGTGCCGTAACAAAGGCACGAAGGAGGCGCGGAGAGGGAGAGAAGGAAAACCAGTTCGCCGAGAAATAAAGCCAGTTGGTACCGAGACTCTCAACAACACGCCTCGTCTCTGCGTCGCTCACGCGTACCAACAATCCCTAAGAGCAAAATACATTTGAGTGAGTCTGAGTGAGCTCCAATTTTTTCACCGACCTATGCCTAAATCTAAGCACATGGGCTTCCAGCATTCCGCCTCCATCGAAATGCGACCAGAGGTCGGGATTCGATCCCATAATCTTTGTGTCAGCAGCTGAGCACTGGCGAGTGCTGCATCACCAAACGTCACTTCCTCTACTTCCCGGCGCAAACGCTAGAAGACGCGGTTTGTGAAAAATGCACGAAATTTATTATATTCCTCTAGTTTCTTCCTGAAATGAAGGTTGTGTTATCAATTTCAACACCCAATCTTCCAATCTGGCTGAAAATCTTAGCGGCAAAAATTTCGTTGAGTATCCCATTAATTAAGCAATAGAAGCATTACAAAAATTGGGGGACGCTTAAGTTTCGCCTTTAAGAGCTGAACGCGATAGCGATATTCTGTTCCTACTGCGCAGTTCGAACACTACGAGGGTTTAACAGAATGCGCCCACTAAGGCGTGTGCTTTATGTAATGGGTAGCATGCTTAAAACCAGGAGCAATTATGCGCGAGAAACTTCTTCGAAGTTGCGATGCACACACTACGTGGTCTTAAGGGAATACGCGCACTAATGTGTGCGCCTTTTGTAATGGGTGGCTGTCTTTAAACCACCAAATCGTTATGATATTGACATGGTGTGACGCCCAATGGCAATGTACGCTTGTACCACGCAATATTACTGCGATATTACATCTCGTACTGTGACACCTGTATACAGAACGCGTATTTTTGGGAAGCATGAAAGTTACTTTCAGTGCAGCTCCGAGCAGAGGCGTGGCTGTGTGGTAGAACACCTGCTTGCCACGCAGACGGCCCGGGTTCGATTCTCATTCGGACCCAACATTTTTATTATTTATTTTATTTGCAGCTTTTTCGATTTTTCGGTCACGGACATGATGATGATTTTTCGCTCACAACCAACGGCCCCGACGCCGACAGCGCAATTTCTGCGATACGAGCTCTTTAACGCTATCGCGTTAAAATGCCTTGTGGTGTGTTGTGTGCGTGTGGGAGGATCCAAGAAAGTCAGTTTCCTTGGAGCCTTTCACTGCAATGTCTCACATAGCCCTACCGTTCGCTTCAAGGCATTAGACGTAACAAACGCGTCAAATAAGTGAATAAGATGTAATAAAGTTTGCTGCAGAAAGTTACTTTAAACGGGTTTTTAGTGCATGTTGCTACAGTGAAGGCTGACACGAATGTTTGCACAGTAGTAAATATTTCCCTACAAGATTTTCAGTGCAATTCTACTCGGCAAGGACAGTAAGTGAAATATTTTTCGTTGGCTGAGGGCTCTTCTACTAAACAGTATTCTTTCATGCACAAGTGAGCCGAAAAGAGCTCCAAAAACGCAAGTCAGACGGCAAGCGGAAGTGTCTTTTAGGTATTCTCAAGAACGATGGAGGATGTTCAGAGGAAGAAAACGCTGCAAAGTACTCAGCTTGTGCTTAGAAGACAGTCCGCCTTGAGAGGCGCATTAAGAACCTAGAAGAAAAGCTTGCCGATGAACGAGACAGGAACCGGGAGCTTCAGAACAGGGTGATTGAAGGGATGAGTAAGCGAACTTGACCAACTCCGCAATGACTTTTCATTTGGTAAGGCAGTGACATAGAATAAAATAAGAACTAAGTATAATCTTGCAGGCACTATTGCAGTTAAGGACGGCGTGTCAATACCGTTACCTCGCAACGGCAGGGCCTGTGTGAGAGATGCTGCTGTTTCTACATCCTCATAATACCGAGCTTGGTCAGTTGTGGCAGACGTGAAGTGCGTCTCTGGTGGTGCGTACCAGGACAGTGGTGTCGCGTCGTCTCGCATAGAGTGCACATTCTTTATACTTATGCTGCATATACAAGTACGTGCGAAGAATAAAGGTTCAGTTTTATTGCCAGTGTGAATGCCAGGCCTTCATTGAACATAAGGGTGGGAGATTAGTACTATTCCGGTAGCAGTGCCATGTGGGATCTGCTGCTGTTTCTACATTCTCGTCATATCGGGCATGGTCAATGGCGGCAGGTGTGAACAAGTGCGTGTGTTGTGGTGCGTGCCAGGGTGTCATGTCGTCTGACAGTATGCATTCCTTATGCTTATTCTCCTTCGTGTGTGCCAGGGTGTCGTGTCACCTGACAGAGTGTACATTGTTTATGCTTACTGTGCGTGTGAGAAATGCCACTGTTTCTACATTCTCGAACACATTGGGCATAACCAGTGGCGGTAAACGTGAACAAGTGCGTGTTTGGCGTTGCGTGCCAGGGTGTCGTCTCGTCTGACAGTGCGCATTGTTTGTTGTTATTCTGCGTGGTGCGTGCGAGGGCGTTTGTCACCTGACAGTGCACATAATTTATGCTTATTCTACGCATACATGTGCAGAATAAATATTGTTTAGTTTACTTTGTTCTCTCGATTAAGCTGTCGATCCTCCAACAAGTTTTGACATAATGAAATACCTTATTGCCTGCATTGTATGGACTCTCTAAATTAAGATCACACTTGTACAAGTCATTCTTGCCTTAAAGAAGATAGATTTTAGCATCCCCAAATGGACGGCACAAAATCATCGTGAAGCTGCCTAAAGGGCATCCGTTTCAGTCACCTTCTCCAAAACACCTGGCCGACCAAATCTCAGACAGAAGATTTCGGAGATCACTGGCACGAGTTGCCTCTCACAAAATGATACGAAGTTCCTGACTACTTCGTTGGACACAAGCTTCATGCAGACAAGAGTCACTCAATTTCCAGGTCCGAAATGATCACCCATCTTCGAACATTCCCAGGAACACAAATTCCATCTAGCCGGTTTTAGAAACCGCTCTCAAGGAACCACCTTCAAGGGTCAGAGACTTTCTACGGGAGGTGAATGACTTCGGACTGGAAGAGGATCTTCTCATCATTGGACTAAAGCCAAAGGAAAGGGAGATAAAGCTTGAGGGAAGATTTTTTGCGTTCATGTCATGAAAGTTGAAGGAATAATTTGTCATCACAGAATACATACAGAAACGCTTTTATCCGCCACTATTCCCAAGCTTGAATATGTCTCATGACTATGTAACCGTCGTGAAGAAGCTGTTGACCTCCTCACAAGGACAGGGGCTGGTGAGTTATGCTCGTGTCTGTTATCCCAACCACTTGGATTACAGCGCGTGGAATAATCACCAGCGAAAGTCTACGACAGACTCTGTATTCAAGGTTATGGGACAGTTCTTTTTTTACCCCAATCTATTTTGCCGTACCCATGAGTTCTTCGAGAAATCATCGATTTCATTTAGAGACCATGGAGATGCACTGCCAGTGGAAGAAGACTGAACTCCTTATTGCCCAGACAACCTGTTTTTCTGGAATGGCCAGGCTGGTGGTTTGGAAGGACTTCGACAAAAAGGTTGGACCCTGGTCAACCCAATGATAATTTTGAGAGAATCACGCATTCCAAATACGAAGGTCTCAGTCCCGGCTCGAGGCGATAACCAGGTCGTGACTACGAACTATCGACTGCATCCCAACTTGGGATCTCACGCGGAAACCGTATATATTGAAGCTGTATCCTGCGGTTTCCGCACGACCACAAATCTGCATAGCCAGCCGTATCATACGGCATCCGTAATACCATATTTCTATATATATGGGAGCCGTATATACAGAGATTTCATGCCCAAACCACATATATGAATAATGCGGATTAATAGCATAATTCCGTAGGCACAGATCTGTACCTTCCACACATACGAATTTTTTTCACTAGGGAACAGTGTGCTGGCACACTTCAGTATGCCTGAATCTTGTGCTCCGAATTGCAAGTCTAACTACGATGCGAAGTGTTCAAGTGTACGCGTCTACAGGTTCCCCGGTGACCCGCAGCGGAGAGCGGCGTGGACAAAGGCTGTTTTTCGTGAACATTTTACACCTTCTATGCAGTGGTAAGTGTCAATTTTGTGTTACGCCGCGTGCAGTTCTAACGTATACTTAATTTTTATCAAGATGTTTATCCGTTATTTGCAGCACACTAGCTCTCTTGTTTGAAGCGATCAGCGTGGTCTGTGTTCATGTTCACTGCTTGCTTCGACCTTTTCATGTATTGTGCGGCTATAGAATAATGTTTTCTTTTTCAGCTCTGCGAGTAACACTTCGCTCCGACGGACTTCGACGGTGACTGAAGTGCCACTGGAACGCGTTCGCCTAAAAGAAACCGCAGTCCCCAGCGTGTTCGCCAACTGCCCCAAGTATGTGTCACGTCCTACACCGTCCACTCTAGAGGCACCCGAAGAAAGCCCGATTATAATTGGCATAGTTAAGAACAGCTATTGAGCTTTCTGTAACTGCACAAGAAGAGGAAAACCGGAAGAAAAAAGTCGGCAGTTTCGCGGAGTTTTGCCGCGCTGTTTCAAACTTTTCGGTGCCGGAATTCTGGACTGTGATCATCAAGGACTCAAAGGTTCTGTTTTTGGACCTAGCACTTGACCGTGCGCCCGTTGTGCGTAGTTCAGTGACTGTGTTAGTCGACCTGTGCACTAACGTGTTTATCGGAGAAGCTCGCCTCGAGAGCCTTCCCAATGTCAATATGCCTTCACCTTAGCGAGACCTCAGGCAACTAAATGAAGTATTGCAGTCTTTTGAGCTATTACAGGTGAGCCGCTCTGCTGATGACAGCCAAAAAGCTCACCGTCTTCTGAAAACTGTGTTGATGCTGCTGCAGGATGTGTGCAGTGAGTACCAGTTGCAAGAATTGCATTGATGGCACTTGGGAAGTAAGCAGCCAAGTGGAGTTTATTTTGAAAAATTCTCCATGCTGCTCTCCAGAAATCCTTGTTTTTGCAGGACTGCTGTTTACCATATCAGCGCATGCTTATAACTTCATCCGAGGCTCTACGAAAGTGAAATTACCCCACCCTGATACAATAAGACGCCTCTGTTCATCCTATCAAGTAAGCCCTGCCCTAGAGCAGCACGACTCTTCTTTCCTTAACCGCGCAAAGTCAATCTTAAATGTGATGAAAGAGCACGAAGTGTG
The DNA here is from genome assembly GCF_013339695.2 of Rhipicephalus sanguineus. Classification (NCBI taxonomy): domain Eukaryota; kingdom Metazoa; phylum Arthropoda; class Arachnida; order Ixodida; family Ixodidae; genus Rhipicephalus; species Rhipicephalus sanguineus. Next base: position 97,833,276 of record NC_051183.1, read on the forward strand.
ACTCGGATGATGGATGAAATCCATTTAAAAGCATGCTTTGACTACAAAGGTGGTTTCATCGCAGGTGCTGCAGACAAGAATTGGTGTCCAGCTAAAATAGCTAATGTTTTTATGGTGCAGAGTCTTCTCTCGAATCACAAAAATATTGTTCATATTATGCCAGTGGCCCCGATCAATGCAAACATTTTGCAAGAGTTCTTAAAGAAACTGATCACTGACCTAGAGTTAACAGGATTCTGAGTTATAGCAGTTGTCTCGTACAACTCAATAAATCGGAAAATCAAGTTTTTTGCAAGCCCTACTAAGCAAAGCATTGTATGCCAGTATCCAGCTGATTCGTCTCGGCCACTATGTTTTATGTGAGACACTGTTCATGTCTTGAAGTCTGTGAGAAAGAATTGGCTGAACCAGCGGAACATTGGGAATTGAATATACTATCCTGACCTGAACAGTAGTGACTCCAAGCCAGATATACTCACAGCATCATTTAAAGCATTGCGTGAGTGACATGATACAAAGAAAAACGACCTATTAATGATAGCACCTACCCTGCCTTTGAAGGCACTGGACCCATCTACTATGAAACGGCAAAATGTCAAGCTTGTAATGCGAATTTTTAATGAATCCACTTTAGCAGCACCCAGCTCTTCGACCATACAACACGCCAAAGGAAATGCCGATTTCATAGCCACAATTCCAACGGTGCAGGATTGTCAATGTGAAAACACCAAAGAAAGGTGAGCGCCTGCGAGATGACATGCAGTGTCCAATAAGCTCAGCATCCTGTCCTAAGATGGAATTTTGGAAGAAGATACCAGAGTGGCTCGACTACTGGACTAGTCTTAAGCGCGATAATGCGTGTTTCACACCAGAAACGCACGTGGCTCTCGGCCACACAAGGCATGCTCTGCATGAATTTTCACTGTATTGTTTACAGGAGCTGGGATTTACATATGTACCGTATTTTCCGGTGTATAAGTCGCACCTTTGTATAAGACGCACCCCCTACTTTTTACGACTTTCGAAAGAAAAAATGATATATAAGACGCACCTTTGTATAAGACGCATCTATTTTTAACTCAGTCGACATGATAAAACACAATGACCCACGCAGAGTACATTGATTGCGAAATGCGTAGTCACGCACGGCACTGAATATCTGTAAGCAGCAGTTTTATTAAGGCGCAGAAAACCACTATTTATTCTACTGGATTTGAAGCCACATCCTCCGGCGCACTGTCAAAAGTTCTTCCGCCTCGGTTGGCAGCATCGCTGGGTTGCCGTCGTCAGCCTCTGAGTAACTTTTACGCAGCATTGTAAGCACCTTGAAGCACATCGTTGGCACTGCCTGTACTATGGTGGCTACCATACCTTCAGGGCATTACCAGACTTGGCGAGAACACATAAACAACGAACGCGCCGCACGGTTATCACACGATCGTCGGATACCACCTACACACGCATACAAAACGCAAATGGCGACCGGAAGCCGGAAGCTGCGACTACTGCTGGACTGCAGCGACGTCTCACACGGAAACTGATGATGATGATAATGAAGTGGTACTTTCGCTTTTGCAACTGATATTGTGGGCGCTACAACGTTACAATGGACCGTTGTGGTGCTCTTTTTATTTATTGCCTCAGTTCTGTGGGTTTAATTCTTCGTTTAAGAACAAACAATTCAAACAGTACAATGGGGCACGCGACAGTGGTGGCTTTTATTGCGGCCGTAATCTCCGTGGTCGCCGCGCTGCTTGAACAGCAAGTAGCTGACATCTAAGATCGCAGCCGCTTCATTGTTACAACAAAATTACATATATATTTTTACGAATGCTCTCGAGCTCAGTTTATCGTACTCATAAATTAAATATAAACAAATTGGTCTCGCAGAATCACGTAACTTTTTGCGTATATAAGACGCACCGTTGTATAAGACGCACCAGCGAAAATCTAGGAAAAAAGGTGCGTCTTATACACCGGAAAATACGGTACTGCTTGGCAAATTTCAAACCGATTCTCTTGAGGAACGGTTTAGAAAGTGCCGCCAGCTGAGTGGTTCCCAGTATCATGTCCCTGTTCGACAGTTTTACGAGTCTGACAGCAAGCTGAGGCTTCAGAATGTTCTCGATCCTCCTGACTTGGATGTGACTCGATCATCCCGACTTGGATGTGCGACACGGGCCGTCAGCAATTTGCCCCCAATTAAATGCGGCCGGGAAAAGGATAAGCGGGCCCAAAACCTCCCTAAGGCGACCGCGCGAGGTTAAGCCAAATTTCCAGACTCAGCCCGTGTGCGTGACGTCACGGCAGCGGGCGGAGGCCTTGAATTAGTCTAGATGGTGATGGCTCAGCTCAGGTCGTACTGTGAGCTATTGCCTCGGAAAGAGAATCAGCCTGTAAGCATGACTAAGTTTCGGGCTCATCGTACAGAACTCACTATTGGTCACGGCCTTCTCCTCTTTGGGGGACGCCTACTGGTGCCCGCTTCTCTGCGGAAGCACATCCTGTCCCTCATCCCCGATGGACACCTCGGAGTGAACCATTGCCGCGGCATCGCCAAGGGGGCTGTCTAGTGGCCGACCATAGGGAGCCGATAAAGACCATGGTGGAGGACTGTCCAAACAGTGTCCCCACACAGGTCCAGCGATGAGAACCACTGCTTCCTACAGTGACACCTAGCCGCCCATTGGAGCGAGTCGGGGTGGACATTTTTCATCACGAAGGAGCAGACTACCTTCTCCTCGTCGATTACTACTCTCGGTACCCAGAAGCGCTGTCCCTCTGCAGAACAACGTCCACGGCCGTGATCTCTATCATCAAAAGCGCCTTCGCAAGGCATGGGATACCGGAGACCCCAGTCAGCGACAATGGACCTCAATTTTTGTCAGCAAAGTTTCACGCCGTCTCCCACGTCACCATTCCCAGGTACACGCAGTCGAATGGCGAAGTCGAGCGGATGGATCAGACTGTCAAGGAACTTTTCGAGAAGTCTCCAGACTGGCCATTGGCCCTCTCGTCGTACAGTTACGCACCTGGCGCGAACACATGCAGCCCCTCTCAGCTGCTCATGGGACGTAGACTCAGGACTCCCCTCCCACTCCCACCAGCCACCTTGCTTTCAGGATCCTCTCACGCCACCGACTTCCACAGGCACGACATTGCCCAATGACGTCGCCAGCGTCAAGATTTGGCCGTCGGCATGCTGCACAGGATTTGCGTCCCCTGGGAGAGGGAGAGTCTGGATTCGTGTCGCAGAATGTGCTGGCCCAGTTCTTAGCCCAGCGCAGAATACACGCTCCTACGTGGTCCAGACAGATGCAAGTGCTATCATCCGCAATACGAGACATCTGGTACCGCAGCAGTCTCAGTCATCGGGTGGTCGTGACCTCGGCAGCTCCAGTCCACTGCCACAAGGATCCCAAAGCCCGCCACAGACTCCAACTCGCCCAGAGCCTGTGTGCAGCAGTCTAACTCCTGGGCGGTTACTCCACGACCACTTGCATCGCCACTGGTTGACCTGCCTCCCTCAGGACCACCTGCGTCGGTTGTGCGCACTCGGTCTGGACGTTGCGTTAGGCCACCAGTACGCCTGAACATGTAGTGTGTGCCGTGAGGCATTGGTTATGTTATGTACCTGAGACCGAGGTGTTGCTTCGTTATTTTCCCAAATGGGGGGATGAAGAGGGCGCGAGTGCCAAGCCGGATATGAGGCACCCTTTAGGATGTAGATAAAAAGGGTGCGTTGTCAATTAACCGGGGCCACTTCTGCTGGGGACCTGGAGCGTGCGTATTGATTCCACAGCCCTCGGGCTTCAGCCTGCATCCTCAGCCGCCTCGGCTCGAACCCGCCCACCGCATACACGACTTTATCATCGCCACAGATCGAAAACTTTGATTATAAATAGTTCAAGACGTTTAACGCGTTACCATTTCGTGAGTAGACACACTAAACGGCAAGCTTTCCGTTGCACTAAAAAAACAGGTACCATACAAATTGGTTGTCTGTTCCTTCAAGTGAAGAATGAGGACCAGGATAGGTGTAACATCTGTCGATAGTATTCCAGTGTCCCATTGTAGTTAAGTGGTTCTGTCGGCGCGTCGTCTGGGTTGGACAGCTCTTCCGATGGTGCCCAGCCGGTCAGACCTCGGGCAACCGCATGAACGCGTTCATTACCATGGAGAGAGGCGTGTCCAGGAGTCCAGACGGTACGCACCGGACGTAATAGAAGGAGGATGAGAGACAGTAACTTCCCTGTGGCATGTGCCACCCTCTCGTTTCCTTTTTCCTTTAGTTTATATTTTGTTCCTTCTACTGTTCCTTTCTCTGTTCTCGCTGGCTACGTGAACGGAGCCCTATGTTTCTCCTCTACACCTGTCCGAGAAACGGCACATTCGCGCGGCTTTTCTGCAAGCTCCTCCAGACCATCATCTGGGAATTTTCTCCAATCGTGGCACACGAGTAAATACAGCGAAAGCTATTATGAGATCATTTCAGCGGCCGTTTTTGGCGCCGTAGTTGTCCGCCGCCGCTGGTGTCCGTAACCACTATCGCTCGAAATAAGAAAAAAAAAACGAAATAAGAAAAAGGCCTGGCGCGGAAAGCGAAGCACAGTCACAGCGAAAGCGCGAACAGCGGCATTTCTAGAGCCCGTTATAAACTCTCTTGTGGCTACTAATACAAGTACACTAGCAACGTAACCACGACGCCACGAATCATAATTTTTGTTAAGTTGGGAAGCACCCACCACGACATTATCGTCATTCTGCGGAGAAGCGAGGTACCATCTGTAAGGCATTATGTGCAGTTTCTTGATGCGACGGCTGGTGACGATGAAGAATTATGACTGAGCCTTTTGTAATGGGTTGGAAGATTTAAATGACACACTAGTTACGTAATTCGCATTGTGTGACGCCCGGTCGTTATTTCACTCTCCGCACCAACTTTATCGAGACCCTGAGGAAATGGATCATGGGACTTACGGGCTTCCTTGGAAACCAATAGAGGTGCACTTGCGAGGAACCCACTACACTATAAATCATAATTTTTGTGATTTAAGGAAGCAGCCACTACGCAATATTTGGTCATTCTGCGCAGAACCTTGGTACCTGCTAAACACCTGTGCACTTTGTTGATGCTATGGCTAATGACGATGACGCACCGCGTTCCGTGGCTTGTATTCGCAGTGACCAGCGTTTCACGCCGCCAGCACGATGTACAGGCTGTTTCACACTTAGGGGAAAACTCGGAGAACATTGCAAAGCGCTCCGAGTTTCCCCCAGTGTGAAACAGCCTGTACAATCCTCTTCGGCGATGAACGAATGTGAATTCACCTGTGAAAGACGGTAGCGCTACCAGGTTTCCACTTGAACCAAAAATACTTTTCATCAGCTGGTTTAAGTAACTGCGCATACTGAGAGACAAAGGTTCGTCGTTACTAGTTAAAATATTGCGTTTGGACGGGGTATTTATACAAATGCTCGGCGGGAGAGACAGCGATGGCTGTTGACGGAGCAGATATGTTTTTCATGAGGTGTAACCTGCTGTACTACATACACAGCTGTTTCGTCGAGAATTGTTGCGGAAGCAGTCATTTGAGCTGAAAAGTGTGGACTACATGGAGTTTATCGCATGTCATGGCGCGTCCCGGAAAAGGAGTAAGTCGAAGATATTCAGAATCACTGGAGATTGCGTGCAAAGATCGGCATCCAGTGACACAAGTCGCTGTCTGCGTTTCATTCCATATTTCCCCCAACTCACAAAATCTGTTACTACAGTCAATCAAACCAGGCCAATCAGATTATAATGAACTGTTTTCACACACAATAATACTGTAATGTCAGTTAAACATCAGCATGGAAAGGTGGAAGCGAGTACCTGAAAGAAGCACTTCAAGTATGACAGCCACAGCATTGTAGCTTTTAAAGCAATGCTGCACGTAACATTTGCTGTTTGTTAAACGGATCTGAGAGAAAGTGAGTAAGCCTAGCCTTGCGGTACCTCAGCAATGAAGTGCTGCAATGACTATACATGCACAGGCAGGAAATGGTAAGCTGCTATGGTGCTGCGTGAACAGAACCTACATCCCTGGCTTTTACACCACAGTTTGCCAGCGAGCTTGGCATCAAGCATGATCACATCACTCCCCGGTGGCCAGAGGCTAACAGAGAAGCTGAACGATTCATGCGCACCCTCAAGAAGTCACTACTTGCAAGTCGTGTCAGCCCTTTGGATTGGACCAATGAGCTCCAGTAATTCCTGCTGAATTATCAATCAACACCTCATGGTTCTACAGGAAAATAACAATTTGAACTTCTCTATGGGAGACCCTCGAAGAATCTCCGACACTTCCCCTTGGTGCTCACAACTCAGCTCACTCCGAAGCTAGACAAAATGACGCCTAAAGAAAAACATACAACAAGCAATACATCGATCCTCGGAGACATGCCAGCCACTACCAACTGCGTGTTTGACAACAAGTCTTCTGCAAACAGGACAAGGCAAATAGGTTCTCTAACTATGACCCACATCCGTACACAATCACCAAAGTAACTGGTTTCCAAACCACAGCATCCAGAGATGGAGTATGAATTTGTTGTAACTCAAGTTTCTTCAAAGACGCAAGCACAGTTGAAGTGAAACAACACAAGGACCAGACCGACATGCCAGGTCTGGATGACGCAGCTGTGCCAAGTAACAGCGACCATTCAAGCCATAGTGCAGCTGTTCTCAACCAAGCCATACCTATACCCCCCAAGACACAGTAGTACCCTCAACGAACCATGCAACAACCAGGCCACCTGAAAGACTGTTGTTTAAACAAAAGTGATCATTTCATTTTTGTTTCCATGGGGAGATGATGTAGTGTCCATGTATAGTGCTTTTAAAATGTAGAAAGGCAGCCCTGTGGTTAGAGGGGAGGCTTCCAATATGACTGCAATGTAGTAAAAATAAAGCTGCTTACGTTCCCAGCCCAATCGACCTTAATCAGTAATGTTATTAAAATTATACAGCACGTTAAGGTATCTCATCGTTCTCGTTCGGCCATCTGTCTGGCCCACAATGCCCTCGCCAATCCAAGAGTCCACTATGCTGCCACATACATCCTCTGTCGCCAGTGCATGCAGGTCATTGTACCAGAGACTCAACTTTCAGGCCCGTTAGGCTTAACGTCCTCTTTAGCTCCTTCTCTGGCAGGGCGTTCCACCGTTGACGTGGCACTCCAGAGATTGTCTTCAGCGACTTGTTTCTGAAGGGGCCTTGCATCAGGAACGCTCGTACTTGCTGTGCGCGGTAGCCGCATCGCCAAGGAGCTTCGCTCGAACTTCATAGAGTTCGCCGGCCACACCTTGGAACGCAAGTACAACAGGCTGCAGCGTCAAATGCCTGTCGCTCCCGTCGCCAATGCGTCTGCTGGCGATGCAAACTTCCACGGCCGAGCCCACGCAGACAATGCCCGCTTACTTGTCTTCTTTTATGGCTCGGTTCACATGCCTTGAGCTATCTAAAATTTTCCAAGCACATGTTCAAGCCAATTCCAGCACCTTGACATGACGCACTGATTATTGATGTGCAGTAGCTGTCCAGTTAGCAATCCTTCATATCGGTGAAGCTATTTCAACAAGCAAAAGAATTACCTTTGCGATATAAAAACAACTTCACAACAAAGTTGTGCTCAATTGCAGTTTCATTTCGTGTGAACTGACACCAGGCGGCATCTTTACGTGAGAATGCGAGCAGCGGTCATACAAAATGTCTTGAGCAGCATTTGGGAGAGATGTAGATACTAAACTGAGCGCGCAAATGTCACATGCTCAGGTTCATGTCGTGCTTGCAGGTTGCCAACCAGCAAGCCTTCGTCGATATTGGTGATGGTAGGGGAAGTATGATCAAGTACACTCCTGGCATTTTCTTTCTAATTGCTTTTTTTTTCTTTGTCAGTACCACGTGGCAAATGGATTTTGCACTGGGAGCCAACAAGCGCAAAAAATTATGGCTCAAAAGAAGCCACCTTCAGTGGCAAAAGACATGGCGGAAGCCATATGGGGCCGCAAGGCTCTTGCAAATTGAACTTATGGGGGTAAGCTGGCACCAAAAGACTACAAGAATCCAGATGCCACAGTGAGGAAACAGATCAGTTCCGAAGAGGTGGCTCTGATCATCAGTAAGTATAGTCTTGCTGCACTGAAGAGCAAATAAGCTCTATGCTTCCTTTATTAATGTCGGCTTTCTTTTTAGAAAACGGTAACACAATGAGGTGCTCAAAATGACACGTGTGTGAAGGCAACGATCGAAAACATGTCGACAATCCTATCGCAAAAAATACAAGATGTCAGGAAGAGCATGAAGAGGTCGACGGGAGAAACATGAGACTTGAATAAACGTTCAGAACAAATTGTCACTTCATTGTTATTAAATGCGTAAGTTCGGTTGGAGCAATGCCGCGTTGCAAGTGGTGCAGCTCACCGAGTGGGACCACTTCCCAAGTGGTTCGACAAACCACTTCAAGTGGGCCCACTTGCAGCTAATTCATGCCTGGGCAGGCATTTCACATCGGAGGCTCCACCACAGGATATACAAGGCCCAACATGAAAAAAAAAAAAAACATATTCTGGCCGGCCGCAGAAGCAGCTGCAGCAAGTGTAGATGGTGTGGCTGCTGTGTGCAGGACATGAGGCAATATAAGTCAGCATTACCAAAAAATGTGACTGTTTATGACTGCATGTGAATGACGCGTGGTCTCATATCGGCGTAGGAAATGGCAGATTTATATTTGCGCTTAATTCTGCATAGAATTGAGTCCGTCGGTGTGTTCTACCACCCTGACATGGTCTTGACATGTAGATTTATAGGCACTGCCTTGTGAACTGGTTTTACCAACACACTTTTTCTGCTTTTTACTAGGCATCACAAAAGCGCAAAAATACGCAAGCACATGAAAAAGCAGACACATACTCAGAAATGCTTGCCAAGCATGTTGCAGACACGCAAAAGAAAGCCAAAGGTGATTCTTGCAACCAGCCAAGCCGCCGTAGCCCTGTAAGTGTGTCATCTGTACATTGTATTAATTTCCTCTTGATAATGTTTGAATTACTCAAATTTTTCAGAGCCCAAAGAAACGATGCTGGAACAAGTATACATCATCATCATCATCATCACACGATGACGAATCCTTAGCCGCGCGGTCAGAGCTTCAGAGAGGGGTAGCAGATAAGAAAATGTGGCGAAAGAGAGCCGAGAGGCTCGAAGCACAGAACGGCATTTTGCTCCAGCAGGTGCAGTCATTACAACCATACAAACTGGTTGTCCGTCTCTTCAAGTGAATAATGAGGAGGATGATAAGTGTAACGGCTATGTCTATAGTATTCCAGCGTCGCACAGTAGTTTAGAGGTTCTGTCGGTGCGTTGTCTGGGTTGGACAGCTCTTCCGATGGTGCCCAGCCGGTCAGATTTCGGGCAACCGCATGAACGCGTTCATTACCACGGAGAGAGGCGTGTCCAGGAGTCCAGACGGTATGCACCAAATGTAATAAAGAGGATGAGAAAGAGAGTAGCTTCCCGGTGGCCTGTGACACCCTTGCGTTTCCTTTTTCCTTTAGTTTATATTTTATTCATTCCACTGTTCCTTTCTCTGTTCTCGCTGCCTACGTGAACGGAGTCCCACGTCTCTCCTCTAAACCTCTCCGAGAAACAGCACGTTCGTGCGGCTTTTTTGCAAGCTACTCTGGACTATCATCTCGGAATTTTCTCCACCCGTTGGCCCATGAGTAAACAGAAAAGGCTGCCACCACTCTGCGCTTGCCTTTAGAGGTGGCTCAAGTATCCCAGACACAGACCCTTGTGAGGACAATGCACTTGAACAGTGGTTCCCTTAGCCTACTCAAACATGTGGTGGCCCAGACAATCTGGATACATACGAGATACCGTGTCATCTGGCAGTGGGTCAAAGCATTTCGCCCAATCATGATCAAGTGGGTGACTGGAAACACTGTGCCTTCTGGGCATTCCAATGCACATGGTGGGGAACATGTGTCCACCTATCGTAGCCGTGGGTGAGCTCGGCAACACTCCTCGTTAATCCAGATGGGTGCCTTTATGATTCCTGTGAAGAGTTTCAGACCAACAGACTCTGTCAAAGTATCCCTTTAGAGCCAGCCTGGTCTCATGCTGCAGTGAAGGGAGAGTGTGGCTGCTACTTCTCGAAAGAGATATTTCTTATAGACCGATGCTAACCACATTCTATGTAAGAATATAAAATATATTTTGAGATTGGTTATCAGACCAGCAATCTCAACTGCAACACAGCATAAAAGGCAACCAAAGGAAATGCTCATATTTGTGGCGTAGCTAGTGCTATTTGTATTCAAATCTTGCGTCTTTCTTAGTTATACTTAACTTAAATTTATCATTAAATGTGTAATCTGTGAGTATCATCTCAGTAAAACACTGAAATACCACAAGTATAACATTGCTATGTCTTATTTTTTGGTAATACATAATGGAGGCATGAGCGATCAACAGGCATACTTTATTACAGCTGCCTCAAAAGTAGCTCCTGTTAACACCTACAAAAATATAGTTGAGAAAGAATTTTTAAATCATTCAAATGGTACAGAAAACATTGCTGCCTTTATGACGACACCGGCTACTTCTTGCTTGGCAATCTAAGCATAACATAAAATAAAAACAGAAAAGTGCACCAGTGACAAAGATTCGAGCTGGAGTTCACGCAAGTAAAATGGGTTCACGTGTATATGCACCAAGTCAAATATTTCGTGCAGCTGGTAATAAATACACAACACAGAATACAAATACACGCCGCCGTAGTACTGCACGACGGATACCAACGGTATAGAGCCGCGGTTACGCGAAGAATAGAGACAAACTTCGGAGCAACACAGTCTATATAAGGACAGAATTGCAGTAGGCGTGTGTTGCTTATAAATCTGCCGTGCTTGCATTCAGCCAAGCCATTTTAAAAATACTTGTTTATTGGTAAATTCGAGGCTCTGATATACTAATGTTTGAAGTTTCAAAAACAGCGCGTAGAACACGTGCTCTATTTGAAAGAAAAGACGTAATTCCATTCCCATTCCATTTCCTGCAAAAGGCACTGAACTCTATTCCCATTCCGTTCCTCCAAGCGTTGTCCCCATTCCCATTCCATTCCGGGCTCGCGAAAATGCGGAATGGTTCCGGAGTCATTCCAATTCCGGAGTGGCAACTCCACAACACTGGACCAGAAGCTCCCGTGGGCAGGCTTCAGGAAGCCTGCGGCAGCTCCAGGCAAGAAGGTGTGAATAGCTTCTTACCTTTGCTGTGTGCTCAGCCTATTTTGCTCTTTTACATTTTGAAGCTACAATGTGAAGTGACACGTGTGTCTGTGTATTACTGCCCTCTTTTCCTTCTCCGTTTAATTTGCATATGTGTGAAATCAGTAATTTAAACGTGAGCTATTAGAGACTCCATCCTGGTATGCTCATACTCTTGTACATAAATCACATAAATCTACTGCCTGGAAGCACACAGAGCCGAGCTCTGACTCTGATGATAGCGTAGTACCTGCCAGCAACAAAAGAGCACCAAACAGGAAGTGCGTTTCTGGAGAAGCCAGTGCATGGCTGAGCGACAGCTCACTGCATCACTTGAGGAGATCAATTTTTTAAGAAGCAAAATTGTGGACCAGCTGACACAATGTGAGTCGGCATTTGCATATTTTGATTTTTACCCTGCATGTCTTTTTGCAGCTGTATAAAATAGGTGTAACATTTGTGTACTTGAATATCAGTTGCACCTTTCTCCTTACAGTTCAAGGAACACTGCAAGCAAGGAAGGATGAACCACATAAGCATGCATTACAATGTCCAATTGTTGGATGAAAAAGAATATGTAGCGATAAAAGATACTTGATTCACACCAATGTACTGATGTTTAATGATGTGGCTGCAATATTTTCAGGAGCAGCGAACTGCTCACCAGCACTTTCCCCAGTGCCACGGTTCACTCATTGTAGTGATGAAGAGAGCAGCAAATGTAAGTATAACATTGCTTGGTCAATAGACGGATTGCATTGTGCTTTTCTTGCAATAGCAGACTTCACAAAACTGTCTTATACCACGATGAAGCTGTAAATGTGAATGATTTTCTATATAGTCTTGGAAGAGCATTCTGCACATAATACAGTGCGCAATAATTTTGAGAAAACACTTTTGATGCATTGCGATATTTCCATTTGTCTTAAAGCAGGCCATAGGCACTGTGAAATGATGTAAAGTGGATCTTGTTATACTGCCTTGGACGTAATGTGTCAGAGTTGAAGTGACAGAGAATAAATACAATTGCTTGTTACATGAACAGCATCGGCAACTTTCTTCTCAACAGCAAACGTATGCATTGAGTATGAAAAATCCGTTCTAGTCCATATTGTTCTCTTGTAAACAGTTCTTTTTTTTTTTTGCTAAACTCCTTGCACCTTTGTGTTTCACAAATGTATGCAGCAATAGACACTGCCATTGCTAACCAAACTCACCAGTACTTTTCTCAGTTACGAGCCCAGATAGCTTGTGATGCGTCATACTGCGACTTTGTTATGTAGACTCCATCAACTCACATTGAGAGAGTACACAGAAATGATGCTTTTATACACCTTTGCTACCACCTGCAAGAAGGCTCTTTGTGCATATAATCAAGCCTCAACTCTTAGCAAAGCATTTCACAAGAAACAGACAATGTCAACTGCAAATATACACTCAACAGCCTTTCATTTGTGTTTCCTTCTACACGTTTCCTCACTACATAGCAAAGGTAAATAAAAATGGACAGATGGCACTACCTACAGCCTCTATTTTACAGTAAAGCTGTGGGTGGCTGGCAGTTCATGTATTTTTCTTGTTTTTACATCAACAACAAAACAAGTGCGGACGGGTCGATCCCAGAGATAGTGCAATACCGGACCAACATGCAGTAGAGGTGAACCAGGCTTCAAGCGATCTGCCTCTAATTATAATAACAACAATAATGTTGGTGTGATAAATAATGTGTATATGGTTTGGAATATGCTTCCCAAACAGGCTTTGTGTTGTGGCTGAAAAAATCCAGGGCACAGAACTAATCAGTCATCGGGCCCCTATTCGCTGACAATGCAGGAACATTCGCAAGCCAACTGAACTACAACAACTGTTCTTGCAGCAACAGTTGGACAGCGTTAAAGTGCACGCAACTGAGAAGTTCCCCACAACTCAATGCACATTTTCTATATATGGAAAAGCATGAAGTACCAAGCTCATGTGGGTCGGCATTCAATGTTGTTACATGGCTGGGAGAAATACCTGCATCATGCCTACCGTCATTTATTTGGACAACTTCTACACATCGACATCACTGTTCATACACTTTGTCAGGGAGCGCCACCTGCTGGGACAGGGCATGCAGTGACATGGGCGCCCCTAATGGAAGGAAGCAACGGGGAGTGTGAATGAAGGGACAAGCTGAGGTGTATAAAATGCAGTGTGAGCAGATAGGCCTAGCGTGAGTGTCGTCATAACCACCTGTAGGAGCGCAGGACTCTGGCTTGAGGTGCAACATGCAAGGATTATCGGGGCTTTCCCAGTGAGCTGAAAGACACAGAATTGGAAAAACACAAAAAGGGAGACATTTGCCAGCTATGTGACCAGGACACACTTTGCATCCAATGAAAAGACAAGCAGACTGTCCACATCACGTCGACAGCCAACAAAGCTAATAAATTCATACATGCCAAACAGAGAACAAGAGTGAATAATAAATGGATCAACCTCTCTGTAAGGAAGCAGTTACTAATCTTCAGATACAACGTGGACATGCTCAGCATCAATAAAGCAGACCAGGTGATTGGATCTACTTTTCGTTAGTTAAATCATGTGTTATGGTGCAAAAGCAACTACAGCTATGGTGAGCCAGCCACAAGGAATTAGATAATAAACCGTAAAAGTTGCACCATGTTCTTGAGCCACCTGCACTGCATATGTCAAAGAGCGGAAAATATTTTACCATGACGCTGGAGAAGAACGCTCGAAAAGCGATGACTCCATGAATCTCTATAAACTTCTGAAATGGACGTTCATGAAATGGAGTTAGACAAGCGCCCGTACGTTATTACCGTTACTGACATCGAGGACTTTGATGCGAGGGACGAAAACGATTTCAGCAACAGGACTGCCTATCGGTGCAAGTGGCACGATCCCGAACACGATGTGAACGACGGGACATACACTAGCCAGATTCTGAGACTCGCTGGTGAGTCCTCACGTTGCTGATATTTTTCTTTTTAACTTACGTGGCCTGGCAATAAAATGATGCGAATTTATTGAAAGGGAATCGCTTAGGCATGCGACAAGCCTCTTCCGTTCGTGATCGAGCCCGATCATGGATTAAGATCAGCGACTGTCTTCCTACCACATTTGCAGAATAGCCATTCGTAACCAAAAGTGCGCCCCGTGAATGGCATTCAATGAGCACAAATAACTAGTGACGGGAGGGAGCGAGGGATTAAGAGGTACGCGTACCGTGTGTAATTGAAGTAAAGCAGTTCGTTACCTGCAGCGGCAATGAGTGCGATTGCGTCAACATGCGGCATACTTCATGAAGTGCGCCACATGTCTGCGTGACCTTTTAGCATAAACGAGTGAGCGAATATGTCTGTTTTGGAGAAGCATGCAGAGCAAGCCGGTAATTTTAGTTCAACATGAAGCGTCGAGAGTAAGAATATACCCTTTTGTTTTCTTTTTGTTCTATGGTGTGCTGATAGAGAACATTTTGTGTTGCGTTGCAGCTACTGAAGAAGACATGAAGGAGAAAATGCGCGAGAAAAGGGTCAACATACCCCCGATAAACCTCTCCGACTTGGAGAACGGATCTAGTGGGGATGACATCAATATCTCACAAAAGAAAAGTTTTGAGACAGGTAGGTAGTCGTGCTCTTTGCGGGCAACTCGTGCACAATTTTATTTTGCCAAATGCTGCTATATGTGCATGCATGCACGCTACCCTTGCAGGAGTCAAAGAAAAAGCGCAGCAACAGGGCAGCCTCAAAGAAACAGCAATTTGACGTCTTGCGGCAGCACACAGTGCATGCCCTACCGAGCAATGGTGCCGAGTCAAACAGAACATCACCTGTAAAGGTGAGCCATAATACTTTGTTCCAAGCTTAAAGGGACTGACAGCCGAATTTCATAGGCCCATTTTTTTCACGGCGCAACACAAAGCTCACCCTTCTTAATGTTTGTAGCTACAGTGGTTGATCCCAAAAGCACGTGGTTATTTTGTAAGCAGTATTTTTCTATCTGAAAAGCCCCTAAAAACGTAAAAAGGCGTCCTACAGCAACGCTGTGAAATGATAGCAATTCCGATAGCCCTTCTCGCAACCTGTTCATTAGGCTTAAGGTTCTGCTTTCACAGGGGTGAGTAAAACTGTGTTTAACCACCTTCCCATTGACATCTTCAACTGTCTTTGGATACAAAAAGCAGGCAGAACAAGTTTTCCAAACGCTCATCGTCACGTGAGGTCCCTTTACTACCTGCAAGCCAGGCGCTCGTGGCCTCCGTGATAAGCTCTGGTAACATTTTGCCGGAGCTAATCGCGGAGGCCACAAGGCACTCTTTGTACTTCTCCAACTCGTCGGCAGGTGCCGCTAGGACCTCAGCTAACAACTTTCATGCTGCCGCTCATGAGCATCGACATCAAGTGAAGGCGGTGCCATTATTCTGCTTATTACACACAAAGGCATATCTACATGTTTTAGGTTAGGAAAGATGATAATAAAAGAGGTGCACTGCATTTCAACGCTAATATAAAGACAACAGCTTAGACCAGTAAAAGGTCACGAGATCGCCATCAAGAGCACCTTGACTTTATTGCCGTGTGAGGCGCCAAATGTAATTTTGAGTGAATAAATCATGATATAAATTTGTGTTTAACAAGAAAAACAGGGATTGTTTTAGACAATACAATTGACAGTCTTTCAATTAGTGGATTTATCTTAATTCGTGCTCTGACCGGGTGTCTGTTCCTTGAAGTTTTGACAGTCTAAAGCCCCAACCACTAGCACGCGTATGCAAGCGTATGCACGCGCCTAGGCGTCAAATGCGCCTCTCGGCGTCGGTCGCGGAGGGCTGTACGCGTCCATACGCCTCGAGGCACGCGGGGTCAAGACGACTTTGATATTTTCGCCTACGTCACCACGCGTACGGCGCGCCAACCAATCAGAGGCCGCGATACCTCTGAGTGCTATGCCTAATGGCCGCCGCTTCGAAGGCACCTCCGAGTGCAGGGCAAGCACGGAAACTACGGTCGCAAACGCTCCTGAGTGACCGCGTCGTCATCCAGTACGTCGACGACACGGCGAACGACCGCGAGTGCTACCAGTGGGACGCTGTTTCGTGCCGAGTTCGAGCGACACCGACAAATCCAGCGAATGCTTCCCGGCTGCCCTTGCCCCGGTTTTGAGTGCCATCGTCGACCGAGTGAAAACATCGTACCTACTACTGCGGCATGTCGCTGCTCCTGTGCTCTGATCTGTGTGTATCTGCGCTCGGAACGGGTGTAAACATGCTTCGGAGGTTTGAAGTCCTCAGCGTGAGCCCTCGCCTACCACGAAGTCAATTCAGAGCGGTCTTGAGTGCGATTGTCGACCGAGTGAAAACATCGTACCAACTACTGCAGCATGTCGCTGCTCCTGTGCTCTGGTCTGTGTGTATCTGCGCTCGGAACGGGTGTAAACATGCTTCGGAAGTTTGAAGTCCTCAGCGTGAGCCCTCGCCTACCGCGAAGTCAATTCAGAGCGGTGTCGTCTGCATTCAGCGTAGGCCTCTACCGTCGAGTTCGTGTGAACCAGTTCATGTGAGGAAGTTTGGTTGAAGAAAATTTATGGTAGTTGTTTCCGTCGAAACATAGACGCTATATATGACTCTAGAGACTTCGCGTGGCGCTTACGCAGGAGTTTTTAACCGCAGTGTGTTTGTTTTCAACATCGCCATTCGCCTCATCATTGCCGAAAGCGAACATCGCACTTGCCAACGCATATCGGTGATGTGACAACGTACATGAGGAGGATTTGCGGATTTTACGACTGATACTTTGGTTGACTTCGGCGCAAATCGTTTGCGTGTGTTGCCAAGCTAACAACAAGCGTGCGCTTGTTGGTAGCAGTGTGACGTGTTTTCGTGCCGGGTACCAGCGACGCCGACACATTAAGCTGTCAGCGGTCTCATTTACATTCATGTATAAAATAGAAGCTCGAACGTGAGCGAGTGTGGTGATCGAAAAAGAAAGTTGCATGATTAAGTGCTGCTTGTGTTGCCTGCTATTTCACATCTTGACTCTTGGTCTGCTTCTCTGCCGTGCAACTACACCTTAGCACATGCCCAGTTGCACATGCCTTGTTTTGCCGGTTGTCTATTCTGACACACATTCTCCCTAGTCTTTTCTGATACTCATAGACGGGAGAATGTGAACAGTAGCGCTTCTCCATCGTTTTACAGTTTACTTGAATATAACACATGTTTTGTTTACAGCTGGACAGCTAATTTGCTAAAAAGCTTGTAAGTGACAAGCACCTCCATTGAAATCTGAGGTGCACAATGACACGATAGTAAGAAGAGAAGAGCATGACATCACACGTATGTCCAGAAGGAATGAAAGTGCAATATTACTGTGCTGCTCTTTGTTTAGAAGGAATTCAAACGGTGCCTCACTGGAACCTCAGACACTTGTGAGACCATTCTAAACTGCGCGCATATTTATCTCTTCCTCCAGACTGAATCCAGCTGAAATAATTATTTGATGGTTTCAAATGCCAAATCCTTGGATGTATTGCAAGGACTATTTCATTTCTGTTCAGTTCTTTGTATATGCACTAACTTAGACTATGCATGCACTTAAAGGGGTCATGAAGCACCCCTTGGGCTGATTGAAAAAACACATCCTGCGGAAAGCTGACACGGCTATGAACTGCTCTGCCAAATATTACAGCCGGGCGCGCCGCGTAATGGCCACAAGCGGAGCGCGAAGTTGCCGTTTCCCCAGGCACCCTCTTTTCAAACAGAGGCCGGTTCTCACTCTCGTCGGTGGGCGGGGCGTCTGTCCGCTGTACGTCGCAGAGACATAGCACGCTTATTGGCCGATAGCCGACGTAAATCGAGAGCGGCGTTCGGATCAGATGCGCTTCTTGCCGCGGGGTGCCGTCACTTGCCGGCGCCCTCCTCAGTACACGGTAGCCGCACTCGCGCAAGCGAATCACAGCGGGAGAGCGATCGCGTTTCATGACGCGCGCTGGCGTAACTTCTTTCCCCCATGCCATCCCTCCCTGTCTAGCTTCCAGTGCGCTCGTCGGCACGAGAAAAGAGAGAAAGCGCTGGGAGCGTGCGCCAAACCCCTGTAACTCCGCTGATTCTTGACGGATTCGAGAAATTTTTGCGGCAATCGATTCGGGAGGCAGTACACTCCGATACTGAGGCCATTAGATCATTACTTGGAAAAGTGGTTCATGACCCCTTTAAGCATAATTGAAATATGAAGACATTCATTCAGTTTAGCTATGTTAGACAATTTGCCAAAGACTTTTATACAGTGCTGTGGTGCAATCCTATGAGCGATATCTGTTGTATCATGAAGTTTCAGGCACAATTTATTATGTTAGAGGGTATTTTGACTACTGATGACGTGCAAAGGCCTTCTACGCAGTGCTTGGTTCCAATCTTATGACCGATATCTGTCGCATCATGAAGTTTTAGGCACGATTTATTATAATAGAGGGTACTTTGACTACTGACGACGTCCAAAGGCATTCTACGCAGTGCTTGGTTCCAATCTTATGACCAATATCTGTCGCATCGTGAAGTTTCAGGCACGATTTATTATATTAGAGGGTATTTTGACTACTGACGACGTCCAAAGGCCTTCTACACAGTGCTTGGTTCCAATCTTATGACCGATATTTGTCGCATCATGAAGTACCAGGTGTGGTTTGTTGCGCTAGAGGATATTTCGACTACACAACGTGCAAAAACCAGTGCTCGGTTCCAATCTTATGACCGATATCTGTCGCATCATGAAATGTCAGGTGTGGTTTGTTGTGATATTTAGACTACAGACAACGTCCAAAAGCCTTCTACACAGTGCACAGCTGCAATCACAATCTTAACATAACCCATTTTTTTGTGCACACTAACATGTTCAAATACAGTTTTTTCTGATATTTACGAACACTGGAATGATGTACCTGGTTCCGTTCGTGAAATGAATGTATCTGATTTTTGGAGGCACTTGTATGATATTAGTGTTCTATTTCTCTCATTTTTTACCCAGTTGCACTCAACAGGTGGCGATATCTGCTTTTGTTGAAGCAGTTATTGCGATATTACTGTATACATTCTTTCCTTTTGTATTCATGTACACCACTCCTGCAGTAGCCCTGCATTGGGCTGCAATATTTGAAAATAAATAAATAGACTGTTTAATTATGAACTCGATGCGTATTTTGTGGTGACCAGTGCATATTCATTTATTAGAAAACAAGAAAGTCAGGCCATACTTGCAGTGCTACAGTTTACCTGCATTTTGTTGCTAGATGGGACATAAGTAACTGTGAGTTTCCAGTAATGTTGGTTTCTTGTTTCCATGCTACTGAAAAAAATTTGACTTAGTATGTATGCTTGCTCCAGGATTCGAACTTCTCAATGTTGGCCCATGTAATAAACTGTAACTCATATTAGGCAGCTAGAATGTTAGTCACGGTGACACTCCTGGTACGCGGCAGGGGCGTAGCCAAGGGGGGGGGGGTTCAACCCCTCCCCCCCCCGAAATTTTTGAATTTTGCTTGCGCATATATACACGCACACATACAAACGCACGTACGAACATACATAATGTATGGTTGCCCCCCCCCCGAAAAAAATTTCTGGCTACGCCCCTGGTACGCGGGAAAGCCGTCTTTTTGTTAATGTGAAAAGTACTAGTCGTTATGCGGTGAATTTTTAGGGCACCTCGTTTGGACTTTGCAGCAAACGTCTATTTCCTTTTTTTTTTTCGTAACTAAAGTACGTGCCAAGAAACGACGTCAAGCCCACCGACGGTGCGGGCGACGCCGCTCCCGTCCGCTTCTTGGAGCAGAACCATTTTCATGAACAGGATGATTATATTCGTGTTGGGCACTAATAGCATGGCCGTGATCAGGCGTCAACAAGGCGATCGCACAAGTGTTGGCGATCTTGCAAACATCGTTGGCTGCGTCCCGTGATGCAGACGTGAACTTAGCAGCGCACGCGCCGATGTCGATTACTTGTGCATACCGTGGTTGTTACTTTGGTCATTGCGATGTTAATTACTTCTTAAATAGTCAAAACAGTGGTGGGGTGAAGCACAATCAATATTTTAACGACAGTCTAATTCGCTTCGATTGATAACGCACCGTTCTAGGCTGTACATGGACAGTTTTAAACAAAAAGATCAGGCAATACTGTGCCTCTGCCGAAAGCGAGCGTCGGCGCGGTCGACGCTTGCCAGTGGTTGCGCGCCCTTTTCCTCCACGGGGCGCGCCGCGACGCGTTTGACGCGTAGGCGCGTGGAACGCGTGCCGGCGCTTGCCAGTGGTTGGTACTTTACAGTATCTTCCAGGCTCGTGTACCACATAGTCATAACAGTGAGCCACAGACAAACCACGGAGTCACACCCACTGCTTCCCAGTCTGCTAAGAAGGTAACAATGTTATAATATCCTTCTGTTACCTTCCTCGTGCTTTCACATTTTTGCATCTAGTGTGCATAAGGAACCATGGATTCCCTTTTGACAAGTTTGTTTTTTCTTGGTTGCTACTGGCAATGCGCTGCATTATCTTATTTCCCCTACCCCACCTAAGAGGAAATGGTCAAACACATCAAGCACATCAGGATCAGATGACGGTTTGGTACTGGAAAACGAATTTCGGGTAGCCATGAAGGAAGCAAAATTTTGGAAGGCGCAATATTGCCTTCAATGTCAACATAATGCAACACTCAAGAAGCAAGTGTTGTTTCTTCACGATACTGTGAAGGCACAATTAAATTCATGTACGTAAGATTTTTTACTGCATTTTTATTCTGCATGCTCTTTATCATCAATTTGTATGAATTTGAGCATTAATATATGCATTTATCTTTACTCAGTTAAGGACATGCTGGAGGAAATGCCGAGGACCAGAGGTAAGCACCTTGCATTAATTTTAGTGGAAGAAAATGAAAATGAAAATGGGTTTGTTTTGTAAGCCCTATACATAGTTAGCATAAGTGCTAGCTTCGAGAGAGGACTGTGATATACTACATTAGCATCTGCATAACATTTAAATTGACATCTGTATAAATGTTTAGCATGTATTTGATCTTCATTAATATGACACTTTGTCCTTGATACCTGAACATAGGCATCACTGCACTTCATCATCATTCTCAGCCTATTTTATGACCACTACAGGTTGAAACCCTCCCCCAGTGGTCTCCCACTTACTATATTTTGTGCAAGTTGAGTTCATTTTATGCCTGCCAACTGCTTAGTTATTTGCACCATCTCACATGCCACCATCCTCGGCTGCCTTTCCCATCCTTTGTCTGTTCTGTATGTTATTGTGGCGAGCCCTAGTCCATTTCTTTTGCTTAATGTCAGCAACAATATCATTTACTCGTGTTTGTTTTCTGACCCATTCTACTGTCTTCTCAACTCTTGATGTTACACCTATAATTTGCTGTTCTATGACAGCCTGCCGGGCCTTTCAGTTCTTCTCAACCTTTTTTGTTATCCTCCGGGTTTCAGCCCCACATATTAGTAGTTGCAAACATGCAGTGATTGTACACTCTTTTGCTGTACGGACAGCGGCTCCACTTCATGAAGCAATTGGAATCTCCTCCATCATAGACTCGGCGACAACAGATAAACAAGGGGATTGTCCGCGAGGTACAAACTTCAATGTTGAATGAGTGATTACCAGATATTAATCGAGGAATCCCATACTTCGTGGTATAGGAGGTATGTCTGCAGCAGCTGAAGAGAGCCATTCTCTGGTGGAGGATGTGGGACTAGAAGTGAATGAAGCCCATAATAATGCCCAATTGCAATTCTTTTAGTGGTCTTTTGTATTCTAATTCAAAGCAGCTGATGGCATGCACGACAATGTGGCAGAATTCACCCTACTGAGGATGGCCGTGTAAGTAGCATACTAATATGTATATTTAGAGTTCGCATTCAAACAGGAAGATATATTTTAAAAAAACATGACAATGGGCTAGTTGGTTGAATATTTTAAATTTTCATTGCACAAAACAACAAAAAGTACTGGTCACACACAGAAAATCTGCGCAAACTAGCAACTATTTAATGCGGTGATGAACACAGAACACATACTTTATAATGCAATATATATTTCACTGAAATATATATTCCATCATAAAGTATATATTCTATGTTCATCACCGCATTAAACAGTTGCTAGTTTGTGCTGGCGTTCCGTGTGTGTCTTCTCTTGCCATGTCCAGTACTTTGTGTAGTTTTGCACAACGAAAGTTGGTTATTTCAATATAACATTTTGAAGAGCTTTGTCTTTGGTTTAGTTTCACCTCTGCAAGAAGGTCAGCATTACTGCAGAACAAGCAAGTACAACCTTCAGTACCAAGACTAAAATTGTTGTGCGTAAATCTGCTCAAGCGATTTGGAGACTTGATGCACTGGTCCAAAGAACCGTCAGTGGACATTCTGTGCCAGGCGAGGAAACTAAGCAGCCCACCCCAGATAAAGTGCAAGTTGTGAACGATGAGCATATTTATTTGTTTCATTTCTTGAATGAATGCAGTGCATTTTATTTTGTTTCTCTAGCCTTCTGTTTTTTTTAAGAATACCTGACCTATTCGGGCAAAGCAAAGAAAGAAGACGTTACGGTGGCTGCCCATCGGCTACAGATAACACTCAGCGAAAAAATACAAGATGTTAAGAAGAACATGAAGCAGGCAAAAGCATAATACGTGAAATATGAGCGCATAAGAACGGGACTTCGGATGAAAAGGACAAGCGCACGCCCAATCAGCCAAGGCAAGCCAAGGAAACTCGCCCAATCAGCCATTTTAACAAACCATAATCTCGAAGAGATTGAATAAAGTATTTTTCTAAAACCTGGCTTCCTTATTGCATCAGGAAAGGCACTTTTTCCTTGGGAACATCATGCTCCCAATTTCCTGTCATAACAGCTTCCATTTACTGCTGGAACATCTTTCGTTTCTGGCTGGAACGATTTCTATTTCTTGCTGGAACGACTTGCATTTCCTGCTGGAACGACTTCCATTTTCAGCTAGAATGACTTCCATTTCTAGCTAGAACGGCTTCCATTCCAGCCAGATAAAACTGTGGCAGGAATCTATTTCCGGTCTCATAATCCAGCTGGGACTGGAAATGTTTCTGCGCGTTTGGTTATTTATGCCTCACAATCATACATGAAAACGTTTTTCGCGTATGTGTGTGTGCTCGCAAAATTTACTGTTTTGCGCATACCCAGACGATTAGCCCTGTGGTCGGCAATGAATATGTAACGACACGGTCGACACGATATCCGACAGTGGTAATAGCCAACGCACACCATTTTTCTTTTCCTGCCTGGCAACATCGACACTTTGACAAGTCAAAGCAATCCAAGCCAAGCGCTTTAGTGGACGTCTTAGACAGTGATTGGTTAACTCAAGTTAGCTCAACATTGGTTAACTAACAAGGTGCACGTAATGAACCAAATAAAATTATATTTCTAAGGTAAACTTCTATGACCATTGTTATAACCCTCGGACAATATGTACTGGTGTAGTTAACAAACGAGTTAGCATGAATGATGCAGTGGTGAAAATAACTAATATTAGACCGAGAAGGCCACGTTAGCACGCACCCTTCTTCTTCTGAGCCCCTGACTTCCAGAAGCTTCAATGCCTTCATACTCTTGTTGACCTGTAGAGCCTTACAGTGCCGAAACTTCGCTGATGGGAATGTCGCAGCATCTTATGTGGAAAATGTGCAAAGCGACATTTTTTGACAAGGCTTCCGACCACAGTCCCAGTCCTATGCCATCCCTGAGAATCACCGCTTCCATGTCGAGTGTCCAGAAACAGTTGTTCTTCAGTGAAGACGCCCCTGATCGCGCGCAGGTCATGTTCACATACACGCTGCATTTCAGAAAAAGCTCCTTCAGGTGTTTGTTCACTTCAAGTGCTCCGAGCAGTTCTTTGATTGAATCACTCGTTTTTACGTACAGCGAGAGCTTCGTCAAACAGCAATTCGTTTCAAGAGCTTTGGCGATGAGGACAACTTGCCACGGTTCAATCGACTTAACAGTTGCTTCTTTCAAGGTAGTCGAACCACGCAAGAGGCTCACCATTCTCTTCACGTCCGGTGCCGTGGCATCACATCGGTCTAACGACCTGACCGCCAGGGACTTGCAAACCTCGAGATGTTCAACCATTCTAAGCTTGTTTAGCCCCGATCGAGCCTCAAAGATTTCAACATTTTTCAGTGTTGCAATTGCGTTTCAGGAGCGCGTCGATTCTGGCGGCGAAACACTGTTCTTCGTACCCGAGAGAGGGCGTTGTGTATGTCGCTGTCCTGTATATATGTCTGTGTCTTGAGCAATAAAGAGCATTCGAGTCCATGTTTCAGACTGTTCATGGTCACTCTTCAGACACTACAACGGCACGACCCAAACTGCAAGTTATGCTGCTTCGCAACCGTTTCCGTGCTCTGCTCTGCAGATCTATTTTTTCGCCGGTGTGACCAGGGTCCATTACCAGAGCTCTTCTTGGTTGGCCCCGCCACCGTCATTCCTGCTCAGCCCCGGCCGTGCAGCCGTGCCATGGGAGCAGTGGCATCGCATGTTTGAGAAGTACTACCTGCTTGCTTCTGGAGCTACCGAATTTTCTGCGGAGACGCGGGGCCATCCTCATTCGCTGCCTTGGAACGGAGAGCAGCGCATTTTCAACACGCTACCAGCCGACGCAGCTACAACGCCAACCGCCTCTGCCGGCAAGCCCGACGCAACTGGGACGCCAACAGCACCGAATGTCTACGACGTAGCCGTCGCAGCACTGAGGGAACACTTTGCATCAACCAGCAACTTCGTCGTAGAACGCCACCAGTTCCATCGTTGCTAATAAAGTACAGGTGAGTTTGTTGCTGACTGTCACCGCATTACGGGAGCTCGCATCAGTTTGTTCTTTTGTTTCTGAGGACGATGCTCTACGAGACCAGTTTGTGGCCGGCGTTTCATCAAATCGTGTACGCGAGCGTCTACTACTTGAAGGTTCTGCGCTTCCAATCACTAGGGCAGTTGAGGTCGCACTGCAGTTTGAGCAGGCGAGCAAATTAAGTGAGTTTTCTGCGTCTGTACCATCTGTTTTGAAGAATTGACATATGCATGCTAAGCACTCATTGAACAAAGAATTGACTGTGGTGTCTCTTCAGACACCACAGTCAATATCGAGCGTCTCAAGGCCAATGACGGCATCTATGTCCCACAGATCTAGGTGAGCCCTGGCGTTTTTTTATAAGAAAGGTAAATTAAACTACCGCTCTCTCGGTTGCGTAACAAGTGGAGGCTGCGAGAAGCCGGGCTCGATGACCAACGGCGCATGAAGATGGGGAATGACGGCTGTGCCGCGGGAGTGCAGCTACTAATGGCGCATTTCAAGTCCAACTCCTGGATGAAAATACGGTGACGCAATTAAGAGTGAGGAGACAACAATCGATATGTCGCGTGCAGCAATCACAAAGTCTCTGTTCTCGTATGCGTTGGGATCGAAGCGCAGACTCAGCGTTTCTGACGCCGTCTCAGCCAGCTCCAAGTCGAGCGCATAGATCACTGTATTCCACGCTGGAAAAACCTCACACAACCAACACGTTTCGTCTGAGCTCACTGCGCCCCACGGCCTGTCCAAATTCAGTTGTCCCATCCACTGCATGATGGCTGGGGCGTCATGATCTTCGCCGTTTGACATCTTTGTCTTTCCAACAACGTTCTTGGGTAGCTGCAACGACGGACTGGCAAGCCTTGCTATTGACGTTCCTGTCGATTTGACAGAACGTCTTATGCCCATGGTTACAGTGAACTAGAAGAGATGTAGTGGCATGACCGGAGAGGTGCGCCTGGTTTCCCGGCATCCCTATACGCTCTGGACGGCCACTAGGGTTGGTGGGGGCGCTGCTGGTCCTTTTCAGAGTGTGTGTGGAGGCAGTATGGTGCGGGCGGCTGGGCCCAACGTGTTCTCTAGCCCAACGTGCTAGTTTGTCTGGGCTTCCATGTCGCGAGTGTTGGGAGCGCCAGTTGCGCTTTAGTGCCTTCTCGTGTGGATCGTGTGCCCTGAGCATGTTCGCCACGTGCAGCCCGCGGCATGGCGAAGAGGCGGACAGACTCGCACTGCTTCGCTCCGGGCTGCCCGAATAGGCCAAAAGCATCGCTGTTCGCCGCACCGAAGGACGACGACCTCCGCAAGAAGTGGGAGCGGAACCTTCACAGGAAAGATAAAGCTTTCAGCATTTCTTCGGCTGTATGCGAGCACCACTTTGAACCACACTTCGTTCTCCGTGATTATGTGCATGTCGTAAACGGCAACGAAGTGCGGATTCCGAGAGGGAAGCCGTCCCTTGCTCCACACGTGCCAACACTGATTCCAGGCTGCCAATAATATCTCTCAACCGCAACGCCGCGACAAAGGCCAGAAAGGAAGAGGAAAGCCCTGCCGTCAACTGAATCGCAGCAGAAGAAAGCGTGCCAACAAAAGCAGGCGCCGATCCTGCAGCGACGAGGATGATGGTGGAGCACCAGTGGATGAAGATTCACCTGCAGCGTCTCGTTTTTTCTCGACAATCTCCGAACCATGGAACCTCCTTCCCAGGATTGGTGCCGCATTGAATTGCAGAGTCTCGAGACCGTAGTGTTTGTGACAACATCTCTCCAAATGAACAAAAGACTAGAGATGTGGCACGAAAAAGCTGTGTGTTTCACAGCGTTAGGAAGAAAACTTACTGCAAAGGTGTATATTCAAGGTGTGCTGCACGCTGAAAAAGCAGTGACTTTTTGTGTCTGATGCATACAATATTTTGTAAGATGCACAAGGAGCTATGGACATTGAGGACTTCAGCCAGATTTGCCACTCCTTGACAGTAAAGTTGCAACCTGCAACTGCCATCACTGCTCATGGTGTCCCTAGCGTACAGTGCTTCGTAGCAGCACCAGCAGAAGGTATATCTCTTTTACAACCATTACCAGATAAGGTGAACCATGTATGTAAAGTAAGCTTTTTAGGTACAGAGCTAGCCTCTGGTGTAGCGGCAATATCAGTGGTCATGTATGAATCATGGTGATCAGTGCGCAGGGTAAAGGATTTCTGATAGTTAACTTGTTGACTGTCTGCCTGTTTTATTGGTTCACCTTTGCTGAAACAACTGAATATGTTTTTTTTTTACTGACATGCTTGCTAAACTGTGCACCTGCCTTTTTATTTACTTTCAGAACAGATGTGCATAAAATGCAAGACTCTCCGAAAATCTCTGCTTTAGAAAGTCCAGCGTAAATGCCACTGTGTGCCTGTCTACTGGAAAAACCCTTGCTCATCGACTCAAGTTGTTAAGGCGGAAAACAGCACGCCTTATAAGCAGTGCGAACTCTTTAACGAACCAGTTGAATGAAATGACGATCAAGAACAAATACATTGCAGAGGAGCAACTGACTCAAAAGATGGCATCCCTTTTTCCTAAACAGCATGAGGCAGCTCTTATATTTAAGGTGTCATCACGTAAAAGCACCAGAGGAATGAAGTTTTCAAATGAGTGGGTGCTTGAATGCTTAATCATGAAGATCAAAAGCGCACGCTTGTATGAACATTTGAGGAAGGAAAAAATCCTTGTGCTTCCAAGCAAGTCCACACTTAGTAAATATGAAATTGTACAGGACTGGATTTGGATTCAGTGAGAAGATTTTTGAGGTGCTCAGCAAAACGACCTCCACAATGCATGATTTCTCACATCACGGTGGCTTAATAGTAGATGAGATGAAACTCTCAGAACAGCTTTCCGTAATCACAGCAGGTCGTTTGGAGGGATTTGTTGACCTTGGTCCCTTCACTTCAGCAGAGGACAAGCATGCTGTCTGTGACCATGGCATGGTCATCATTTTCGTGCTTTTTGTCGGCAAATGGACTCAAATATTGGGAGCATTTGCCACACGTGGAAACGTAGAAGGTAGTCTTCTAGCCAAGATCATGGTTGAAACCGTGAGTCTAGCAGAAAAAGCTGGGCTGCGAGTGGACTTCATTACGTCAGATGGAGCAACCTGGAATAGAAAAATGTGGGCCAAAATGGGCATTGCTGTATCACTGACCGGCACCAAATTCGGTGCTGTGCACTCCGTGGACCCCCAGTCGTCAACTGTACTTCCTCACGGATTTCCCGCATGTGATAAAATGTTTGCATGATCGGCTGCTTAAGTCTATCAAGTTCCCAAAGGAAAAGTAAGTTTGCGCAGCTAAAGTGCACACTGGACTTTCATGCATTTCTAGTTTTCGTAAAAGGGTGATATGTTGAGTGACTACCACTTTGCATTTAAGAATGTTTCATTCACTTGACGTACGCGTCAAAAAGGGCGCAGGTGCTAATTTCGCAAGATCCAGGCACTCAAAAAGTCATTTTAAGTAACAAAAAGTTTGGGTGTTGTTGATTTACCCGCACATTCACTACCAGAAATGTGCAAATAAGGAATAATTGCATGTGTAAGACTGGTGTGTGTAGATTGCAGCACCGATAATATTAAAATCTGCAATTATTGTGTGAGGAAATTCCGCGGCAACCGTAGGCTGGCGCGCCATAGTAGTATGAAAAGTTGCAGTGGCACCATCTCATGGCATCCATGCGAAAACGGGCCGCCCGTGCGAAGCTGTTCGTACCCACTTCATCCCTTATAGTTCCCTATACCCATGGTGTAGCATCTTTCCTATATGACGTCTAAAAAGAAAGCAGGATGGCGGCAAGTAAGTGTCCATAAGTCTCAGCCTCTATTTTTTTAAATCGCTTTTCGCGCGTTTTGAAATCTTTTTCGCGCGCGTCTGTGTTTGCAACATTTACAGTTCTACGCATACCTGAATGATTACCCGTGTAATCAGCAATGAACAGGTAGGGAGTGAGTGACTTTATTCATCAAGGGGTGTGGGGGTAACGACACGGTCGACACGGCATCCGACGGTGGCAATACCCAATGCACACCATTTTTCTTTTCCTGCCTGCCAACACCACGACCTCGTGGCCAACACTGACACTTTAGAAAATCCAAGTCAAAGCAATCCAAGCCAAGCGCTTTAGCAGACGTCTACAAAGAAAGCAGCGTGGCGGCAGGTAAGTCTCCGTAAGTCTGTGCCTCTATTTCTTCCATACGAAATGGCAGAAAGCGTGGACTGCAGGTTTAGATGATTAAGAAATAGATTCGCTAATGCCTGTTTATGCGTAGCAAACAGTGCTCACAGTAACTCGGCGCTGCGCACGATATGATGGCGAGCCTCTGAGCAAAACAATAACGTTGCCCGAGCCGTTAACCTAGGGATAACAGAGCAAATAAATGCAACTTACTGAAGTACCTAGAATGTACCTAAAGTTTGAAGAAGAAAGATCCCTAGCACTGCAAATTGTATTTTCTTTTCCTTTTTCGCGCATGCACAGAACGGGGATCAGAGTGCGCGTGAATGTCAGGTGCGCTGCCAAAGCTGATGATGCCGCGCTACAATGTCATGGTGTTCATTGTGTCGCATGATGCTTATGAGAGTACCCAAGGGTTAATTTCCCGTGTTTCTTCACAGTGTGTCACTATCGTGTGCGACACTATCGTTTGCGGTTGCAAGCGTGAATATGTTCAGTGTGATCAATGCAACGACAACAATGTGAAGAGTACACAACATTCTGATTATGGAGCTAATTGAGTATGTGCGTGCGTTCGCCCTGTAAGGCTCTGTAGCTATATATCCCTTTCAGTCCCGAATTTTTCGTAGCGTAGAAAAAAAAATTTTCAGTGCTCCTTTCTAGCTAAGAGGCTATTGAAAAGCATGCGAGAAAATAAGGGAGACCGTAGGTACAATGGTTTTCACGGGAGAATCATGTCCAGTATGCTGGACACTAGGATTCATTTGTTCCACTTATGGGTACACACATTCTGCTTTCTTCCTTGAAAAAAATGTTGCTGTTGTTCCTGTCACAAAGTTAATTGTCTTTCAAAACATAAAAATGGTTTGTTTTGACTTGAGAAAAAGAAAACAATTATCGTTAACTGTCGTGCATAGCGATCAGCACCACGAAGGGGTAAGAAGCTAGGAGGCAACGCGCTGAGCGTCCACAAGCCAACGTCCTCCGACGCCGCTGCCTCCTCGTGCTCCAGGCTCTTGATAGAATTCCCACCGTGCTCCTGGTTCAATTTTTATTACTGGGTTTCAAGATTTACACGTGACGTCCTTCCTAGTTTCTTTTCTCTCCTCCATGTTTAGCACAATGAGCGCCAATTGCATCCCGGTGTCCAGTGCACTGGACATGAATACAACCTCGCATTGCAAGCAAACTTCTGATTACAAAAGCTACCTTTTTGCAACATTGTTTCAAGAGGGCATAAATCAGCTCGCACGATTTAAGTTACTTGAATTGCGCGAAGATAACTCCTAAAATAATTTTCTATGCTTGAGCACACCATGCGCGCGCGTTTCCTCTTGATTGACACCGCTACTCTGATGCGCCCCCATAAGAAAATGGGGCTGAAGAAGGAACTACATTCAAAAAGATATTTCTCGCCTCTTACACAAGCTGTCAAAGTGGTTTCGGCTTCGATTGTGGGTTTGCTTGCTTTTCTGCTCCGCTTTTTTTGTTATGTCCAGTACACTGGTCACTGGGTCGGAAAGGGATATGGCAGTTATCAAAAATCATTTGGGTTTTCCAGCCACTTGCGAAGGATACAGCTTTTGTAATGTTGATGGTGACATGTACGATTGGTGACCTACCTAGGCACGGAAACTTTCTTGTAAATTAACACTAGCGCAATGATCGTCATAGGTTACAGAATTTAAGCTTAAGCAACGAGTTAGAATCCTGGAAACGCTCACGGTGATGGAGCAGCAAATCCACCAGTTCGATACAATACAGTGGCAACTGTGCAGTATTGTTTCACAAGTTGTTGCAAGAGATGAATATCTACTGAGCAATGTTTTTAAAGATTCAGATGCCCTTGAGAAGATTGATAAAAAGCTGGCAGCTGACGCAACCATCACAATGCCGCTGGTATAGCATTTATATCTTCCAGACGTTTTTCCTGTATATGTGCTAAGAGGCAACTTTCTTGATAAGAGCGTGCCTACAGTGGTTTAGGAGCCATTCTCGCAATGGTTCTGTGTATCTGGCGTTAACTCTTCCTTTTGTCAGTTTTGCTGTTTGAGTCTTCCTTGCATTTCACAATGTCCAGCTCATTCTTTCTTTTAAAGTCTCCTCTAGTAATCTGCCGACCTCCAGAGACCTATATGAAAAGATTCAATCAAAGCAACCCCATTTTGCCAAGCAGCATGGACTCGGTGTTTGAAACTGATATTAATAAAAAAAAGCTTTGCGTTTCACTGCGTGTTTATATTTTCGTCTGGTACGGCAATTTACTGAGTTTTTAATAACAAAACTCAAAGTATGCTCTATGACGCAGTAAGTGCATGCTTTTGTTTCAAGGCTGAATTTTCTCATTCATTTATGAAAAACAGTCGCATTGGAAAACCAAACTTCCAATGGGCGCAGCATGCCTCTTCAAAGCTTTGAATACATTCTAAAGAGAGCCTTGAATGTTGTCCTGAGGTCGACCTGAACGCATACTAAAAAGATCCCCGAATGTTGTTCTCAGGACAACCTGAGGGTGATCTGGGGCTACACAAATATACTTGACTGGAACCTGTTCAGGTTCATTTCAGGATGACCTCAGGTCGTTCTTTCATACTGGGTGTAAGGCATCCTCAGGACAACCTCAGGTTGTCAAGTGTTGTCTGGCTTACTTGAATATCCCTTGTTGAAGACATGAATTCTCTGAGAAGACTTAGATAAATTATTTAGACAGGGAAGACTTGGTCCCAGTCGAGGAGGATCTTTGTGTTCCAGTGGACCTGCTGTGCTGGATTGGGCAATCGCAGGCCTAGAGGGGGTTATGTCAAAAAGGACAAAGCATAATGAACCTTTGGTTACAGTAAGAGACTAGATAGTTCGAAACACTAAAGTGAGGGTGTTTGGCCCTTGGAGACAACTAGGTAATTTCCATGGCATGGCCTCCCCCTATAACAAGTAACTCGACAGACACTCGCACAACCACTCTATCATGGCTACAATTCACAAGAAAATGAAGTGCTTGGGTCTCAAGTTGAGCAGAAACGAACGAGGCAGCCGAGTCAACTGAAAATGTTAACTGCGTAAAGGATATGGTAGTGCGGACACTACCATTTTGCCACTGCAGCTGCGGCAAAACGATGAATCTGCCAACGGCAGTCGCAGTTCAGGGGCTTTTTCTATCTGCTGCCCCTCCACGAAGCCACTGCAACCTGTATGACCACTTTGAGGTGCCCGAGACAAGTGCAGACAGCCAGCTCAAACACAATTTCAGTGAGACTTGCAATGTGGCAAGTGCTTATGTTTGGGGCCTTGACTTTGCTGATGGCTGAAGCCTTGGTCACCTTGGACCTGCCTCCGATGAAAGTTGACGTCAGTACAAGCTTCTACGAGGACCATGTGACGATGAGAGACAGCCTATATGGATCACAGGCCGTTAACTTACTCGGTTGTGCTTGGGGTAGGGTGGAGATGGAGGACTTTTGTGCTAGCACCCTCACTGGCTATGTTTTGTCAAGCCAATGCACACGGCTTTGACAAATACAGATCACGCAGCTTGCTTAACGCTAGCAGGAAAAATTCCCAGTTTGCACAATGCTGCCATAGCTAATCCCCACAGGTCCTTATCAGTGTAACCGTCACCACTTTAATTTTTACAGCGCACACACACACACACACACACACAAAAAGACTGGACAAAAGGAGTTAAGCTATAAGACAAGCAGGTGTATCTTTGAAGGACTGTGTGAACACTGCGACTAGGAGCAAACCACTAGAAAATAACGTTAAACTAGCACAGATTGTTTCGTCAACAATGACTTAGGCGTGGTTGTATCAGACAAAGAAGGGTGTTTTGGTGTGATGATCAAAGGCATGTAAGGCGATAAAGCCTTAGAAGCCTCTTGCAGAGGTGTCGCTCAAGTGTTCGAAATTTAACTCAAAAGCACTGGCGCTTCTCAACGAATAGACCTCTACCGGCCTACGTCACTCACGCCCCGTGACGTCAGTACAGTGGCTAGAATACTAGAAGTGAGATCACCGTCAAGCAGCTGCATTGGGAGGTAGTGACGCCACCTTGCGATGTTTCCGCTAGGTGGCGCGAGCTGTCGTATACACGTCAGGCTTTCAGGCTGCGCACGTTGTTCAACGCTGCAACTCGCCGGTTAGACGTGTATATTTTGCCTTTTTACGCTGTTCTTTCGTGCTGCATTTGCTGGTCGGACAGCCTTGTCGTGCTTACGTTATGTCTTTTGCAGAGTGTGCGCCATGAGCAGACGTCAGAGCCACTGTTTTGTGCCCAGATGCTCAACTGGGTACAAATCGTGCAAGCAGAAGCTTTCATAGTTTGGAGTCCCGAACGACGACCATTTGTTCCAGCAGTGGCAGCGTAATATACCAAGAGCAGACAAGCCTTTGGAAAAGAATGCTGCCGTTCCAATCCCCGAGATTCAATCGAAAAGCTATTCGGGATAATTCGTCAGATATCCGGGTGCAATGATCATCCCACATCGACCGAGTTCCTTACTGCCGTGAATTCCCTTAGCTTTTACAATTTGTTAAAAGCATCAGACACGGGCAACTGTGCAGGTGACACACTTACGTCATTAGTTGGAAGTGATGAAGTGGCCATCCATGTCGACAATTTACTGGACACTGGAAACCTGGACGATGCTTCAAGTGTACTACAGGCATCGACTCTCCTTTCTGACCATGCGTATCATGTGCAAGTCAGTGATGGAAGACTGGTGTACTATTTGGCCGGCTATGTGGCACGGAGGAAAGTTATGGCAACGAAATGCCGGGACTGTTTTGAGCAGGTGCTCAAATCCCTCGAGAACGGAGATAAGGATCTTGCGTCATTCACAGCATTCCGTGATGTTGGAGGAGGGCTTTTGTACCTGTCACCTGAACTATTTTCATTTGTGGAGGAACTGGAGGACACATTCACATCGTGGTTCAGTTATAATAAGCTCCAAAGGGACACTATAGTTGAACTTCTTAACTCAGTGCAGAGCGTGCCATCCGTATAGCGTGTGACTCACACAACCAAGATCTGACCAGCAACATAATCAAGCTTTTTGTTCTCACACGGCTTCACTTCTTCACGAAATCTATAAACAGAGAAGTTCTGCAAGAGAAAGATCAAAGCACCTCAAGCTTCGAAGAACGATGTGATGTGCATCACCCTGTAGTGTGCTAGCTTTCTTCCCTACTTTGATGCCTCCAACTTCAAATAAAATGTGTAAGAAGAGTAAAATGCTCTCTGATTTTCTGTGCACTTGTTAAGTGAAAAATATTTCCACTGTGAATACGCAAGAATAATTAGGTTCTTGAAAACTATCTCATGCAAAATGTTAGGTATACTGTATAACAACATGAAGGAAATTGATATCAATGTCATAGTACAGTAAAAGCTCGTTAATTCGGATTTCTAGGGACCGGAAAAAATGTCCGAATTGACCGAATGTCCGAATTATCGAATGGCCGAAATAAACACAATAAATGCACGAGTTTTTTCAACATACCTTTACTTAACAAAGTAATTGCGGATGCTTGTCTGTTTTCGAGCAGAAATTCGCGCAGACACAATTTTTCTGAGCCCTTCAAGGTGCTCAGCAGCTCGCATGATGTCTGCAGCACCGCAAAAGTTTCACCCGTCATCCACGCTTTTCGGTTGGCACGGTAATCCACGGGAAGATTGTTGGTGTTCTTAAAGCAGCGTGGCTTTTGAACCTTTCCGATAACGAGAAGCGGCAAGCGCTCTGTTCCCGTCACGTTGGGGGATTAAAAGTACGGTTACTCGTTCCTTGCTTCTTGCCGCCGATTGAAGGATCCCCTTTCATCACTCTTCATCACTTCTTGTCGGGAGAGCCCGTTATTCAGAGCACGCAAAATTTCTACTTTGGTGGTGAAGTCCTTGGCCTCGTACTTGGGCCGCTTCGCCGGCGTTGCCATCGGCGGAGAGTGCGGTCGCACGAGAAGTCAGCACAAAAGCACCAGCAACGATCAAGCTAAAGGAGCCGTACTGAAACGTTCCTCGATAAATCGGCGATCAACAATGCAGCACACCAACGGGAACAAAGCAACAAAACCCACACGTGAAAAAAAGGCATTCAACCAGTCTCAATCCAAGCCAAGTCGATAATTGATGTCCATGGCGATGCTGCGTTTGAGCTTCACTTTTGTTCCGAATTGTTCTTTTTTCGTTTTCGAGCCTCGCCAGCGGCCCGAAAGTCGCCGAATTATCCGATTTGCGGTCAACTCTGTCCGAAATAACGAGCGCCCAGTCTCATAGAGTGATGCGTATATTTACAGGGACCAGATGACGTGTCCGAATTAACCGATTTTCCGAATTAACGAGAGTCGAATTAACGAGCTTTTACTGTAGCATTTTTTTCGTGCTTCTTGAGGTTGCTTATAACCTTGTGAAATGGCAATCCCCCAAAATGTTCATTGGTTACATTTCTCAGCATCAAGGAACGATCGCAAGCACTCGCAAGCTTAGCTGGCCACGATGTTTGCGAACAATGTAAAGCTTCACTTATGATACTGTGCGTACGGTCATACCATACGGTGATAATGCTTGATGATATCTGCCGCAAATTTCATTTCTTTATGAGGCACTTACGCCCTGCATTATAGTAGAGACACTACTAAAATTTACGGCTCAAACAAAACCATATCCGCCACAAATCAGCCTTGACATGACAGCTTCACTGCAGCGAGCCGAGCGAGCGACGTGTAAGCTACAACCAGCGCCACCTAGACAGCGCCGGTCGAGGCATCGGTGGAGAGCGTCAGTGCAGGCGGCGCAGTCTTCACACTTGCCACTGTAACGTCAGGTCACGTGACCTTTCGGCGCACGTGCAACGGCGGTGGTTGGCAAAACACTCCCGCTGCCGGCTCAGTGTGGTACCGTTCGCACGGTGTTTGGCGCAGGTTCTGTTTTTTCTTTTGAACTTTTTCCTTCATCTTTCGGTTCCAAGATTATTTGTGGTATGTGTCAAAGAACATATAAATGTGTCGTGGACTGCGTGACGAAAAATTTGCCACGCTGCTGGCTGTTTACCTTGGAGAAGTGAACCCACGTGCATGGTGGTCTGTGCGAGGAACAGCGGCATCGTCTTCGAAAATGTGCCCCGTTTACTGTGGCCTGTAGTGTGTGTTGAAAGGCAGCGACAGTACCGGTTCACCTTTGCGAACGTTGAAGCTGACAATATTGTGCGTGGTGCGTGAATAACGATGCATCTTGTTTGCGAAAACATTGGCGCGCGTTGTGTCTAACAGGGCCATTTGCAGTGACCGGTTGTCGACGTAACATCAGGATTGGACATTTCATTTGACGCGATGATCTGCGAGTGCGTACATCTCAGTGTTTGTACTGCGTGCACAAAAAAAAAAAAATAAATGAGCATAATGCCTGGGCTGAAAAGTGAGACTATGCATGAGCTACCAGCGTGTTTTAGCATTGCCGAACATGCATGTACGGTTTACCACGGCGATTACCCAGAACCATACGTGTATCACCTTTTATAGGAGATGGAGATTCTTGGTTGTCATATTCTAGTTAGCTTATCATTACGGCTCGATATTTATGAAGTGACATTCCGAGTTTGTGTACCAAGTCTAAAGGAGAGGAATACCTATGGAAACACGTTGTAGGCATCAGCTACAGCGAAGTAACCGCGCAAGAGATTATTTATAATTAAATTATTGTGTTTAACATCTCAAAACTGCTCGGTGGATTATGAGGAACGCCGTAGGAGAAAACTTCACTTTAATTTTCACGGGGATTTGTTAACCTCAACCGAACGCACGCCAATGAGTGTTTCCTTCGTGTTTTTTTTTTTTTTTCATTAATCTCCGATCAGAATCTTGCGCCGTGAGTGAGAATCTAGTCCGTGACCTCGCGCACAGTAGCCGTCAATGCTGTACATCGTTTAAAACTGCAGTGCAGATTTCGTGACGGAAATTGAGTACGTTCACATCCATTCCATGCTAATATTTCTCCAAACACCAGTCGTCGTGAAAATGTACAACGTTCGCTTTCGAAGAGAATAAGATTCTTTTATGGCTGTCATCCACGACGAGAAAATCATATGTTGAC
Organism: Rhipicephalus sanguineus; assembly: GCF_013339695.2. NCBI lineage: Eukaryota > Metazoa > Arthropoda > Arachnida > Ixodida > Ixodidae > Rhipicephalus > Rhipicephalus sanguineus. Next base: position 97,870,782 of record NC_051183.1, read on the forward strand.
CTAGCAGAATCGTTCATTATAGGCAGTGACTATTCCTTTTGACAGCTGTGAGTTCAGAAAATAGCAATGTTCAAAAACGTCTATCAAAGTAACGCAGACACACGCAGCGCTGCTATGCAGAGATCCCGCCAGCGGAACTTTCTTGCAAACCAGCGCTTGCTCCGAAAGCGGGACACGGGGGAGGGACACTGCCAGTGACGTCACACTGCTTACAAACAGGGAGAGGTCTACAGTCGCCGACCGTTTATTCGGACTCGGCGGGAACCGCCGAAAAGTCCAAATAATCGGGAGTCCGAAAAAAAGGATTCACCAGAAAAAAGCACTTTTATTGGCCCAGCGGCCGGAAAAAACTTGTCAGTGCGCATCTGTACACATGTACGCTTACGCGCGACCAAGTTGACCTGTATTACAGCCAATGTTTGGCCACCCGTGATGGTCGGCAGTAGCACTGTAATGGCCTATGCTAAATCCGCATTTGATGACTGGTGTGGGAGGTGCGTCATCACAGCAGTCACTGTCCACATGCGCTGGTTCGAGTAGCTGACGGATATCTCATCGCCCAACTCGGCGAAAACTCCCAAGGAACTTCCACCTGGTGAATAATCGCCGCTTTTTTTGCCATCGTCACGGCCTTGTAGTTGCCGCGTTTCTTTAGTTCCGACGGCGCACATGGAACGGGCAAGCAGGCCTCGCATGCCAAGCAACAAACAAGGGAGCGGGACACTAAGCTCGGGATGCAGATCAGGCCTAGCCACAGAAACATCGGACAACGCAAACCCTCACACATGTTGGGCTAATTGATGTTGCAGCGCTTCTGTTGTCGTACTCTCTTTGTCCGAATTAGGATCGGCGTCGTACTCGTACGCGCTGCCATTCTCCTCAAACGCCGCACCTAAAGCCCCTCCATGCGTTTTCCGCCGCGATGGAGGGCTTTAGCCGCACCGAGCCGATTACAATCTTGGCTTGGCTTGGCCTGCTGTTTGGCCGTGGTAGCCGTTCAATGGATACTTGACTGGCTAAAGCCAAAAGGCAACCGTTACGTGTAGTTAACAAACATAGCCTTCGAGATCAGTAATTTCTGCGTGGATTTTTGACACTGGCACGATCTACAGTTATAGCCAGTGCAACATTTCAGCGCTGGCAACCTATCAAAAGTTTGTAAACATTGCTGACAGCTTGTTATGGCGGTCAACGTCGCACTCGATCAGCCAGCCGGAGTCCGAAAAATCGAACGGCGGACTGTGGGGCGTTCGAATTTTCGGTCGTGAGTTTACATTACTTCAATGGGACGAGTGGCGGTGCCACGAAGGTGTCCGAATAAACGAGCATGTCCGAATTTTCGGCGTGCGAATAAACGGTCGGCGACTGTATTGAACTTGGGTCATGGTTGCTAGTGTGAGAAGCTGCAAAGATGGCTTACTCAATGCATCTTTTTTTCAGCAATAACACACAAGGAAGAGATCCCTTTCCGTGCCCCATAGTAAGTGAAAGAGGCACATGGCAACAAGAGATGAGAGATGTTTTTTGCGATGGCATCTGTCTGGGTGTGCTGAGGACAGTTTCCTCCCTTCGAGAAGGTGGAACATTAGAGAAATGGAACCGCAGAAAAAACAGAGAAAGCGCGGAAAGTACAAAAAGTATCTAAATCCAAGCAGTGCCTTCAGTGTGCCCAGATAAACAGACTCATCAGCCAGGCTGCGGCTCGCTAAAGCTGTAAGTAAATTCTCTATCGGAATATGGGCAGAAAATATCCTTGTTAAATTTGAAATTTGTCACGTAGGAATCCCTGAAAGATGGTTCACACCATGCAAGTTCGAATGAAGATCCACTGGATGCGCGGCCACCTGTCGGTCACATGGAGTACACGGCACCGCAAAATGCTACATCGACGGATGTTGTGTTGGCAGCGGACAACGCTATGCAGCATGAGAATAACGGCGACGATTCAACAATGGGCAGTGATTCCAACGGAGTGAGCAGCCTATGTTCTAGAACGCTGGTGCGCAGAAGGCTGCACCTTCGGCTTAAATATTAATTGTACGCAGTGCGTTCAGTGTGTGTGTATGTGTGTATGTGTGTTTGTTAAAGAGTGCAAGTATGAAGATAATTTCTTAATGCTTTGACTTATGATTTCGAGTGTGTGTGCTTAAGTTAATTACGAGACACAATTGACAGTAAGAGAGCGCTGAGCTTTTAGTTATTATGACTGAAATCTTGGCTCCACTTTTTAGAGCTGATGTTCATAAAAAAGAAAAAAAGAAACCTGTGTGTGTGTGTGTGTGTGTGTATATAGGGGTGTTCATAAAGTTTGTATTATCAATGTGATAGATTTATAAAAGGCGTACACGATAGGTATCAAAATGAGCGTGCATCTGTCTAGTTTTAGCGTAATATAAAACTTGCAACAGTGTAATACAAAACTTGCAACAGCTTGCAATACCATGAACAGCAGTCTTGTAAAATTCAGCAAGAGCAAATATGTTTCCAGTATAATCTCGCTATTTTTTTTTTGTTTTTTTGTCTAGACATCTCCGCAACCAGCCACTCTGGGTGATCGAAGTGGACAAGTGAAAGATCTGCATGAGGTAGACGATGGAGGTGATTACAGTGGAGACTGTGCAACCACTGTGTGTGATCCATGCGATGTAAATCACTTGATCAGTGATGATGAAAACACAACAGATTTTGACAGTTGTGATGACACAACTGACCTTACAACTATGGTATGCTTCAACTTAATAAATGTATCTATGCAAACCTTACAATGAATTTTATCTGCAGGGTACTCAACACGATACTATGAACAGCGTGACACAGGCCGTGTTTCCATCTGAATGTAACAGTGAAGTGGGTGATGTGGTTGATGGCAAGGACAATGAAGAACCTCTCAATGGAAACCTGTCAACTGATGCCGACACAAGCAGAACACAGCTTGGAGATTTGTTTCAGGAGGTCTTGAACGAAAAGCTTGTCGTTCCCAAAGGCGAGATGCTTTTAATGGTATTTAAACATGCCGTAAAAAGTAATTTGTCCTTTACACCAATTATAAGTTTGATTGAAATGATCAACTTATTTTTTGAACGACCTGTTCTGCCACACTCGCGATACCAGCTTGGTAAGCTCTTTTCAGAGCACGGCACCGGCATGAGTTTTCATTACATTTGTGATAACTGTTTGGCAGTGCACTCCTATGCACAATTGAGTTCTTGCTTACAGTGTGAGAAATGTGGCTGTGCTCTAGCGTCCTCAGTAAACAGTGCATCATTTGTCCTCTTGGATCTGCCTTCTCAACTTAGAAAGGTTTTATAGAACTGCAGAATTCTCGACCTGACAAAGCCCTTAAGTCGAAGCAGTAACGTTTCGGATATTTGTGATGGTGAATTATATCGCAAATTCGTTTCTGCTACTGCAGACAAGGGGCACAGGATTAGTTTCACATTAAATGCAGATGGCACACCAGTGTTTTCATCCAGCAACACTTCAATTTGGCCTATACAGTTGTTGGTGAATGAGGTGCCCATTATGCAAAGAGCAGACAAACTTGTATTGGCTGCTCTTTCGTTTGGAAAGAAAAAACCAGATATGGGCATCTTTCTAGATGCGTTTGTAGAAAAAATGGATGGTCTGTCTCAGAATGGTTTTGTTCTAGAGCATGAAGGGCAGCCGAAGCTGTTCAGGACATATTGCATTTGCTGTGCAGTTGATTCAGTGGCAAGAGCCCCCATGCAAGGGTCATGCAGTTTAATGCCTACTACGGCTGCAACTGGTGTCTGCAAAAGAGGGAACATATTGCAGGCGCTACCAGGTACCCAGTAGAAAAAAATGAGCCACCAGAACGCACCGAAAATGAAATTCTGGAAGATGCAGAAATTGCATTGAAACAACAGCATCCTGAAAGAGGAGTGAAGACAGTCACTCCACTCCCAAACTTGCCGCACTTTCATATAGTCTGGGGTCTTGTCCCTGATTATATGCATTGTATATTGTTGGGAGTGGCGAGACAATTTTTAGAAATGTGGATGGGTGATGCGCAGTGTGATTTCTATATTGGAAATACAGTGTACTAGAATGGGGCAGTGGGCTCACTGCCGTATCCCTGCGCCGCGCCGCCGCGGCCCTCTCCGCGTCGACAGCTTGAGCGCCCGCCAGGGGCGCTGCCGCCAGTTTCTCCTGAAAACTCTTGCGGGGTGTGGAGCGCGTCCCCTTGGTCGGTGGGGGTTAGGCTGGTTACTACTGGTTACGCTGTAGTTGCGGGGGTATCAACTAGTATCAACAAACGCGGGGTTGGTGGCGGGGAGAGGGCCACCACAATGACACAAAAAGAGATCACAAAAAAAAATGAGGAGGGGAGGGAGTCGAGCATTTTATTCTTTTTTTTTTTTTAACTGACCCAAGTAGTTGAAGCTACTGGTTTTCCATTTGTGTGTGCCCTGCAGCGCATGTTCACGCCGTTCATTCGTTTCAAGGACCTTTGTCGGCACCCCGCGTGCCGCTTTACTGCACTTATATATGCTTGTTTTTCTGAAGGATCGGCATCTGTGTCTATCCGCAAATCGCAACTGTCTCAAAGACGGCCCGCCGCTGCATCTGGACGGGAGGGACGCGCTTTTTTACAGCCTCAGGCGGTCGTGCACATAGAGCATGCAGCGTACGTGCAGAGGAATTTCTGGGGCTGCGTTTGACAACAAAAAACAGCTGGACCCAACGAAGCTAGGAGTGACCGCAGAGTCAAGTGTGACAGCAATAAAAGCAAGAAAACGCGCGAGGGTGGTGACAACAAAACCATACTCGTGCTTTAGTAAAAAAAAAGGGGGGGGGGTTAGGGGTACTTCTAAAAAAATAATAAAGAACGCTGGTACGTCGCTGCTTGTTTCGCTATCGAAGTCCTATAAGCACATAACTATACTGACGGATGAAACGGGCTGGATATATAGTGACGTACAGAAAAAGGAGATGTAGAGGGGGGCTGAAATAGCTCTCATTAGGAAGCGGGGGAGGTCCAAAGGGATTGGGCTCTCTTTGGGATGCCCCAGTTCCTGGTAGATCGACGTTGTCGTCGGCTGTCGACTGCAAACATCGCCGGCGTTTCTTGCTGTCCTTTATTTTTCATTTTCGTAGTCGACTAGCAGATGTTCATACACGTTTGTTGCATCTGTTTATTGTTTGACCACGAGTGACATTTTCGGCATTGATAATTCATATTGTGATACGGCAAACATTTGCGCATACATAGGCAGGGTTTTGTGTACATAAAATCAGCATGTCAGTGCGTGACACTGTCGAGTATTTCTTCGTGTCCTGTTTTATCCGCGCTGGTGCAATTCCAAGGTGCAATAAAAATCTGTACGCACGTGATACATGTTACTTGTTATGTACTCATATTAACTATGTATAAATATTTCTTTTTTATTGGGTATACGAGTCCAACTGCAGTTTTGGTAACCTTGTACGATCTACGTCTGTAAATAAAAATTTTTTAAGCGTACGGTGCGGATACATTTATTACGAAGCCGTGTGATTCCGCCCATTATTGATTCGCGAAAAAAAAAGAACATTAAGTGGGTTAGTTACACAGACCAGCTAGATCATATATACACGAAAAATTTTTTAAAATGAGGCGTTGTTTATATTCGGCATAGTGGGGCTCGAAAGGCGGGAGTGAAGTCGCTATGATAGCTACAGTAGCGAAAGTGCATTGAAAATCGTATCGATCAGCACGACAGAAAAAAAAAAAAAAAGAAAAACGAACGCCCCCAACTACACACCCTGTTGTTGCAGCGGCTGCGTGGAGGAGCATTCATTTATGCAATAGCCGCTTAAAACATCGCTCGCCCTCCGTAAATCAGTCACAACAACAGTAACTTATTTCACAACACACAGAAAACTTGCATCAAAAGAACTTCCGTGAGTTGCGCACCGTAAGATTGACTTTTCTTGCGCGCAAAACAACAACGCGGGCTATCCGCGCCCTGCAACCCGCCGGAAAGTTTCAGGTGACGCTGTGAGTCGCGCCGCCTATCGGCGGCGACATGAAGTGCGTCACGCTCCGCCGCTCAGTGAGCGCACTATAAACCTCTAGAACACTGTAATTGGAAAGCATCAAAAAACCATTGATGAAAGGCTGGCAGCACTTGCTTCTCCTAGAGAAGTGCGGCGGTTGCCAAGAGCAACCAAAGAAAAAAAGTGGTGGAAAGCGAAAGAATTCGAAAATTGGGTGCTCTTCTACAGCTTGCCAGTGCTACATTGAATTTTGGATAAATCCTGCATCAGGCACTGGGCTTGCCTTATTGAGGCACTGCACATCCTGCTGTCGCATAGCATAAGTTCATCAGACTTTCTGCGAGCAGAAGAACTCCTTCTGGAGTTTCACGTCATTGCAGAAGTTATTTATGGAAAAAAACTGCATGACGTTTAACGTACACCAACTTGTACATCTTGCAAAAAGCGTTTCATTTTGCGGAGGATGATGAAGTTTTTTGCACTGTTGCAGAAACGACACTCTTCTCACGCATCCTGTGTGACTTTTCTCAAAAAGGACTAGAAGTACCAAGCTTGTAATGACAATGGAAATATGTACTGCATGAGTGCTCAAAATCAGTTTTTGGGATTGAAGCATAAATTGTGGTCACTTCCACAATTGTTTCTTGCATGATGACAATGTCCAAGCAGTTCCTGGACCCGAACGGCAGTCGGTACCTAATTCGAAAAACTAACACAGACAATTCTTCAGATAACCGATTTCTAACGTCAGGGAATGCAAAGCGTCCTAGATGCGGAGCGCTTTAGATTGTCTTGTTCTCTTCCAGTTACAGTTTACAATATTGTTCAGCAACAAGGGTCTGCAAAATGAGGCCCTATGCAACAGTTTCCCCCCACTCCCCATGCCCGCCGAGTCCCAGTCACATTGATCCAAGTCTCTTATTTTGTGCAACGCTAGTGCCAAAGTCAATTTTGGGAGTTGGAAACACACCTTGGCCATCGTGTTTCGACACCACACACTCGAACGCAAGCGGCTGCAATACTACCAAATATTTATAATTTCTTAAAATCGAGGAAACAAGAAAGTAGCCAAAAAATAGTCGCCGTTTTGTTGCCATGATTGGCCTAAACAAGTAGCCAAATTGGTGCAAAGTCGCCAAACCTGGCAACCCTGGTTCTTATGTTTGTCATAAGCATGCTCAGTAGTAGGCTGTCGTTAGTAAATAATAGTTGGGATTTTAGGTCCCAAAACTACTATATGACTTTTTAGGTCACTTGATAGCCATGTTATATTCACAGGGCACTTGATTTCTATTCTAGCATGTGCAATGATAAACCTTTCTGGAAAAAAAATCCATGCAGCATCTTAATAGGAGCTGTCTAAGTGACGCACGAGTGTAGAGTTTTATTGTACATTGTATCCTTCCTTAGAATACTGCTTTTGGGCAGCATCAGCACTCATCAGCATCTTAAACGGCCCCATGGCAGGCATAGGAATGCAATCAAGCCTCCATAATAAGTTTTAGCTTTCTATATTTGTTTTGCACTGTGGGGACTCGGAGCATTCACATGGTTCAGATCGGCAAAGGATGTCTACGATGAAATCAGCACTAGATTAGACTGGTACCCCATTTTGGTGAAGTGCTTATTTTACCACGTTTCCTGTGCAACTCAAGAACTCTCCCTGGAATATGGCACTTTACGTTAGCCCTCGCGTTTTTCTTTAGTAGTGCCTGTATGCTTATTGTTGCTATGTGATTGTAACATTGTAAACTATTTTTTTTTTCAATATGCATTTTATTAAATACTGTAATCAAGGAAAGGAAAATGGGTGTGTAGCCCAGTCGTTAAGCCATTCACTTTGAGAGCATGGGGGCTCAGGTTTATAAACTGTAGTAATAGAGTGAAAATTTGCTGTGTTTTGTTCATTTATCTTTCTGTGACGATGATTGTGTTATGTCACAGAGTGACAGACACTCTTTTCTTGTTGAGTTGGCATATAAATGCTTGTGCTTGAAGTCCAGTAAAATGCTCTCACAGACAACACTTTACAAATTGCTGTGATCGAGTTACATTGTTCTGGGACCCTTTTATGTTGTATTGCAAGTGTTGTGAAAAGGAGTGCACCAAGATAGTTGTGAAGGGAGTGTGTGCTGCTTACTTTTATTGTACTGTTTGTACTAATAAACGTGTATGTAACCCAGATTTTGTGCTTTTGTTATGCATATGCCTGAAACTGCCTGCAGTGCTTATGGCCTCTGCATATTAATTTGGTGTTATATGCCAGCAGTTTGCACAGCTCTTTTCGCAGCTGTACCATTTGGATTGATGCAACAAACGGGTGCCTTATATCCACAATAATTGTGAAAAGGAACATTTATTCAGGCAAAAGTCCTAATGCATTGTGCAGCGTCTTCGAACAAAACTAGCAGTAATCACATTGAAGCAAGAACCTTTTTGCACTGCTCTCACTATGCTGAGGCATGCAAGCTGCACATTCATTTCATTGCGGCGTGTGCGTGGCAAAAAAAATATATTGGAGTGCCGTTCCTCTCAAATGTAGCTCAAAGCACACAAGCTGCATTGCTTGCTTCGTCCTTGTGGCCTTCGCATGACTTTAAAAGTTTAAAATGTGCCATTATAGCGTCATTTGGCCTACTGACGGCTATGGTGAAATGCTGAAGGGGCGTACGATGAAAAACTGACCGAGGACCTAGCAGATTGTGGGGCGGGCCAAAGAGGTATGCAATGCCAGAGGAAGCTCAACAAGCACAAAATGAGACACAAGCGAAACAGCTCGACGAATTCTGTCATGATATTTATCTTTAATGCACCGTCACTAAGGCTTTCGCACCTTCAGGTCGTCTTAGCAATGGTATAATAAACCCTTGGAATTTTTTCATCATTTTGCAAGTAAATGAAAAGAAACGGTTCAACGCGACTCAAGTTTGTTGGCCAAACTGTGCACACCAATTTCCAGTGGAAGCGTACGGTCCAATTGAAAGCATCCGTTTCCAATTGGACCATTTGTCGATTCCAGATTATTCAAATGGCCTACTTAAAAAAAGTTCATTTGGTCCAGTTGGAAGTGAGCGAATCCACTTGAACCATTTGGGAATTCTATTTGTTTCAAATGGCTGAGTTGGAAATGGAAATTCCATTTGGCCCAAATGGCAGTGAGCATATCTAGTTGAACCATTTGGCAACTATATTTTCTCCAAATGGCCCTGTTGGAAATTCCATTTGGCCCAAATGAAAGTGACCTTATCCATTCGAACCATTTGGCAATTCCAGTTGGTCCAAATGGGCCAAATGGAATCTCCAATTGGGCCATTTGGACCAACTGGAATTGCCAAATGATTCGAATGGATAAGCTCACTTTCATTTGGGCCAAATGGAATTTCCAACAGGGCTATTTGGAGAAAATGGAGTTGCCAAATGGCCCAATTGGAGATTCCATTTGGCCCACTTGGAAGTAAGTGAACCATTTGGAAATTCCAAATGGTCCTGTTGGTAATACCATTTGGTCCAATTGGAAATCACTATTTACATTTGGACCCATTGATATTTCCAAATAGTTCCAATCGTTTTTTTGAACTGGGTAGAACAGGCAAATCCAGGGCACTGTTCAGCGTTCAGCAATAATGTTGAAAAAATATTCTCCCCCCCCCCCCTCCAAGATCAGCTTATGGTTTCCGTTTAGGAATGCATTACGGCCCACAATGTTGATGTGAAATTCATAGACAGGTGTGGGATTTCTGTAAAAACTTTTTTGGAATTGTTGCAATCTTACCAGCATTCAACCGTTGCGGATTAGTGTGAAAAGGTATTTGTGCAGCGGTCTGGAATCTGCGTAAGTTCGAAAGCTGCCCCTGCCATCAGTGACATTTTCTTGAATGCGCTTTAAAGGGTGACTTGCAATGCTCAGCACTGAGGACGTTTATGTATATTAATGACTCCTTGGTATTTTGTGAAGACTGCGATACGACAAGGAAAATAAATGACGTCCTGAATGCTTTCAGGCAGCAGGCCTATGGGCTAACTTTCACGTACGAGTCCTTAACAGAAAGGGCCATCCAGTTCTTGAATTTAATTGTCTTTGAAATTTGAGCCTGACCATGCGTGTTCGTCCTTCAGCCCTCGTTCGAAGAAACCCCTGCCGAGTTTTTCGTCAATGCATTCTAAGGTAGTCAAGTATGATACTGTGGTCAATTGTCTGAGTTCGCCTACTGGCCACGAGATCGAACAGAGTCGGCGCCTAGCGGCGAACGAAGCCGCGATGTGTGGATGCCGGCTAGCCGTGGCCGCTGCGGTAGAATATTGTATGCGATGTTTGTACTTCGCGAACATACGATGGAAGTTGACGACAATGGTGATAACCTGTCAAAATCTTATTCTTTGCTCTTCGCAACGGAAAGTGATAACGTCAGTCGCTATATTTCGTAAATCCATTGGTGCGAAAAGCATTTGCTGGATGCGACCGCACAATATGCACTTGTCGCCTTTGAACGTGTTGTGATGCTAAAATTCGTTCTCTTTTTCATTTCTGGTGCCCTTGCCTTTGAGCACTATTAAACATGTTGGGGACAGTGTCAGGCGTCTCGTTGAAGGTGACGAGGTCGTTGCAGCGGGCAACATTAATGAATGTAGTGCCATCGAATCCACGTGCTGCTGTAATTGTCCAGTACACATTATCGCACTCTTCTGCAATTGCCCAGGCTTCCGAAGAATCCACATCGAGTTGACCTGAAGTTGGCAGGCGATGCGAATATAGCAGAATTGAACTGCACATGCCCTGCAGGGAAAATAGTGCCAGTGTCACACAGCCACTTTTATCGCGATCAGGGCCGATGCGGATCAGGTTCTGTTACACGGTCACTGTTAACAGTGATCAGGCCCAATTGGAATCCCGACGTTTGCGGTCCAGGCATCTCGATAATGCTGACGTCTGTGCCAAACTCGATCCAGATAACTCTGAACCTTGCAGCAGCGTCCATTGTTGATCTATATTGAGAAATCATATCCGTATCGGCCCTGATCGCAATCAAAAGTACCCATATAATCCTCAAGTTGTTCGGATGTAGTTGGTCGGGGCTGTGATGAGTAAAGGAGGGGCACGAGGCACGTGCCGAACGTGGAAGCGCGGCGATGGTGCGCGAGAAACAAAGTCACCGGATGGCACGCGCACCAGCCACGTCGACGCAGAGGATTGGCCAGATTGGGGCTCGTGGCAGGTGACCCGAGCCGTGATGGTGAACGACGAAAGATGATCGTGGCACTGTGCTGTGGGACACCGGACGGAGAAGATCGAGGAAGGAGCAAGCGTCGCACCCGCGGCGAAAGCGGCTGGTACTCGGTTCTGGAGGTGGCGGAACGCAAGGCCTGGGGAGTGGCCGTCGACCTTGGAAAGCTCCAAGCGAGGCTGCCCGGACCGTCGCCCCTCACTACAGCAGTTCCGGGATCGTCAGCAGCCCTTCTCTTCTCGGCAGGACGGCTGCAGACCACAGTGCAGTCAACGAGACGACCGTCACCTGTGGAGTCCCGAAGCAAGGGACCAAGGCCCAGTTAGGCCTAACCTCGACGGATCGAGGACGGAGTAGACTACGGAGGACACACGCGACGAGAACAAGCGGTAGGCTGGACGAAGGCGACCGACGATGAACTTCGAGGACTACTGAGGACGTCGGCGACAGCCTCGACGAGGGAGTGACGCGACGGGAACTTCGAGTCGTCGCGACGTACCGTAAGAACATTCTCGTCTCGTACCGCGAGGCCCACAGTGGCCAGACTGAGTTGGAGACATAGCTAAGCCTAGCTAAAACGCTTTGGTTAGCTAGTTGCAGTTCTAGATAGGAACTGAGACTTTTGTAGAATGTAAATAGGTTTTTTGTTTGTATCATTTGGTGTCTGTAACGCGTTTTCCTGTGATCTCTTTGCTCATTATAAACTTTGTTGTTTTTGCCCATCATACCCCGGTCTCCTGAGCCCGTCTCACTCTCTCCCGATCCGTTTTTGCCAGCACCCCGAGATAACACGTGACAGGGGCACATAGCACGATTTGTTTACATCATGCTAAGCTGCCTTTCCGGTTCGGGCTCTACTAACCCCTTACTTCACATTGTTAAGGCGAAAGCCTTAGGTGCCTCATCAAACTCGAAAATGGACTGTCGGAGGCGTCAACGCGAGAGATGCGAAAAAAATCGTCACGTGATGACGTCAGCACATGACGCCACAGATAGCCAAATTTTATGACTTTATAGCGATGTCATCATATGACATCGCTGCGTTGCACTGCCTCTGTGATCAGCGACCAATCACGGAGGCAGTGCAAAACCAGTTGAGCTGCAGGAAACTTTCAATCACACGGCGTCATCAAGACGTCACACCGCACCGAATTTTGTGACATCACTATGACGTCACAAGAAGTGACATCATGCGATGATGCCATCATCGCTGCTTTTCATGCATTGCCACCGTGATCGGCAACTGCTCACGGAGGCAGTGTAAAACCAGGTGAGCTGCAGAAAGCTTTCGCGGGGCGGACAATACACCGACTGCAGAAAAAAAAAAGATGGCATTCACCATCGAGTCGTCTTAATCGGATGCACAAGGGACCCGTGAGTGTTTTAGAATCAGTGACACCTAGTAATATTATAAATAGACTGAACAATATTTTGCTGACTTTTCCTTTCAGCACATCTCACAAGTGCAAGCACTGTGTTGCTGTGCTATTGCACATCAACAAATAAGGCAATTAAACCATCTATGAACTACTGACTTGCCCCAACCATGGGGACAGAACGCAATTAAAGTACACTGTGAAACAGAAATATGGACCTACCCCCATATTAGAACTACCATGCTGCCCCAAGGTATGTATATATTGACTTCCCTGCCCAAGTACAGTGTCGGAAGTGCGTCAGGCCTCAATCCCTTCCGTGAGAACCCTTAAAAGGAGAGAGAGCAAGCGAGAAAATGTATATCAAGATCAGCAGTGGCGATAAACTCGCTCGCGCATTTTCATCGCTTACGTGGTGAGTCATGGCTCACAAAACGATACTCTTTACTATACACCAGATCATGCATACAACCTTGCCGCGTTTCTGTGCTCGTATTTACCCTGCGGAACAATTAGAACTGTTCTCTTAGCTCTGTAAACACAAACCAAGATGCGCAAACTACAACAGGGCTTGGGGACACTCATTTAAACAGACCCGCAGCTGAGCGCGAACTAACATTGCAATCGCAGTGCAGACGGTACATGAAGGACAAAGTACAAGTTACGTGAATTAATCTTCTTGTTTCTCGAATAATTATCGATTAATTTTCTTGCTGAAGTGTATGACAATCAAGGCAGAGGGGAACCATGACTGGCACCCCTGATGAAGTTTACCTAAGCGTTCGTTTACTGCAACAGTCTTCACACTCGTAGTGCACAGCAGCAACAAGCACAAATGCACACATTACCGAGTGTTATCGCACATCATCCTACTCACCATCCTTTCTCATTCGCGAACGCTTGAATGCACAGTCGTCGAAGTGTTTGCTGCACACCATCGCGTACTTGGAAGACGTCTTGCCGTGACGAAGCTTACCGAGCCAAACTCTACCGTCTGTGGGATAGAAATGGAAGCTAATCCCTGGCTCTGTGTAGTATGTATGACATTGTGGTACAGAATTTGACATGCTGAAAGTGTGAATCCCACTTCTTGCGCGTCTGCTGCCGCCACTTCTCGCACCTCTTCAACGATGCCTTCAGAAGGCTCTGCCTTGCAGCCACCAAAACATTCATATCTTCCCAGAATCCTGGAACAATGTGGTCCTTCTTGTTGAGATGCTTCTGTCTGAAGCTTGGCCTGCTTGCGTGCCTTGATGTTGTCCCAACGTTTCTGCTGGCACTCCATCTGACGTTGCTTGACACGCTGAGTGCGTGAATCCCACTTCTTCCGCCTCTGCTGCCGCCGCTTCTCGCACCTCTTCAACGATGCCTTCAGAAGAACAGAGCCATCTCTCACCTTGATCCCTTCAGCCCTGTCCAGAGCCCGGTGCCTGTTTCGCTTCTTCTGAGCCCCCTTTCCACATCCCGGGACGTATTCCTCAAGGTTCTTCATCTTTTCTACCTTCTCCTCCAGTTCACGGACAACCTTCTTCTCAACCTTGGGTCGGTCACAACTGACGAGTCAGTCAGCTTGAACTTGCTGTAGATGTGACTGTCGCGATTGAAGGCAGATGCAGGTTGAGGTGCCTTTTCCGCTTTTGTGTTGCTCGCAGCGGCTAGGCTCTCATGACTTGGCTTGTGTCACTCGTTCTGGGTTGGTTTAGCAGTTGGCTTGACGGCTTGTTTGTTGGCCTTGCACTCACCTCCTGCCCGTCTCTTACCTCTGTGAGCCTCATTCTTGTGGCTGAGCTGCTGTCGGAGCTCAGACAGAGAACTGGCATGATCCAGTGCAGCCGAGTACAGGCTTGCCTTGGCATTCGGTCGTTTCTTGGCTTTCAGTTCATTGGCCTGTACCAGCTGGATGACTGTCCGGAAAAGTCCCATGTCCAGCCGAGTCTTCTTGATGCCCGAGACTTTTGCATGAAGCTCTTGACATTGGCGCCCAATGTAATTGAGGTCCTCTGTGTTGTATCTATAAGATTGACGGGGGTATGGTGATGCATCCGGCACAAGGTCAATGGAACGCTCAGTCTCTTTGCAAAGGCCCAAGTCATTGTCATCACTAGCAAGGAGGTGCACTCATTCGAAAATGCTTCTGTAAATAGTCCCGATTTGTAGTATACAGACATTAAAAAATAGACCCTTTAGAAAATTCAGTCTGGCAACATGGCTCTAGAGGTCTCCTGCCATGTTTTGTTCACTCGTTCGAGGTGGCGGCAGCAGCAAGCAGCAGCACCACGCTGACCGCACGTAGACACTGTCTCACAAGAACCTCGAGTGGCTTGCGGACTTGTTGGTTATACCCGACAGCTTCTCTCAAAGAGGTGCTAACACCTATTGCGCCAGGCAGAGCCTGTCTGGCCCTTCGAGCCGCACGTCGCAGCACAGCTACAAGCTGCATTGCGAATCTTACACGGATCAGTGTTCGGTCCGTGTAGCCTGATTGTCAAGGTGCATACGTATAGTGACCTTATATTACTGGCTTTTTGGCTTCTTTACTGCCGCAGCTGTATATATGTTACCCTGTGTCGTCTCTAGTGTGGCATTTCCTGTGTTGTGCGGCGCTTTTTCGCATAGGTGCTTGGCTACTCTACGAGCAACGCCGCACACTGCACGTCACTATACTCGTAGTGTCCACTTCGCACAAGTACGACCATTGTGGCAGCAAACTGCGACAAGTATCGGTTCTTTAACTAATTTAGTGTACTTATAAAGCCCTACCGTCACCACGTGTGCCACTTGTAATAGCGACGAGCACGCCCTGCATAGCTATTACCTGCACCGGCACTGCTGACCGATGGCTTAGTGGCAATAGTTATAAGGTGACAGCGGACTGAAGCGTTGCGTCGTAAGCAGTGGTTCACTCGCAAGGCACTTCAGAAGTGGCAAGGGCGCTTTGGAGGCGGCACATCTGGCCGGTTTTTCAGGAAGCTGCACGCACTGTTCAGATGATTAAATGTTGCTTGTATATAAGCTCATCCAAACAGAGATTTGGTCTAAAAGTAAAACGGTCCCTTATTTTTCTTTTTTTCGTATTCGCTCTCTAGCGGCGTTGTTGTACAGCACCACCGAAAAGTCGGTGAAGCATAATGCGTTGTTTGCTTCTTTTTAACTTCAGTGTTTCGTATGTTTTCACTGTGACTGCATTTGTGGAAATGGAGAACTGTAAACAGCGTGTCTCCATAGGTCTAAATCATTCTTCTTCGATGCTTTATCAACATATTGCTGTATACTTGCAATGCCAAAGCGTTGCTTGCAGTGCATCAGCAAATGTCATTGCAATGATTCATTTTTATGGCATGTGAACTAGTGTTTCATGCAAAAAAGAAAAAAAAAGTTCTTCAGAGCCTTGCAAGAAGAATGATGCACATGACAGAGGTTAAAGACAGATACCACAAGTGTGCGGTGTATGTGTGTCTTCCCTGAACCTGTCATTTTTTTTATGCATGAAGCACCAGTTTTTGTAGAGCTCTAAATTTTGTGACGTATGAACATATTGCTTCTTTTCTTTACTTTTATCTTGCTTTTGTACTGAACAGGTGCATCATATGAAGTGGGGGGCTTGTTTTCTGTTATGTTGAAGCGCAAATATGAAGTACCCGGCTGTGTGTTTTGAAAGCTGTAAAATAACAATCATTTTGGTTTCTTTCAGCCCTGGGGATGTACTGGTGAAGTGCACGTGCTATTGCAGCCAGAGACAGACATCAAAACCTTACACTGTGCAAATTAAGTTAGATGCTTTTGGAACTGTGAAGTCTGCGGGATGTCACTGTGCAGCAGGCTTGAGTGGGGCATGCAGTCATAGAGTTGCGTCGTCAAGCTTCTTGCAATGTTGAAGGTGACGGTCCCACTCCAGTGTACTTTCTTTTTGAGCCACCAGAAGACGCCACCAAGTCACGTTTGGAAAAAAGACAAAATGCGCTCTCCGCCGTCTCAGCACGCGACGGCGAAGAGCCTGTCCCTGCTGCAACTAGTCAATTCTTTTCAGAGGCACTGTTGCTTCCAATATCTCCTTTGAAACGTTTCTAATGTGTGTGACGCCCCCCCTTCTCCCCCCCCAAAAAAAAGCACGGCCCAGAAAGCCTTTGCACTCCCGTGCAACTGTCCAGAAAAGAGGCGTCTCTCTCTCTCTCTCCTGGAAATGTATGACCAGAGTCCTTCGACTTCGCAGCTCCTGTAGACATCTCCGGGCCGTCGCCGTCGATCAGACGCCTCGCTGATCGTCTTCCTCGCCAATGCTTCCTTCCTCTCGGAGAACACCGGTTTCTCCCAGTTAGGCCTAACTGTCGGCCTCTCCTCAGTACCACCGACTCGAACTGTCGACGTGGCTCTGCGGTGATTGTTGGTGGGTCGTCGTCGTCTTGCCGAGCCGTGGTAGTGCCGCAGGTGCCACGAGAACTGCGTGATGAGGCTGCCGCAAGCCCGGGACGCCACGCTCGGTAGACCCCGAAGTCGACGGCCACCCTCCCGGGGCATGCACAACGCTGCCTCCAGAACTCAGCCCTGCTGTTCCCGTCGCGGACGCGACGCTGGCCTGCACCACCTTGCTCCTCAAATACCCCACCGAACAATGACCAACTCTTCTTCCGTGGTCTCTCTCCTTGGCTCGGGTCGCGTGGCACGCGCCTTTCTCCGGCCAATGGCTTGCGTCGACGTGGCGGGGTTGCACACCATCGGGTACTTTTCCATTCCCCGCACACCATCGACGCCTTGCGCTGTCCGGCGCGCGCCCCGTGCCCCTTTACTCATGACACATATAGCGCAAATTGTGCACGTGTTGTCAAACTATTTCATGCAGTCAAAGCTTTATTTCTGCTACCTCTCCGCTAAATCAGTCGCCGTGCACTGCAACAAGCAAATTGCAGTCACATCAATGATTTTCGAGGATACAATGATCATTCACAAAGCAGATGTGTAACCGTCATGAGTGTATAATTATTACGCTCGCAAATACATCTTTCACCGAGAAGACGACATACTGAAAATCGTGTTTCCAAACTTCAGAAGGCGTCGGATCGCGTGACGTTTGTTTTGCTGAGCGCGGCTGGGAATGCTACAGCTCACATAGCCATCCGCACTTGTCACTGCAGTCGGGGGAATATGGCTCACTAACTGACGGCTTGCGAAATAGTTACTGCGCATATGCGAGCAAGTTTGTTGTCCACACGAAAGCCGAGCAGACGAATAATTTTTTTCCCATTCGCCACTAATCCCTGCCTTTCCTTTCTTTCGTTTTCTTCTTTCTCTAGGTGGAAGAGGAAACTTGCAATGAGGCGTGACATTCCTGAAGTACGTTTTGAGAAGCCATGGTGCTGATCCTGCGCCTTCGCTGGAATGTGGATGGGTCAACACGCTTAGAGCGAGAAAAGCAGTCAGGGAAGGAGAAGTTTTACAGGTGTTTGCAAAGTGGACGCCAGGGGCAACACCCTCTATGACGAAGTTGCTTTGTCAACGCTTTCGGGAAACGCTGCTGTGGAAATGTGCCTGTTGAAGGTGGAAATCGAACCCACGTCCACGAGATAAACCGTGCGACACATAACCCGCTAAGGTGTTCCATACACGGCGGGTCAAAGCGAGCGTATCCTGCGAAATTGCCGCTTGTAGCCTGATCTAGCAATCTGATAGAACAAGCACGGTTGAACGTGATGGGTTACTTTCATGACAGGCACACTTGCCTCGCCATTGTTGTTCCTCGTCCGAATGCTGATGACGCATAAATGAAGGGAAGTCCGCAGCAAAGGCATTCGAGTGATATACATCTGACTGACGTGGAGGTCTACAGCTTAAGGGGGGATGCTACACTTTTCATAAACTTTTTTATTTTCCAGAGTACCTTGGTGAAATTTGTACAGTTAATGTAGTTTTTACTGCTGATTTCAAAAATGTAATTATTTTTTTGCTGAGACAAATAGTTTTCAAGATATCTCGAACTACTACTTCATCAATTAAGGCCTAATTAGCTAATTTACCACACCTTGCATAGCAATGTACAACCCACAGAATCCGTTCAGGATGTTCATACTGTGTCGTAATGTATATATGATTGTTCTAAGCCATTTCGAAGCAAAGTTGTGGGATGTTGAACATGACGTGAAAAATGCCCTCATTGACATTTTAAACAAAAGCTCCATGTAGAAAATTTTCTGAAAAAGTTATTTGAACCAAACTTACTTTATGACACATCCCATTGATTTATCTTTGAAGCAAAAAAAAAATCATAGTGATAACCCAAGTAGAACAAGAGATATTGCTTCTCCATAACGGGAAGCGCATGAAAATTGTTGTTTTGAGAAATCGAGAAAAAACGTTGGCACACATTTTTATTACAGAAGATGTGACCAAACCACCTCAAAATGCACCAGAAGCATAGTCCGAATGCATCCTACGCTCATGCCTCCTCTTGACTAGCTTCTGGAGTTCCAGTGAGGCTGTTCTTTTCTTTGTGGAGCTCATGCTGCGCCGGTGGTCTTTTTCTCTGGCCCTCCTGGAGCCGGTGCCTGTTGCATTCATGTCCATTTCATCCAGAATCGCTGTTGCTGAGTGCAGATTGCCTGTGTTGAAGCGCAGCACTGCTTCTGCTACGGCGGCTTCAACAGCGAACAGGGATGCATGATGCTCTTTGGCGGCCAAACTCCAGATCACCGAGTGCAGGCTCTCATTGGAGTTCTGCGTCTTGCCTCGCTGGCACCTCTCAAGCAAGGCCTTTTCGGAAAGCCGGGTATAAACCGGCAGCAGTGCCTCGGCCACCTCCTTCGGTAGATTGTAGGCGTGCTTCGGGTCAGGCTGTCCCTTCGCTTTTGCGGCATTGTGCCGACACCACGAACTTTCACCAGCTGGGCACAAACTGTGGTCCGAGCATTCATCAGTGGAGGTGACGTGGCGGTACGTGGCCATCACAGCCTTTTGCATCTCCCCCACGTCACCTTCATGTGATTTCAGTGCTCTGCCTTAATATCTGCTCAGCCTGGTAATCAGCTCACCTGTCAGCCTGCCTTTCCCGCCAAGGCCTCTTTTTCCCTCAGACTTCTGCTTCTGCAGCAGGTTACGCAAAGCGGTGCCCATCCGTTTTTGGACGTGATTAGTGCAGTCTTCTTTCTGCACTTCCACATAACCATACACTTTGGCCTCTTGTAAGGCCGAAAACGTCCTACTGTCGCCATCACACAGCACAGTTGTGTAGCGCAGGCCATGGCGTTCAAGCGACCTCTGAAAAAGAATAAGGGCCGCTTCCACTTCCATCTGCCCCGCTTTGCTGTTCGTGTTTTTTTGGCATTTGTGGTTTGCCCTCCACTCTTCGTAGCCATCGCTACTAGGCTTTGGGCCCACCTCGCAGCCGAGGCAAAAGTTAGAACGACGTAGTCCAACACATAGCCACTAAACAGTTCAATCACAGAGCCGACGCCGATGTGAGAAGAGTGGCCTCGCGTCATCCACGTGCCATCGTAGCTTACGGCAATATTTCCCCTGTGGCCAAAGCACAAGTCATCGTAGATCGCCGTGACTTCGTTCGCGCATTCGCTCATAGCGGACTCCGCCGCTCGCGTTGCAGCGGGTGCCAACGTATTCTTCAAATGCCACTGGTATGTTTTGTGGTGCATACCGCGGTGCGAGATGCCCATTGTCGCGAAAATGTCATTCATTTTCGTTTGACCGTTGCCGGTAGCCACCATCGCCCTCGCCGCAAGGAGGTTTATTTGAAACGCACTGCACGTTTTTGTGTTGTCCGCGCGCGGCGAAGTCCATTTATTAGCGATCACGCCGCACGTTTCGCAGTGCACTGATACCTTGACAGCAAGTCCGTAGTCACGATCCCCTCGGACGATCGTAGCCGGTCCGTGGCAGACTTTACAGCACACGACGCCCATTATCGAGTTCAACACATCGAGGTGCATAACTAAGTAAGGGGCGGCGTGGTCCGAGTCGAGCGTCGATGCCTCGCTGCAACTCTCGGTGAAGGAATCGATTTTCCGCGCTGTTGCCGGCGCCGATGAAAGCCGCTCGAGCGTTTCTTTCTCACGGGCACGATTTTCTTCGACTTCGGCCTCTGTCAACACCTTGGCGTCGACACGTAGTCGTCCGGAGTCCGCTGCAGCACTGGTTCTGCCGTCATCGCTGTCGGAGGCAACGCGCTCAGTCGCACCGCTGCTGAACGGCCGCGGAGCGTCAACGCATCGTTCCTCGGAGTAGACCAAGGGCTCCGACGACTTCGCAGCCTTCCTCCCGCGACCCTTACGTTTCCGCCGACCAAATGCGTGCACGGTGCGATACTTCTTTGCGCTTCCAGGCATGGCGATACGATCAACACTGGCAGACTGCGTTATCCGATTCCGAGGCGTCACAGCGGTAACCCTTTCAAAATGGCGTCGGGCCGCGCACGCAGCGGGCTTGCAGCCAACCGGAAAGCGCTATTCTGGTCACGTGCGCAGTTTAGCCAATGGCAATGAGCGCTGCCGTTCGTCTTTGAGGCCCTGTATTTCGAGCCGAGCAGACACGCAAGGTTGCTTACCGAATAAAAAAAACAGCTGAAAACGCGCTCTTTCAAACAAGACTAAAATGGCGCTGATCGAGCGCCTAGTTTCCGAGTATCGAAGAGCCGAAACCAGCGCTGTTTTCCCTCAATTTAAAGGGCCAGACGCACGGTTTCGGTTTTTTAAAGTCGGATAATGATAAAAGGTGGTGGTTTTCAGCTACGAAAATTTGTAAATAGGTGCGCAATGATGTTGAGAACAAGAATAGAAGGTCTGCGAAAACTCGATTTTTTGGCCGATTTTCGGTCCCGAAGCGCCGCGTCCCCCCTTAACTGTGTTTAATTAAATAAATATGCAGCAAGTACAAAACAGTGTTCTTATCATTCCTTTAGGTGGGCTTCGTCTCTACGTACAAATTCAGCCACAGAACTTCAGTAGCTTTCCATGAAAATGGGCCAAGGTAGGTCCCTATATTGAGAATATTGTCAAATTTAGATGAATATAATTTAAGAAGTAGCATGTGCACATCCATAGAATTGAGCATTCAGAAGGAAAATCTTATGCTCTACATACACCCCGAAAATGAATTTTCTCTCGCGAATAGTTACTGGACAGTCTGCTGCGAAAGATCGGGGACTACTGTAGTTTGTCTCGTATTTGTGCTGTTTTTGCGGTGTATTCATGCCAACTAGCCCACATTTAACCACACTTCTGGAAAACTATACGTTTGACAAAAAAAGAAAGAAAAAAAACGAGGTGATATTCACAGCATACTTCGCCCACGCATGTGTGCTCAGTTCGCTCGTATCGCACGGGCACTGTCCCTTTGTCTGCCTTTGATCTGTCGCCGCACACGCCTCGCTTTTTCGTGGTTGCCCAAGAGGGACCTCAGACACAGCAGTCACAAGCACAAGCACACACACAAACGGGACGTCCCGAGAATTCGGCCTTTCTTTTCGCCTGAAGACATTTGCCCGATCTGTAGAAGGTATTTTCAACGGAGGGAAGGGTCACCTTCTTTCTGAGCTGTTGCACGGGAGTACAAAAGCCGAGGTTGCAGTCTCGGCAGTGCATTTTTGGGGGGTCACGCATATTAAAAACAGTCCAGGTGAGATCGCGGCGTGCAGAAGCCTTCATTGGCAATGTGCATACTGCTACACGCCATGCTATCCTGTCAAACAAACGCAGAGGGGAGATAAAAAGAAAAGACTTACAGATGGTGGTGTGTGGTTTGAAGTTGGAAAAGACAATTTCCCCCGAGGTAAAATTTTTTTGCACGCCACACTCTGAGAGGCGGGAAACTTTCAAATTCAACGCTTTTGTTTTGTCCGTCCAGGTGGCGCTAGAGGAAGTTTTCCGTTGTAGTGATAGAAATAATGTAGATTTCGCAGCATTCCTGCAGTATTTGTGTGATTCGTGTGTATAATTATATCAGGAGACCGGAACTGCTATATTTTAAGCTACAGATGCTCAGACTTCAGCGCTGATTGAAGATTACACCAGTTTTGTTGACGTTTGCAGCATGGAAAATTAGAATAGTTTACGAGCCTCGTATCGCATTTCTGCTAGCTTTATTGAAAAATCATACGTTGAGGAAATAGATCGGGGACTCTAGTTTCTCTACATGAAAATTCAGCCACAGAACTTCAGTAGCTTTCCACGAAAATGGGCCAAGGTATGTCCTTATGTTGAGAATATTGCCAAATTTAGATTATTATAATTTAAAAAGTAGCATGTGCACATCGATGAAATTGAGCATTCAGACGGAAAACCTTACGCTCTACATACGCCCCAAAAATGAACTTTCTCTAGCGAATAGTTACTGGACAGTCTGTTGCGAAAGTTACTAAATTTGGCGGTTTTTAAAAGCTAAGCAACAAGAAAGCTGAAGTCCAACATGAATTTGCTACGTTGAGGAAACAGGTAAATATGTCTTGAAAGTGCCACGCAAAGAACAGTGCTGTAACTGTAGCAGATTCTTCAAAAAATGGTCATTGCTGAGGCACAGTCAGCCCAAACCGTGTAACTTGCGCTTATTCTTGGCTATCCATCTCTAAATACTAATGGGCGACTCATTTTTAATAAAATTATTTGAAATGTACAAAGACCAAGCTTTTCAATGATATACAAGTCACTTATATAAAACACGGAGAACAGCTGCCGCGTCATGGAAAAGTGACAAAAACGGTGTGTTCGTGCCGCCGGAGTGAGACCGCCGCCTTAAAGGGACACTAAAGGCAAATAACAATTTATGTCAGAGTGAAAGCCCAATGTATGACAACTTCTAAAACGGCAATATTATCAACAGCAGTGCCCTACTTACCGAGAAGTTAAGCTAAATGTATCACATGATGAGCGCCACGAGTGGGACATTTTCGAAGTGATCCCGATGACGTATGGAAGTCGGCCTACAATAAATCACTAGTAATCAAACTAGCAGCAGTAAAAAAAGAACATTCCGAGCATCAAAAGACGTAATAAAATGCTGTTTGTTCGTTTCCGCTTGATTCAAGGAAAACAAAACCTCCGTGGCGTTGCCATGGGGAACTGCGCGCGTGGTTCAAAGGTTCCGTTTTCGCCGAACTGCGCCTCGCCCGTCTCAGTGGTAGTTTCGGGATCGCGTACTGCCGTGCGTGTTTTGCGCGCTCGTGAAAGTCGCTCTGACAGAAAGTTCGACAAAATGCCGCATGCGTGTGATATTGCCGGATGCCCGAATGGTGCACAACGCCAGTGCTGCAGCAAGGAAACCGGTGTGTCTTTTCACTGGGTGCCGCGGAATGAACCCTTACGCTCGAAGTGGCTTAGTGTCATGCCATTGCGCCAGTGTGCTAAACAGTCAAAACCTCTGCGTGTGTGCTCGCTGCACTTTCGTACTGAGGATTACGAGACCAACCGCAACTTGGTGAAGGCTTTGAATGTGCCCATCCGAGCAAGTCTTTGCCGCAGCGCCGTTGTTGCTACTGTGGGTCCCGCTACTTCCGCTCGGCTGCTACTAGTGTCGGCGGCCGCGCAGTAAAAGCAGGCAACGTTGGGCACGGCAGCAGTGACGTATGAGAGTCGTATTTTCAGGCGGGAGATTTGAAGCGCGCTAACGCGATGCGGACCACTAAAAACGTGATTTTTTTTTCAAAATAAGCACTTCCTTGGCACAAAAGCAGCACTACGAGGTTTCTGGACCGCTATTTCAACAATCAACGTCGATTTAATATTTGCCTTTAGTGTCCCTTTAAGGAAAGCAACTACAAAGATCCTCCCCCTGAAGTCGCTTGTACCGAACTGCCACAGCAATGGCGGCGTCCCAGGAGCAGCCCACTTGCGCCACTGCCACTAAACTTTGTTGTCTGGAGGAGTGTGCACCCAGGTGGGCTTTCAGAGCCCATAAGCAGACGTGCATATGATGCAAGAAAAGATGTGCCTCCATTTCAAGCCATTGTCAAAAGAACAAATACTCTCGGTGGTGAACTTGCAGAGGTGATTCCATCAGCTTTCTGTCATCAACTTTCTCAACAAGAGCGTGCCTACAGTGGTTTAGGAGCCATTCTCGCAATGGCTCTGTGTATCTGGCGTTAACTCTTTTTTTTTGTCAGTTTTGCTGCTTGAGTCTTCCTTGCATTTCACAATGTCCTGCTCATTATTCCTTTTATTGTCTCCTCTAGTACCCTGCCCATCTCCGGAGACCTCCAATGAAAAGATTCAATCAAAGCAACCCCATTTTGGCAAGCACCATGGACTCGGTGTTTGAAACTGATATTAATAAAAAAAGCTTTGCGTTTCACTGCGTGTTTATATTTTCATCTGGTATGGCAATTTACTGAGTTTTGCCGCACCGGGCCTTGTTCACACCTCTTTTGCGCGCAGACCATGCTTGCTGAGGCGCGCTCCCAGAGAGGGCGGAAGAAAAGAGTATTTTCCTCTCCTCAACCTCGCCTCCTCCTCCCGCCGTCGAGAGTCGAGACATCATGTCGCCACCCATGGTCGCCACACACTTCGTCATTCTACGTCATCGTGTCATGCCCTCTCATTGGCCGCCCGTGAAGCCGCTCTGGCGCCCTCGCTCCCTCTCCACCGAAGTCGCCGCCGATAACTGTGGAGTATAGTCAGTATAGTTTCAAGCGTTTCAAGTTGAATATCCTTTCTCCGTCTTTTCGGAATGTGCTTCTTGTTCGTCCTGCTATTTTTTCGTGTCAGAACTCCAGGACCTCATTGTCTTCCAGACAACCAACAGACGTGTCATTTTTAGCTTTCCGAGCGAAATGGTCTGCCATGGAAAGAAAACAGAAAGCTATCGGCTCCCTATCGCGTTGGCAAAAACATCGCCGACTTGATGCTGCAGTTGAGCCGTTTTTTCGCCAGACCGCCTCGGTGCAAATTATGAAAGTAACCTTTCAGCACAACACTCAACTAACGAAAGCGAAGATAATGCCTGCCTGGCTACAATCTGTGTTGAGGGTGATGAATGTGAAAGCGCGTCACCTGAACCCGTCGACAGGTCACCTGAACGAATTATACATGAGAGCGCCAGCTCATGCCCGTGTTCAAGTAACTTTGCTGTGAGGCCTGTAGAAAGATGTGCAGAAGGCGTCAAAACATATGCTTCGAAAATGTTCCGATTTGTCATAATTTCTGAAAGACATAGGGTAAGCTGTTGCACGCACATGCTTGGCTGACTTCATTGTGCCATTTGCGTGCAGGATGAAAATAAAGTTTTGAGTATTGCCGAAACCACGACACGATTGTGATGCACGCCGTTGTGGAGGAACTCGTTGATTTTGCTTGCCCGGGATTCTGAAACATACCTAAATTTAAGCACAACGTGTGGGCAACATCAACTGTTCAACTGCACTTTCCTTTGGCTGTTACAAGTTCTCTACTGTTAACTAGGTTTTGCTGTTGTGCTTGTGTGTGTTTGTGGTTGAAATTTCCAATGTATCTTATTTTCTGTACTCATAGGTGACCTCAACCCACTTGGTAAAAATGTTTAGCGCATAAGCAACACAAATCCGAAAAAAGACGGACAATGTGTGCACTAACTTTCAAAAAAAAAAACGCCAGGCCTGCGCGGAAAGCGCAGCACAGTCACAGCGAAAGCTGGAAGAGCGGCTTTTCTACAGCGCGTTATAAACTCTCCTGTGGCTACTAATACAGGTATATTAGCAACGTACCCACTACGCCACAAAGCGTAATTTTTGGGAAGTTTGGAAGCACCCAGCGCGACATTATTCGTTGTTCTGCGAAGAAGCGAGGTACCATATGTAAGCGATTATGTGCAGTTTGTTGATGCGGCGGTTGATGACGATGAATAATTATGGTTGCGCCCTTTGTAATGGGTTGGAAGCTTTAAACGACCCACTAGTTACGTAATGCATGTTGTGTGACGCCCGGTCGTTATTTAACTGTCCCACCACGCTTTATAACACACTTTAACCGGAGAAACGTAGAGCAAGAGAGAGAGAGAATTTACTTTATTGAGACCCTGAGGAAATGGATCATGGGAGCCTTATGGGCTTCCTTGGCAACCAACAGAAGTGCACTTGCGAGGAACCCACTATGCTATAAATCATTGTAATTTTTGAGAAGTAGGGCAGTAGGCACTGTGCCATTTTTCGTCATTTTACAGACAGCCGTGGTACCTGCTAAACGCATGTAAGGCAATATGCGTACTTCGTTGACGATGTGCGTGATGACGATGAAGAATTATGGCAGAGCTCTTTGTAATGGGTTGGAAGCATTCAACAACCTACTCGTTGCGCAATTCGCATTGTATGACGCCTGGTTACATAATTCGCGTTGTGCGACGCTTGGTGCTTATTTTACTCTTCTACCACGCTATATTGCATATGCTAATGTGGTTCCTTCCCGACATGAAGCCTGTATAGGACCTTTTTGCAAAGCAGTTTCAAGCACCGGCATGGCTCAGAGGTTGAATACTGGGCTCCCACGCAGAGGGCCCAGGTTCGAACCTCGTTCCATCCTGGAATTTTTTTCTTATTTAGTTTTTTTTCTTATTTCGAGCGATACTGGTTACGGACACCGGCGGCGGCGGCGGCGGCGGAGGCGGAGGCGGCGGACAACTACGGCACCAAAAACGGCCGGTGAAATGATCTCATAACAGCTTTCGCTGTAAAATGGTTTATTGCACACGAGGCACTTATAGAGAATGGGGTGGTGCCCTCAAGCTTAACCAAGGTGCCATGCAGAGAGATGTGTCTTCTTCCGCTTTATTTTAGCAAAACATACGGCATACTGATCACCTCGCGAACTACTCCATGTTCAAGGAAGTCAATGCTTCATTCAACAAGGACAGTCGAGGAGTGCTAACAAAATTGGTACCCCCTATTGCAATTCTTGCAGCTTCTATTATCAACTTCGTTAGTTCAACTCTATTAGCTGATAAAACATTTGTGTTCTGAAAGAAAGGTTCCCACTCACATGCTCTACACTGTAACGCCAGCCATCCATCGTGTTCACAAGATTACAATGCTGTCTTATAAATGCCATTGTATGTAGCACAACTAGACAGGACAACAGAAAGGTACAGACGAACACTGTTGTCCTGTCTAGCTGCGCTACTTACGATGGTATTTACTATGTCGAGACACTAACTCACACAACATTCGCTCACCTCTTTTAAAAATGCTCTCTTAACCTATCATTCCTGCAGTGGCCCATTTCCCAACATACTGCTTACCGCATGAAACAGGTATCTGATAAATGACAGCTTCTCTGCATTCCAGAAACTGTGTCCTATGTTGTTTCTTGCAGGCAGTCATCGTCTTTGGTGCTTGAGTGCCGATTCAGCAAATCAATTTCAGCTTGCATGGGGAGCTGGAAAAAACTACTTGCAGATTAGCACATGATGCCAACCTTTTTATTCTGTAATTGAATAGCGCAACAATTCAACGGGACACATAGCCCATTGGGAAGATTCAAACACAACACGTCACTCAAACAAAGGTGTTAGTTGCAGAGGGCCCGATTAGGAAGTACCGCTCCATTGTTCTAGACTGCCATTCCAACAGTGATGCTGCTCAAAAAGGAATAGCTGTTGTGCCACACTTGCACGAAATTTTGCACTACATAACAAGGTTGATGTCACTTGCTAATGTACAAATAGTTTTTCCGCTCCATGAAAGCTGAAATCGATTTGCAGAATCAACAGCCAAGCACCGAAGAAGACAACTGCTTGCCAGAAACAACATAGAATGCAGTTTGTGGAATGTGGAGGAACTGTCGCTTATCAGATACCTCTTTCCTGCAGTAAGCAGTATGTCGTGTAAACAAGCAGCTGCATGAATGATAGGTTAAGAGAGCATTGTAATCTTGTAAATAAAGCCAATGATGGGTGGCTTGCATTGTCCTGTAGAGCGTGTTGGTGTGAACCTTTCTTACAGAACTCAAAGGTTTTATCAACCAACATAGCTTAACTAACGAGATTGATAATACTATAAGCTGCCAATATCGCAAAGATCCGTACCACTTGTGTTAGTACTCTGTCTCTGTCCTTGTCAGATAAAGAATAGACTTTCTGGAATGTGCAGTAGTCTGTGAGTTTATGAGTGTTATGTATATCTAAAAATGAAATGGAAAAAGACAAATCTCTGTTCATCGCTTCTTAGTGCAGTGTGAGTGCACCGGCATTGTGCAACTGTTTGCCTCGTGTGCAATAAACCATTCTACTGAAAGTTAGTGCACATGTTGTGTCTCTCCATTTTTGTTCTTGTGTTGGTTATGCGAAAAAATTCTTAGCATGAGCTACCAACTAGTGCAAATTTTTCCCTAAACCAATGTCGCCCTGTGCTACGGTGTTTGTTGTCGTTTAACCAAACTAGCCTCTTATTTCGTTTTATTTGTTTCTTTGTTATGCTGGTGTAGGTGCATGCTTGACTGAAACATTTTCTAGGTTCATCGAGCCTTTTGTGGGCAGGATGAAATTAGAATTCCAGGTATTCCCAGAACCACAATAGTATTGACACACACCACTGCGGAGGAACTCTAAATTTTACCTACCCAAGATTCTTTAACATATCTAAATTTACTTCATTGAGGCAAAATAAGCCGTTGAACTACTCCTATTGGCATTTACAAATGTTTGATGATTTAGCAAAGTATTGCTGCTGTACGCATGTGTTTGCCAAGACAGCCTTCCGATTTCTGTTGTGCCGATACATGTCTAATTGACTGAGACACCTTGTACTTTACTGTGCCTTTTGCGTGCAGGTTCTTGAACAAAGTCATCAATTCCATTGCTCCAGCCTATGTCAAGTGACCAACATATTGTTTGAAATTGCTACAATAAAGGTTATGCATGACCAACAACATTTGCTGGAATTTCGCATTTACTTTTGGAAGCGCGGTATAACGCATTCCATAAAACACAAGTAATGAAAATGGGCCGACATCAAAATGCTTAGATGTGTTGAGCACAATGAATTAAGGCAATGTCATGTCTGAATAAATAGGGCTAACTAATTCTTTGGCCAGAAGAACACCAATTTTGCTCAGATAAAAAATTCTTGAACACAGGGTGTCGCTGGAGCCATTTCGACAAGCGGACTTTTCTTCAAGGCTGGAACTAGAAGACAAGTTAGTTTGTCAAAATGTTGGCTCCAGCAACATGCTAGTCAATTCGTTGTATCATGCCAGTATTTTGCAATCACTTTACCTATTACGCTTGACAGTGAACAGCTAAAACGTGTTTGCAAAAGGCTGGCATGATGCAACGAATTGACCAGGGCAAGCTCCTCAACAAGCTGGTTTGCATGAAAAATAAATGTCTAAAAAAGCTCTTAAAAAGATCTAGCAAGAAGTTTTTTAGAATTCTTGCAAGCAGTTTTCTAGACTTCTAATAACGTGGCGTTAGCACAGCTACAGGAAGTTTTCAAGCTGCTTACGTCTAAATAACATCTCAACTAAACTCCTAATATACTTTTGGAGTTTCCTTTCTAGATGTTTAGTAGAAGTTTTCTAGCTTTTCTTGTGTTTCGTGCGTTGGTCCCAGTCAAGGAGGATCTTTGTGTTCCAGTGGACCTGCTGTGCTGGATTGGGCAATCGCAGGCCTAGAGGGGGTTATGTTAAAAAGGACGAAGGATTATGAACCTTCTCGTTATATTAAGAGAATAGATAGTTCAAAACACTAAAGTGAGGGTTTTAGCCCTAGGAGACAACCAGGTAATTTCCATGGCATGGTCTTCCTCCTATAACAAGTAACTTGACAGACACTCGCACAACCAGTCTATCATGGCTACAATTCACAAGAAAGTGAAGTGCTTGGGTCTCAAGTTGTGCAGAAACGAACGAGGCAGCCGAGTCAACTGAAAATGTTAACTGCGTAAAGGATATGGTAGTGCGGACACTACCATTTTGCCACTGCAGCTGCGGCAAAACGCTGAATCTACCAGCGGCAGTCGCAGTTCCCCAGACGCTTTTTCTACCTGCTGCCACTCCAGAAAGCCACTGCAACCTGTATGACCACTTTGAGGTGCCCAAGACAAGTGCAGACAGCCAGCTCAAACACAATTTCAGTGACACTTGCAATGTGGCAAGTGCTTGTGTTTGGGGCCTTCACTTCGCCGACGGCTGAAGCCTTGGTCGCCTTGGACCTGCCTCCGATGAAAGTTGACGTCAGTACAAGCTTCTACGAGGACCATGCAACATGGACAGACAGCCTATATGGATCGCAGGCCGTTCAGCGCACGCTGCCATCATGTTCCGTGGCTTGCATTCGCAGTGACCAGTGTTTCACAGAAACATTGTTTCACGCTGCCACCATGATGTGCAATCCTCTTTGGCGACGAATGAATGTGAATTCGCATGAGAAAGACGGTAGAGCTGGCTAGCAGCTTTCCACTTGAACTGTAAGTGCTTTTCCTCGGCTAGTGTAAAATGCTGCACATATTACAAGTTAAAGGTTCAACGTTACTACCTAAAATATTATGCTTGGATGAAGCGTGAGGGGATGCAACATTTATACAAATTCTTTGTGGGAGAGAGAGCAATGGCTGTTGCCGGAGCCGATATTTTTTTCTTGCGATGTAACTGGCTAGGCAAGACAACAGTTTCATTTAGAATTGTTGCAGAAGCAGTCATTCGAGCAGCAAAATGTGGTCTACGTGTCAAGTTTATCGCATGTCATGGTGCGTCCAGAAAAAAAGATCACGTGGAAGACTTTCGTAATCACTGTGAAACTGTCAAAGACTGCGTGCAAAGTCCAGCACCCTGTGTGCGCAAGTCGCTGTCTGCATTTCATTTCAGATTTCCCCCATGTCATAAAATCTGTAACCACAATCAAGTCAGGTGAATTGGATTATCCTTTATATCGAACTATTTTCAAACATAACAATCCTTTAATGTCAAACACCAGCAGGGAAAGTTGGAAGTGAATACCTGAAAGCACTTCAAGTATGACTGCCGCAGCACTGTGGCTTTTAAAGCAATGTCACATCTAACGTCATCTGTTTGTCAACTAAACGAATGTGATAGAAAAAGGGTTAAACTTGCTTTGAAGTACCTCAGCATTGAGGTGCTAAGAGGACTATACATAAATGAATGAATAAATAAATAAGCAGGAAATGGAAACCGCCATGGTACTGAGTGAACGGTACTTAAATCTCAGTTTGTTGCATCCAGTTTGCTAGCGAGCTTGGTTTCAAGCACCATCGCATCACTCCCAGATGGCCAGAAGCTAACGGGGAAGCCGAACAATTCATGTGCACCATCAAGAAGTCTGTACTGACAAGTCGTGACAGCCATTTGGATTGGACCAATAAGCTCCAGTCATTCCTGCGGGCTTATCGGTCAACACCCCGTGGTTCTATGGGGAAATCACCGTTTGAACTTCTCTTTGGGAGACCCATGAGGAGTTTCCTTCCGACACTTGCTCTTGGAGCTCACAACTCAGCTGACTATGAAGCTAGACAAAGTGACACCTGAAGAAAAGCGTACAACTAATACATCAACACTCGCAGACACACCCGGTACAACCAGCTGCATGTTGGACAAGTCCTCTGCAAACAGGACAAGTTCACTTCATACTATGACCCACATCTGTACACAACCACCAAAGTAAGTGGCTCCCAAATCACAGCATTCACAAATGGAGTATCGATTTGTCGTAACTCAAGTTTCTTCAAAGACGCAAGCACAGTTCAAGTAAAACAACACAAGGACCAGACCAACATGCCAGGTCTGGATGACGCAGCTGAGCCAAGTAACAGCGACCTTTTAAGCCATAGCGCAGTTGTTCTCGACCAAGCCATACCAATACCCCCAAGACACAGTGGTAACCTCAACGAACCAGGCAACAACCAGGTCACCTGAAAAACTGTGTTGTTTAAACAAAAGTGAACACTTCATTTTAGTTTCCCCGGGGAGATGATGTAGTGCCATGCATAGTGTTTGTTGAAATGTAGAAAGGCAACACTGTGCTTAGCAGGAAGGCTTCCTATAAGGCTGCAATTTAGTAAAAATTTATAGCTGTGTACATTC
This sequence comes from Rhipicephalus sanguineus, assembly GCF_013339695.2. Classification (NCBI taxonomy): domain Eukaryota; kingdom Metazoa; phylum Arthropoda; class Arachnida; order Ixodida; family Ixodidae; genus Rhipicephalus; species Rhipicephalus sanguineus. Next base: position 97,903,371 of record NC_051183.1, read on the forward strand.
CCGGCCCAATCGGCCTTAATCAGCCACGTTACTAAAACGATAGCACGCTGAAATCTGTCATTGTTCTCGTTCGGTCATCTATCTGGCCCACGACGCCCTCGCCAATCCTGGAGTCCACTATGCTGCAACATACATCCTTCATCGCCAGTGCATGCAGGTCATCGTACCTGACACTCAACTTTTAGGCCCGTTAGGCCTAACGTCTTCTTTGGCTCCTTCTCTGGCATGGCGTTCCACCGCTGACGTGGCACTCTGGCGATTGCCTTCAGCGACTTGTTTCTGAAGGGGCCTTGCATCAGGAACGCTCGTACTTGCTGTGCGCGGTAGCCGCATCACCAAGCAGTCTCACTCGAACGTCATCGAGTTTGTTGGCCACACCTCGGAATGCAAGTGTAACAGACTGCCGAGTCAAGCGCCTGTCGCTCCCATTGCCAATGCGTCTGCTGGCGATGCAACCTGCCATTGCTGAGCCCACGCAGACAATGCCCGCTTAGTTGTGTTTTTCCTTTACGGCTCGGTTCACATGCCTCGAGCTATCTAAAATTTTCCAAGCACATGCTCAAGCCAATTCAAGCACCTTGAAATGAAGCAACGATTATTGATGTGCAGTAGCTGTCCGGGTTAGCAATCGATCATATAGGTACAGCTATTTCAACAAGCAAAAGAATTACCTTTGCGATATAAAAACAATTTCACAACATAGTTGTGCTGATTTGCAGTTTCATTTCGTGTGAACTGACAGCAGGTGGCATCTTTACGTGAAAATGCGAGCAGCAGCCATACAAAATCTTCTCGAGCAGCATATGGGAGAGGTGTAGACACGGAACTGAGCGTGCAAATGTATGCTCAGGTTCATGTCATGCTCGCAGGTTGCCACCCAGCAAGCCTTCGCCGATATTGGTTGTGGTAGGGTATGTATGTTCAAGTACACTCCTGGCATATTGTTTCTAATTGCTCTTTTTTTCTTTTGCAGTACCACTGTGGGCAATGGATTTTGCACTGCGAGCCAAGAAGCGCAAAAAATGATGGCTCAAAAGAAGCCACCTTTAGTGGCAAAGGACATGGCCCAAGCCATATGGGGCCACGAGGCTCTTGCAAATCGAACTTATGGAGGTAAGGTGGCACCAAAAGACTACAAGAATCCAGACGCCACAGTGAGGAAACAGATGAGTCCCGAAAGGATGGCTCTGATCGTCAGTAAGTATAGTATTGCTGTACTGAAGTGCAATGAGCTTTATGTTTTTTTATTTAATATTGTCGGCTTTCTTTTTAGAAACGATGACACATTGGGGTGCTCAAAATGACGTGCGTGAAGGCAACGAATGAAAACATGTCGACAATCCTGTCACAAAAAATACAAGATGTCAGGAAGACCATGAAGAGGTCGACGGCAGAAACATGAGACTTTATTAAACATTCAGAACATTGTCACTTCATTGTTATTAAATGCGTAAGTTCGGTTGCAGCAATGCCACGTTGCAAGTGGTGCAGCTCACCGAGTGGGAAAACTTGCCAAGTGATCCCACCTGCCATGTGGTCCCTGTTCGATAAACTTGCCAAGTGATCTCACCTGCCATGTGGTCCCTGTTCGATAAACCACTTCAAGTGGTCCTACCTGCCAAGTGGTCCCTGTTCGATAAACCACTTCAAGAGGTCCCACCTGCAAAGTGGTCCCCGTTCGATAAACCACTTCAAATGGCCCCACTTGCCAACACGTCCCTGTTTGATAAACCCCTTCAAGTGGTCCCACCTGCAAAGTGGTCCCCGTTCGATAAACCACTTCAAGTGGCCCCACTTGCCAAGTCGTCCCTGTTTGATAAACCCCTTCAAGTGGTCCCACCTGCAAAGTGGTCCCTGTTCGATAAACAACTTCAAGTGGTCCCACTTGCCAAGTGGTCCCTGTTCGATAAACCGCTTCAAGTGGTCCCACCTGCAATGTGGTCCCTGCTCGATAAACCACTTCAACTGGTCCCACTTGCAGCAAATTCATGCCTGGGCAGGCATTTCACATCGGAGGCTCCACCCCAGGATATACATGGCCCATCTGAAAAAAAAGATTTCTGGCCGGCCGCAGAAGCAGCTGCAGCAAGTGCAGATGGTGTGGCTGCTGTGTGCAGGACATGTGAAGGCAGTATAAGTCAGCATTACCAAAAAATGTGACTAGTATTTATGACTGCATGTGGATGACGCGGGGTCCCCTGTCTCGTATCGGTGTAGGAAATGACAGATTTATATGGGCTTAATTCTGCATAAATTGACTCCGCGGGTGTGTTCTAGGGCCAAAGTAAAGTGAGGCAGGATACAGCCGGTGAAAGCCGACCACAGGTCGGCAAACTCACTCATGAGTACACTCACTCAGACTCAGATTGAGCCATGAGTCTGAGTGAGTAATATTTTGTGAGCTTGTGTCTGAGTGAGTCCGGCTGAGAAAAATTTTAGTGAGTCGGAGTCGGAGTGAGCCCTAAGTGCAGAATATATTTCTTGAGCGAGTCTGAGTGATCTACACAATTTTTTTGCCTACCCATAGTTCTATCTACACAACTTCAGCATTACTATCAGCCTTATGTAAGCTCACGTTTATACTCCCGCCGACTCACATATACTTCAAAGCACTAGCGTTCATACGCCAGCTCAATATTTATTAATCATAGGTGTGATTTACGCAGAAGGGGGAAGAGGGGGGGGGTTGACCTCCCTCCCGCAAACTCTGTTACAGGAAGTTTTTGATAAAAGTATCTGATGTGAGTCATCTCTTTCAATAAAAATGTCCTTACTGGATTGCAACCATTGATAACTCAAATCAGATGGTTTCTTGCGTCCAGGAGCTATCCAGGACCCGCCTCAAGAGAACATGCTTTGCTTCTATAGCGACGACCCTAACGTTATGAAGTGTTTAAAAAAAAGCTCAAGCAGGATGTGAACCCGACGCTGCTCAACATTGGAGAGTGCAGTTTGCACAAGTTCATAATGGTTTTGCCAAGGGGATTGATGCGCTTGGTAGCAACGTGGAGTCAACTTTGTTGGACGCTTACCACTTTCCTTATCCATAGAAAAATTTCTTATCCAGAGAAGCACAAGTTTTCAACTGTTGCTACAGCATGGGGACCAGACCTGTGCGTTGCCGCCTGTTTTCCTCTCGCCACTCTGCACCGCCCAAGTCTCAAAGGGATCACGATGACGACGTGCAATAATTGCTCCTTGCCACCGTTGGTCTTTTCTTTTAATTCGAACGAGGAATGTGAACATAAAATACATCACTTTACAGGAAGTTGCCGTATCTCTCTCCGCCAGAAATCTCCGAAGTATTGCATGACCTCAATGCGACAGCGTCGTCCAGCATTAAAGGCGACGACCCTACTCGCATGCATGGTACATTGGCCATGTTTGAAAGCCTGCTGCAAAACCAAGCTTCACACTTGAACGACGTGATGCTGGTTTCCGCCCAGTAGAGCAAGGTGCAGGAGCTTGGAGATTTCCTTAAATGCTTCGGCATCACTGTGGAAATACTTTCTAAAAAAAAGACCTCACAATATTTTTGCTTCTGCTGCTTCCTAGCGAGATAAAGGACTGGCTTACTGTGAGCACCGAGGACCAGCCAAGTGCTGAGGTGCACGAGGGAAAGAATGCACAACTGAGCACCACTTCCCAGTAAATGAGCACATCATTATGCCGCCCTCCTGGATCCAGGGTTCCAGAACTTGAACCTGGTGGAGAACTACCTTAAGGCAAACGGAATGAGAAGTTTGGAGTTCCTCACTGGCCAAGTTGACAAACGTCAAGAGCAAAAGATGTTCAGTATCAATGCGCTGCGATTGACAACAGCAGAACACCTCGCGATCCTCGCAAAACGACATTTGTAATCCATTTCGGAATGGGATAGCCAGCTGGCGTAGGAGTGCCATATCCTTTTCGGTCCGAAGCGCTCGGAGTCGTCAAACGTCTCGAGGTATCGGTCCGCAATGCAAACAAAACTAACACGTCTGTCCTGCCCCGCGAAAAAGGTGTTCCGTGTGCCTGAAACAAGAACGCCGAGTGAACGGGGGTCTTCAATTGCGAGATTAATCATACGGGAGAGAAAGGCAAGCTTTCATCCAGCAACCATTGAGAAGCTCGTTGTCTGCAAGGGTTGTGTTAAGAGCCCCACCACCACTGCCATTCAAACCGATGCCCTTGCAGAGGTTGTGTTCTGCAGAGCTGCAAAGATAAAACTTCCAGACAGGAGGTATGTATGGCGTATGTATGCCACAATCGTGAGACTACACCTTGTTTTAAAGTATGGAGCGCTTTATATTTGCTTATGCTAGTTAGCTCAGTCTCACGTATGCGTGGTACGCTATGAATGGTGTTTTTTCCTTGCGCTAGAGCATCAGTCTTTGACCTACGACAGTATGCATTGACAAATAAAATAGGTAAACAAATATCTCGATGCATCTGTACTAAAACTTTATTCCTTTCATTTTTACCCCTTACACAGATAAATATACAAGTAAAGATGGTGAACGAGGTGACGGAGTATTTGAATCTTCCAACAAACTCTTCACAGCGGAGACAATGCGGCTCTCCAAAAAAAAAAAAGCGAGCCCACTGCCACGGTTCGGCATATATATATTTTTTTCTAATTCAAAGGACTACATCTCCCCTCCACCCCTCCCCCCTTCCCCTTCCGCGGCACGCCACAGTCGAAGGTGGAAACAGCAGCGTGCCACAGCCAGCCACTTCTAACCGGTGCACAGGTGGGGTCAGACACTTGAGACAGATGCAATTACTTACGCGCAAGAAATGCTGAAAACTAACCAGGACTTCACACGCTTTCTTTTTAGATTGATAAATTGTGCTCTAAGAACTCTAATGTCATTAATTTCACTGCCATATGTTTATTAATACAGGAGAAAATCAAGGACAAGGTATCCTTTCAAATTTCGCGCTGAAATCATTATATGTGACGTCACGAGTTTTAAAGTGTATTCTTATTTTAGCAGCATTCACTGAATGAATTTTCCTGAAACGTGGTATGTTAGGTCTGTGTCCCACTCAGAAGGACAATGTACAACACTTTTACCAATCGGGAACTACGTACGACCTAGTAGACGCCGTCAAAATCGATGACATCACAACGATTGGTGTGGCGTCACTTCCCACATTTTCTTCGCGTGCATTTTCTCGCCTACCAAACAACTTTTCGCGGTAAGAGTGGCATTTTCAGTGTTGTGAAACTAATATACTAATACTCAAAAAACTCTGTTTACTCTCTTTAGTGTCCCTTTAAGTCCTGAACACCCGCACCTTGCAGCAACACCACATGCATCTGCGCGTTGTACGTGCTGTGGCAAAGGTGTTGCAGAAGCGAAGTGCCCGTATTCACTTAGCACAAAGTGGGATACCGAAGGTAGCCGCTGACAGCTGAAACTTTTGCCTACAAATAGGTAACTATGGAGTCCTGCAATTGAAACAAACTCACCAGTACTTTTTAAGGTACAAGCCTAGATGGCCGTTTGTATAAGCAGGCCGTTGTACTGCTGGCCTGACTGCTAGGTCCATTAGGCCTAACGTTGTCGCCGGCTCATTCACACGGTGCGGTGTTCCACCACTGCCGTGGCACTCTGGGGATTGCCTTCGGCAGCTCACAGCAGAAGGGGTCCGCAAAAACGGTCAAGCAGGCCCTTCAAAATAAGTTTTCGTGCAGCAAAACCGGTTACGCAACCCTGAGAAAGCTGGGCTACCCTTTGCCGGCCAAGAAAACCCTTTCACATCACCTTCAGGGCTTCAAGTTTCTTCCCAGAATTTCGACAGAAGTCATCAATGTTCTCAAAATGAAAGTAGAGAATATGCACGATTCTGAAAAGGACTGTGCCTTGTTCTAGCACAAGATGGACGTCACTCGTGGCAACAAGCTCAATGACGCTGAGGATGTAGTATTGGGGGGGGGGTGCCAGAAAAGAGAGGCGAACTTGACCACCACGCATTGGTGTTCATGGCAGGAGGTCTCAATATGAGATTGAAAGAAGTCGTCACCGACGGCTTTACTGGAAACATGCAGAGGGTCGTATCCTCAACGACTATGCTGTGATAGTGCAGCCCCGCGCCAACATTCTTCCAAGAATCCGCATGGTCACTTGCGATATAGGCACTTCAAATAGGGTTATGTAGCGTGAAGTCGGATTCTCCAGCCACAAGAATTCCAGTAGTTCAGTACCTGACCCCTGCCTGAAAGACAATTGTTTTTCGTCGCAGATGCTGTACACGTGCTGAAGAACATCAAGTCACAGTTTCTCGCATCGGAAGTGTTTATTCTCAGTGATGCAACAGTATTCCGGCACAACCTGCCATCAAAAGAAGCAAAAGTGGACCATGTGCGCAGTGTAATACAGCATGATGCGGATCGAAAGTTTAAAGTCTCCCTGAGGCTCTCAGAGTTGCACATTGCGCGAGGCCATTTCACCAAAACGAAAATGCGAGTTGCTGTCTGCTTCTTCGGAGAAGCTCTCTGTGCTATTCGGTACCTAATAATAAAAAAAAGCTAACAGAGCCAGAGGCAGAGAGAACCGCATGATTTCTAGAGTTGGTATTCGGCTGGTACATCCTAATATCTTCCCGCCACTGGTCACTTGCTCTCAGCCTTCAAGACATGAAAGGTACCATGAAGCAATCAAGCTCCTCAGCTGATTGGCCCTTGAAGTTGTTCAAGGAACGAAGTTGAGAAGTATGGCGCAGTGAAAGTCCTCAGAGACAGGTTTTTTGATGACAACAACAGTCGTTCTTCGTCTCCAAGACATTCTCTTACGCAGTGAAGGATTTTTCCTCGCGAGCAGAATCTTACTAGACTTCCTCAAAAGTTTGTTTAGATGGTGTGCATCAGGAAGTTTGTTCCGAAAGCTTATGTCTTAAAAGTGTGCCCTGAAGCTTGTGTGTGTGAACCAGTTTCTTCGTACACCTAGAACGACAAGCTACAAAGTTGACAACGCTCAGTACCTCGCCGACATGCTGTCAAAAGGCAAACAAGAGCGCGGAGAAGTGGAGGCTGATGTCATTGGTAACTCTGAAATTTTGTTCATTGAAGAATTTGAAGCAAACAAATGCAGCAACCTTTTCTATGTCGGCGATTTTCTTTTGAAAGGAATGCTGAGAGTTGTAGAGGGAGATGTGAGCATTGCAATTCTGCTCAAGTCAGAGCGAGCATGCACATTTGACAATTCTTAAGAGCATGGATGTGAAGGTGGCAGAAACAATGTTTTGCTGACACTGAAGTCATGCGAAGAGCATTGTAGGTGCGTCACGAGTTGAACTGTGAACTTACTATACTTACAGTCCCCTTTGAAGGCTGTGACCGACTATTTGATGATGTACGCCCTTGCGCGAAGACCTGCGCCCAGCACAGCGAGTCTGTTGAGAAGCTTCTCATCGCGAGCAGTGCAAAGCTGAGGCTTCGCATACGTTCGTGCCACGTTGGTTCGAACGGCGTCAATGAAAACGGAAGCAAGACACATGCTGGAGCAAGCCTCCAATCATCGACTGAACTGGACTAGTCCTTCAGTTTGGATCGTCAGCTTTTTCTTTACGAACATTTTAATGTTTTATTAAAGTATTTTGTGTTCATAGAGAATTCTCTTATTCGTGGTAAGACATCACATGCACAGATAAAAGCAGCATTGTGACCTTTGAGCTGACCAATGTTCTGATGTTTCCAAGATGGTTATTCTCAGTGATTATTGTAGCGATACTGAAGCACGCAGGTTTATAAAACAAATGTATTAAGGCGAACCTGTGCCCACAAGTCAAAGTAACTGTGGTGAAAACTGCGAGTCCGTCCAACTCCAAAGATGTCGTTCAGCTATCCTCTTTTTTCTCTTTGCCAAAAGCCCTGAGTGTGTGGCGTGTGGGAGCCAGGTCCGGCCAGGTGCTCGTGCCACGATGGTTTCTGCGCGCGTGTGTGCGTCCAATATGTACGGTGATGGGGGTGCTCTTTGAATGCTGCCAAGATGTTGTGGCAATATTATTGACGAAACAAGTTACGATACTGACGCAGCGACACTGAGGCGGAATACGACAGCGATACTTCCCTGCTGCTTATGTGCTTGGATAAATATAAAGGGAGTTGAAAAATGGAGCAGGTCTATGGCAGCAACAACATCGTTATTACTCTATTTCACCTACTGTTCTCCAAGAGATCAGCCAGCATTTTTTTTTATCGGTCGCAAAAAAAAGCGAGAGATTCAGATATGTGAACGAAGTTTCGCTCTCTCCATTAGCTTAAAGAGAAAAAGAGCAATCTCACAAACCTTGAATCTCACTCCCTAAAGATTTGTCAGAGCATCATAGGTGGCAAGAGGAAACAGGCTAAGATACATTTCAAAGCATAATAGAGGAGCAGAAGCGGATTGGCGCAGCACTTCCACCCCTGAATTGTAATCTGCTAATACACAAAAAACTGCTTTTCTCTTTAGTGTCCTTTAAAAGTCCTGAACACCCGTACTTTGCAGCAACACCAGAAGCATCTATGTTGTAAGTGCTGTGTCAAAGATGTCGCAGAAATGAAGTGCCCGTATTCACTTAGCACTAAGTGGGATACCAAAGGTAGGCAACAGCCGAAACTTTTGCCTACAAAATGGTAATTATGGAGTCCTGCACCTGAAACGAACTCACCGGTACTTTTTAAGGTACAAACCCAGATGGCAGTTTGTAGTATGTCATACTGCACCTTTGTTGTGTAGACTCCATCAACTCATATTGAGAAAGTGCACAGAAATGATGCTTTTATACACTTTTGCTACCATCTGCAAGAAGGTTCTTTGTACATGTAATCAAGCCTGAACACTTAGCAAAGCATTTCACAAAAAACAGTCTATGCCAAGTGCAAATATGGACAGTCAACAGCTTTGCATTTGTGTTTCCTTCCACACAACAATTCTCCTCACAACAGAGCAGAGGTAAATAAAAATGAACAGATAGCACTACCTACAACCTCTATTACTGAAGATGTGTGTGGCTGGGAGTTCCCGTGTTTTTCATGTTTTTGCACCAACAACAAAACAAGTGAGTGTGGGCCGATCCCAGAGATAGTGCAATACAGGGCCAACATACATTGGAGGTGAAGCAGGCTTCAAACGATCTGCAAACGATCTGAAGCAGGCTTCAAACACCTTGCAAGTGTGCATTAACTGTGCGAAGAGAGACACCCCAAACTTTGAGCCGCTGTGCATCAAGGCACGAGGAATTGTAGGATACAAGAGGAGCTCCCAGGCCAGGAATCACCTCAAGGAACTTCGAACAAGGATGGTCTTGGAGCCCCTTGAAGTAATGGATGTGATGACACGTTGGAACAGTGAATATGAAATGATGCCTCGCCTTTTAAAGTTTCGTCGTCCAATTTCTTTCGACCTGCCCAAACAGGACACATTGTAGGATTTTACCTCAAGTGAATGGCGTCTTGCGAACATCTGTGATGTTAGTCCTTAAATGCATTCATGACACAACGAGAGAGAGTTGCTCCGAAAAGCACCCAACACTTTCGCAAGTGGTGCCGCTAGTGCACTGCATGCAGCTCCTTCTCCCACAGCAAGAGTGGAGTCATGGGGAGGAGTCTGTACTTGCAGGAAACCTCCTTCGGGCCATCAAGTGTAGGTTTGGGCACATTAAATTGCAGGTGCCACATGCCCTGAGCGCAGTGCTAGACCTCCGATTTAAGGCAGTGCGTTATGATGCCACTTGCGAGAAACAATGGTTAAGGAATGAGCTCTGCTTACCTGTGGAAGAGAGCCTGCTTTAACAGAACGATGAAGAGGAGCCAAGTGTGAGCAGTGCATCTGTGAAAGCTGCGCTACCGAGCAGTGATGTGTGGATTGTGTTTGGAACTTTGGCTAGTTCCAATACTGCACCAACTGGCTCTGAGAAATTGAAGAAGGAGGTGGAGGAGTACCTCCATGCACCTGTTCAGCCTCGTTCGGACAATCCTTTCCTGCGGTGGAGAAATATTGGCAAGGCCAACTACCCACCCCCTCTCCAAGGTAGCTCGGCTCTACCTCTCAGTGCCAGCTACTGAAGCATCCAGTGAGAGGCCATTTTCCACCACAGGAAGTGTTGTCACGGCACGAAGGGAGCACCTTTTCCTCGAGCATGCAGAACAGTTGGTGTTCATGCGCAGCAACATGCACTAGGAAGTCAGGTCTGACATTTATTTATTTTTATTTATTCACCATACCCCAAGGGCCCTCTTGCGAGGGTATTGCATAAGAGGGCGGGTGCTAATATCTCTGAAAATGAAAAGTCTGATGTCTGTGTTTCTGATCCCCTAATTTTATGAAGGGTAAAAAGATTTAGTGGATGAAAAAGCTAGGAAAGGTTATTGTAAGAAGGTAATGCAGTTCATTCCATCAATTTTCCTCTCGTGAACTTTGTCTCCCAGGTATTTGCTTCGATTCGAAATTATTCAAATTAGGTAACTATTCAATTCGTATTCACTTCGAAGTGAAAAATCACTATTCGCACATGCCTACATTCATTATACCAGTTACGCCTCACAGAGCTGCTTTGGCCAGTAACCAATTAGAATACGCAATCACAGCAACAGTGGGAATTTTTTGAATGCTGGAAACTGCATGGCAGGCACACAAGAATCACTTGAGAATTTGGTCCAAACTGCTAGTGCCCCTCCACTGCCTGCTCCTTTGGAAGCGTCCAGAACAGCGTGGTCCCTGCGAATCCTAAGGCCATGTTTCCAGTAAGTTCGGCGGCGCCAGTGCTTGATCAAGTAGTATCCCAGAGAGTCGCGTTGTGACCACGCCACAACACAGTATGGCAGTGGGCTGAACCACTGTGGCCCATCGCTGTTACGATGGGGCGTAGCCGCCATGCGCATGAAGCTAGACTGGACTGGCTCCCAATGCGAGCCTCCCGCTCGGCGGGTTTTATTCCTTAGCGTCCAGGAAAGTTAGAGACGACCACCCTCTACACTACGCTGAAGGCACTCACACAGAAGCCGGCTGGAGAATTTCAGGACAAGCAGATTCTTCAACTATGCCGGCACCATCACTGTGGCCGTGGTGGCTGGATTCGTGTCCCAGTTCGATGGAACTCCATCCATCGAACCCGACGAGACACTATTTCGGAGATGTGCCCTACTCTCGGAACTGGTTGCCACCCCGACCAATGTTGGAAGGCTGACACACCTGCCCTACAGGGTGGCCCCCGGTCTCTCCATCACGTCGTGCACCCGGCAAGTGATGATTACTGGTGACATGACCCCCGATGGCAAAATTTTTTGTGTGGATCTCTGAACATACTCTCGGTTGTTTTCAGCGTGGCAGATGTTATTCTAGCATGGCATTGTGCTAGATCTTTTTTTCCAGAGCTCTTTAATTGTATAATATACAACTACATTTTGTGAAGTTCGGCAGAAAACTTAACATAAGATGGTCTTCAATGAATGATATGAGAATGTAATAACATTTCCCCCTTTTCACACGATGATGAATCTGAAGACATTCGTTTTTAAGTTAGGTGTGTTTATGGTTGTCTAGTTTTGCAGTTCCGAAGCAGCCCTAAATGCAATGGAAAAATACTTGATCAAGAAAAGAAAGGCTCCCGATATTAAACATGAATCTTTGCCCTAGCCTAGCCATCCCAAATTACGACATGTGATAGTCAAGGTAGCAGACTTTCGGTAAGGCAGTGGGTACCTATAGTTTGAGAGAAAAAAGCCACATTATTGTTTTCAGTTCTAAAATATTAAGAAAATGTACAGCAAATAGACCCACAGCAAAAAAAAAAAAATTTTAAACCTCTTTATGGGTGCCGGTATATTAGAAATTCATTTTATCAGTTATTTCTCCAATATGCATTCGACAAATCATTAACAGAAATATCAAAATTAGAAAAAGTACCATTGTTAGGCTGCCTTGGATCATGGCAGTTCATGAACCAGTTGTGGATGTTCAAACCCAAGTGTCAAGTTGTAACTGTTACTATGTGCAGTATGACCACCTGATCTTTTGAGCAGATTGTTTATTACTTCTAAATGGAGAAAATACTTGAGGACCTTTTCCCAACCCAGCCACACGATGCTGGGGACGACCTAGGACACTCGGCCCTTCCTTCCGCATCATGATCAGTGGGTGCTTACTGCCTTCATGGAAAAGACACATCGCCATCAACCAAGTACATGCCCGCCAAGAGCGATGTCTTTCCAAAGGACAAATGTAACAGGTCCCGCCAGCACGCACTGTTCGAGAAGTTTCCATGGATCCACTAAGACATCGATTGCAACGTAGTGCTTTGTCCAGAGTGCCATGTTGCTTTCTAAGAAAGGAGAGTTACTGGGCCCGAACTAGAGCACAGCTTCCTGCATAATGGTTTTTCGAACTGGAAGAACACCCTTGAGAAGTTCTGGTGCCACAGAAAAAAGCACATACCATGTCGATACTGTGAAGCACCAGCTGAGTAAAAGCCAAGGGGGCGGGGCATGTGTTGTTGAGCTCCTCACATGGAATTGCACTAAGCAGCAACACGAGTCGCATTATCACGAGTTCCATTCACTACTTCTGCTGCACCGGTCAGGCCTTTCTAGGACACACTCAGCAGTTCGGCAACGCGGTAGACTTTACAGGAGTGCTGTGAAGGCAAAGCAGTGGCACACATAGACCCCCATGTGTGCCAGACTGACAGGCCATGCCTGTGCATGCGCAGTAAAATTCTTGTATCTTTTTTTTCAGCCATTCTGCACCCTTTCAGTTAATAATCGGAGTTTGTCATCTTGTTTGTCATCGGACATGGAAGACATGGCTGTACAGTAAGTGCGTGCCTCGTCTTCCGCATGCAAAAACAAAGAGAAGGAAGCAGTCATCATTGAGGTATCCATTGCTCATGTTTTATTTTTACGTACCGAAGAAGATGAAAAAAAAAAAAGCTGCTGAAAAGCAGACATCAGTTCCGCAGAAGCAACAACGGCAACTACTCTGACAACCGCAGCCCACATGAATTGGACAATGGCTCATTTCAAGAAGTGCAGTAAGTTGTATTCGTGCACGGAAATATAACATACCAGCTGATGTGCTAGTTGGAGGCGTAATTATTACCGACAGCCACTGGTTTTGATCTTCACATGGCACCATGCCACACACATAGAGCGGAAATGCTTTAATGTACTATAGCCATGGAAAGAAACGCAAACAGCGGAAAGCCTGGCTTTCAGCTCAGTCAAACTCCAACAAGCCATGACTGTTGCTAGAGGAATCTTTGCTTTTCAGCCGGCGTCACTGCAACGTGAGAATCTGGTCTGGCTGGCGCTATCGCAAACACGCTGTTCCATGTTCCATGTTACCTGTTCCATGTTCCAGGCATGACTGGTACGATAGGGGAATTGCCCGATGGGCTCTTTTATCACACACTATTAATAAAACCGACAGACAATTCCGCCAAGGAAAGCATAGGAGATATTATTTGTGGTTTCTGAACTGTAGTATAATGTTCCTCACTTCAATTGAAAGGAATTAAAGTGGACGAAAAATCGCCCTTTCCGTTGGTGGGATCTGAACCCACTACCTTCAAATTACGCGTCCGATGCTCTACCATTAGAGCTACGACGGAGGGCGCTCCTTTGTCCACCTTTTTTGTAGCGTATTTATGTGTGCTTAACGGCCAACTCGGACAATTTATTTACCATGTCAGGGCAATGGTGCTTTTATGTTCCTGAGACACTCTAGTCACGTGCCTGATAGCAGATACGCCCGGCAAATTCGAAAAGAATTTTTAATAAGCAAAAAGGTGTAATATCGAAATCCAAGCGGGTGTACTGTCCACATATGATGTAAAAGCTGGCAAGAACCGGAAGTCGTGAAAGGCACACCGGTCCCGCCAACGCGGAGTACGAAAACTGCGAAAGCCAGGAAGAGCAGGCGCTCAGTGGAGTAGTGAGCACGCCACGCATCAGCCGCAACACGTCTGCAACTGACAGTGCTGCGTCTGAGACTGACAGTGCCTCAGAGCTGTCGGACAGCTGTGACTCAGACGCATTTGACGAACTAGATTCTCCATTCCTGTTCGATCTGCCACCACGACGGCCAGTCTCGCAGCACTTGACGTTCCAATATCACGACGAAAGGCAAGTGTTAGCTGTGGACGATTAGTCACTGTTTTGTTTAGTATACAGGGAATCGTGATGCTGTTAGACAGGTGCACTTGTGGCGAACGCTGGCCTGCCCATGGAGATGAAAACGTGTGTTTCCGCCAGATCACGGCTGTTCGGGGCCTACTCAATGGATTGGACAGCAATTGCATAAAGCAGCACAGGCTTTTCGCACCCCATTCTTTGGATGGCGAATTAATAGAAATTAATAGGCGGCAACTCGAGTACTACAACCCTACCTATCTCGAGCACGACGGACAGGAAAAGGAGAGTAATTAATATTATTGGTTGGATATACAGCGTGACAATACAATGATGACACAGTAACAAGGCATGCTGACGGCTTCTTGGCTACTCCGACTGCCAAGCTCCGATGCGTCTACTGCACAGCATATATCTTCCGTTGGCGCTCATCACTCGCGTAAGAATGCACTTGCTGGAATGGCAACCTGTGGCAGGGCTAGTAGTCAAACATTTCAGTGTGTCGCATTACATTCCCACAAACACAAATGGACAAACCGAGTTACCACTTGTGCTTCAATATGAGCGCTTAAAAGATCTCCCGCTATGGTTCGTTGTAGCGTTTCAACTCGGAAGTGCAGCAAACGAGGCTCGTGCTTTCATCTGTGTCTGTGTGTATGTGCGCGAAATAAGTTGTGTGCAGCCTCTTCCCATCTTCACGCGCCAACAAATAAGTGTCCTATGCATGAATGCCATTCCTTCAACACCGTGAATTCCAATGACATCGTAAATTAAATTAAGATAAAGGGTAAAAGTGAAGCCACCACTTCTGCACCGATGCTCACATGCATCAGCACTGAAGCGCGGCTTTTCCCACACGCGGAAATAAGAAGGGCCGCATGAGTACAACATTTCCTCGAACTATCTCGTGCCTAATGCTTCCGTTTTTCTTCACACTGCTCCAGAGCTCAAAGATACACAGCCTACCGGTTATTCGTCTGGTGGGTGTGAAGCTAACTTGGCAGAGGGAATTGCCAACCCCTGCCCGGTTGTGTGCTGCGCACGATCAGGAGCATATTTCTATCAGTAAATTATGAACTTTTTCCTGGGTGTAGGTGAGTGGCGTAGATGACAGATAAGCACATGCATGCCTATTCGTGCAAGAAAATGCACTAGTCGCTGCATCTTTATTAAACTAGTGAATATGGCCCACTTGACCAGAGCGTCTGAATGAATCTGTAGATTCCGTTTGTGTTTAAAATACTCCATTGTCTGGATACTGCAAAAGCATTCAATTTCACTTGAATGAAAACGCACTGAGAACATTTTAAAGGTTTATTTATTTCAGTTTAAACAGTTGCCTAGAGTACTGCCGAAAAGAGGGAAAAAAAAAAGCTTGACAGAGTACCTGCACCCCACAAACCCCAAAACGCCCATGAAATTGCACGATGCTCAATGTTTACAAAAGTTACAGCGGTGTGCGCAAGTAACACTTCTATACATATTACACCAAAGGCATGCAACCGAAAACCAAACAGATGGCAATGATAACGCAGGCTGTTGACAATGACAGGCTGACTTTTGCGGATTACAAATGATAGAAAGTGTAAAAAGTGTAAAATTTGCTATGACTTGATATGTATTTCATAGACATTCAAAATGTTCTTTCATGTACTTCCACTTTCCTTTTGATGGCTTTTCGTCGTGCGGCTGGCGGCCAGCTCGCCTCTTTCAACACGGTTCGCACAGCGTCCGCCTTCAAGCAGCTATAAAGTGTGGCTCTGACAACCCAAAATTGCCTCGATCAAGTGAACGCTATCCTTGTAGGACTCCGGCGAGAAATTATCGAAACACACGGATGCCCATTTGTTTCTCGCGCAGAGCACCGTCACTTGAAAAGTTGCGATAGCAAACTCCCTGCGTCTTTTGTGGGTGGTTTGTGCAGCCTACAACCTACCACCCATCGCACAACCATCCACCGGGAACAGAAAATCACGCGCCAAACCAGTAAAGCGCTGTCCAAAACCATCATCTTGTGGCCAGTACAGTAGACACTGTAGTGGCCAAAGTTAGCGGCACCTTCAGCTGTGTCACTTCCGTCGCCTTGCGCTAAATGACGTCATGCACACAATGTTGCCAATAATTGTGGGAACCCGGGTGGGCATGTGGAGACAATCTATAAAATTCATTTGTAAACAATCTGCATATCTCTCAAGCCTGTAATTTGGCATAAATGAGAGAAACATGCAAAGGAACGTACCCTGCGTATTTCACCGACATCCATTGGCCTCGAAAAATTGCAAGAGTTCACCTTCATGACTTGGGAGTGTTAGCCAGTGCCACTCGTAGCCCAGGCGACGAGCAAAACTTTTGGAACAGGTTTATTTCCACATATGCTATTGTCACACACACTTGCTACTGTTGCACACATCTGTAAGTTTCAGTTTTCTTATATTGTGCAGTTGTGCTGCAAAGCAGAGTGGAAGCTAAGCTCATTTCTTGCAGGTGGCAGTGATGCACGCATTTTCAATCACTTGCAAGTATCCCTCACCATACTGTCGCAGCCTATCTCAAGTGCATGCTATATTTATCACATGTTTGGCCTTGTAATGCTGCACACCCTGGCCTGTCTCCTTTCAGTCAGAGACCTACGATGCTACTGTGACAAGGGTGCATTACACCTCCTTTTGCTGCATATTTTCATGCGTGCTCTGCTCTTTTATTCAAGAAAAAATTCAGGAGCCCTTAGCTAAAGGAGAAAATGGGGCTAAGCAAAGCTTGGCATGGGCATGCCCGAAGTACTGCTTTTCTTTCCTTCTTTATAGGTAGCGGCCATCCCCAGAACGCTGTTTTCGGGCGGAATCAAATTCATCGTGTGACCACCTTTGCTGGCATTGGCACGACGCCTGCCATTTTGTTATTGTCGTTTGTTGGTTACAAACGTGACAGTGGCAACTTTGCAACATGCATTCCTATACAGCAAAAAAATTAATCGAAGTCGCAGAATGGCATCGCCAGGCCTGAAGGAATGTACACGCAACAGCTTGCCATTTCACTATCGATAGAAAGAGGGTCCGCAAGTGGGACAAGAAGTTTGAGAGCTTACTGTAACACAACTAAAGCACGGACAAGCTTCGGCCTAAGTTGAGTAACGGAGCGCCAGTGTTCAGCGAGGAAGTAGATGACGTTCTTTTTGGGTTTGAGCGGGAAAAGACCGCTGAACGTGCTGTTAGTAACAGACTTTTCTCTGGAGAAGCTGTCAAAATAGCTCGCAGCTGCTAGCAGCTAGGAAATTTTGCTGCATCGAGCCAATATATCAAGAGGTGGAAGCAGCGGTTTGGGTGTGACAACGCGCCAAGCCACAAGCGAGAGTCGGAAGACACCTGATGATTTCTCGGAGGCAGCAAAGGCATTTCACTCTGCTGTGAATACCCTGCGAGCATGCCACGACTACACACCATACAACATGTGTAATATGGACCAGATGATGGTCCGAATGGACACCTCGGCGAGCAGGAGGAACAATGTGGCTGAGGAGAGCACCGTGTGCATTGGCAACACTGGCTGTGACCGCAGGGGCTTCACGGTTGCATTGACAGCAGGTGCAAGTGGCCACAAACTACCAGCTTTTATCGTTCTGAAGGAACCAAGTGGAAGGATACCAGCCAAAGCGTTCGTGAGCCTTCATATACCAGGTGAGTGACCTGGTATACGTAGGCTCATGAAAAATTGGTCAAAATTAAAGGTGTATTGAGTGAAAATTTTCAGTTTATTATTTTTCTTTTTTTGCCAAAAGAAAGGCCAAGCTACAAGAGCCTAGCATGAGTGAACCATGATAAGTATTTACTGCGGTTTTCAACAGCTAGTTTCAGTTCTGACTGTATACAAGGTTTGTCGTTTTGTGCAGTCATGATAACACAGGCATACATGTGATACGAGGAGGACCACAGATATGCGGTTGTCGAAATTGGCGATGTCAGCGGATTTAAGGACGATGACAACTTCCGGCTAACATTCTACAGCGTGAAATGGACGGAAAAAGATGGCGAAACAATATTTTATCGCGCCAGAATTCTGTTCATCGGCAGTAAGCTTGCTCCAAATTAGCTGCAACCTTTTATTTTTGTGTGTGTGTGTGTGTGTGTGTGTGTGTGTGTGTGTGTGTGCGCGCACGTGCGTGCGTGCGATCGACCACACGCCGGCGTACGTCATGCTTACATGTTCGATGATTGTTACGCAAATAGTCGGTGTTTAAAATAACCTCGAAACGCTATGTGTTGACTAATATTTCGCATTGCTGTATCGTACTTCTCCCTAGATAAGTGGAAAAAAAAAAATGTACGATGGCGGCTATTTGCCAAGAATAAGTGATGGTGCAAGTTCGTATATGCATGCAGAGATGAGTCAGTGATAGCTTTTGAAAGTTCCCATTTGGGGGAGCTCTGTTATGTTAAATCTTTTGAAAAGCCCTTAGCTAAGGCTGCCAGGATCACTAACAGCTGTGTCAAACGGGCTCACAGAGCCGTGCAAGGTAGACCTGGACTGAGGGCCCCACTCAATGAGGAAGATATTACCCTTAGTTTGACAATATATTCGTATTCTCTTTCTCTAAGCACCCAATCAAACAGCCTACACACTTGTACACCACATTAGTGGTCTACAGCTGCAAAGTATTGCATTTGCATGCCATCACGTCAGGTGTGCTTTGTGCACGGTTGACCTGTGGATATCTCTCCCACTGCAAAATTTTATTAGGCCAAGTAACCACAAATACAGCCGAGGAGTGTGCTACAGGCTGCACAGTGTCACCAAATCACTATTTCTTCCCAGGATCTGCAAACGTATATTTGATAAGTTATTCTCACACCTCCTAAGCAACTACTGACAATAATGGTAGTTTAGTGGCTCACACTACGCTGCTGAAGGTGTGATACCTTTATCAATTCTATATTTAACTGCTTGTCTAATTCTGTGCTGAAATGCCATATCTGTGAAATAGGATTTGGCTTTGCGAACTCATAGTTAAAGAATGCTCCATGTTCTGTGCACCACAGCAGGCTGCTGGCACAGTATCAGCATCATAATTTTTTTTTTTTCAGAGTCTGAGGATGACCTCATAACCAAAAAACGCCAGGCCTGCACTGAAACCGCAGCACAGTCACAGCGAAAGCTGGAAGAGCGGCGTTTCTAGAGCCTGTTCTAAGCTCCCTTAGGGCTACTAATACAAGTTCACTAGAAAGGTACCCACTACACCATAAATCACAATTTTTGTGAACTTGGGAAGCACCTACTAAGCCATTATTCGCCATTCTGCGGGGAAGCGAGGCACCAGCTACACGTCTGTAAGGCCTTATGTGCAATTTGTTGACGCGACGACTGATGACGATGAAGAATTATGGTTCAGCCCTTTGTAATGGGTTGGAAGCTTTAAACGGCCCACCAGTTATGTAATTTGCATTGGGTGACGCCCGATCGCTATTTCCCTCTCCCGTCATGCTGTATAACATACGTTGACGTGGGAGAGAGACGGGGGGGGGGGGGGTACTGCTATAGCAATTATATGGACACTGTCAGTGGGATTTTGCGGTCGCCGCTGATCTGTACAGAGTCCAAACCGATAACATCGCTTACGCATAGTCTGTTTCACGTGCGAGTAAATGCGCGCTAGCGCTATAGGGACGAACGTGGTTGAAGCAGAGATGAAACGACCCGGCCGTCACTGTCGCGCGAAGGGCACATGCGATAACATCGTTCCGCGTGCGAGGCCTGTCGTCGCTTGCTTACCAGTTATTTCGTCAGGCAAGGGACCATAAGGGGCGCCGCTGAGACGGGGACGATCGCAAGCGCTGGTGAACACGCTATCTCGACAGACATCCTTTTAAGTGCTGGGATCTCCACTTAAAGCAGTAGTGACACAAATTTTTGAAGGCGAGATAACTTGTGGGATAGATTTGTGTGTACACAAACGCATCATCTAAGAAATATTAACGACTGATACAACCTATAACACATTTAAGATCAATTTTGAAATTGCGTGTAGCGCATCTGTACGCGAAACGTCCCACCTCGCGTCACCGTGACGCACGGGGCGCGCAAAGCACTGGACGCGCGGGGCAAAACTGGATTTCCGGGAGATTTTCTTATGACCCGTACAACCGGGAGAAACGTTCAAAATCCGGGAGTCTCCCGGGTAATCCGGGAGACTTGGCAGGTATGCCTTGGCAACCAATACAAGTGCACTTGCGAGGAACCCACTACGCTATGAATCATTGTAATTTTATTGAGACCCTGAGGAAATGGATCACGCGCTTATGGGCTTCCTTGGCAACCAATACAAGTGCACTTGCGAGGAACCCACCACGCTCTAAATCATTGTAATTTTACTGAGACCCCAAGAAAATGGATCATGCGCTTATAGGCTTCCTTGGCAACCAATACAAGTGCACTTGCGAGGAACCCACTACGCTATAAATCATTGTAATTTTTGAGAAGTAGGGCAGCAGGCACTGTGCCATTTTTCGTCATTCTGCGGAGAGCCGTCGTACCTGCTGAGCGCATGTAAGACATTATGCGCACTTTGTTGATGCTGTGCCTGATGACGACGAAGAATTGTGGCAGAGCTCTTTGTAATGGGTTGGAACCTACTCAATGGATTCAACAACCTACTCGTTGCACAATTCGCATTGTGTGATGCCTTGTTACAGAATTCGCGTTGTGCGACGCTTGGGGCTTATTTTACTCTTCTATCACGCTATACTGCATCTGCTAATGTGGTTCCTTCCCGACATGAAGCCTGTATAGGACCTTTTTGCAAGGCACTTCCAAGCACTGGCATGGCTCAGAGGTTGATTACTGGGCTCCCACGCAGAGGGCCCAGGTTTGAGCCTCGTTCCATCCTGGAATTTTTTTCTTGTTTCGTTTTTTTTTTTTTTTCATATTTCAAGCGATAGTGGTTACGGACACCGGCGGCGGACAACTATGGCGCCACAAACGGCCGGTGAAATGATCTCATAACAGCCTTCGCTGTAAAATGACGAAAGGGTGAGTCAGGGTCTAGAAAATCCCTGATGGTAGTGACACCGACGCAAGTGATCAGAGCGTTCACGTAAACACATTTTTCTTATAGCGGTGATGGTGATTTCTCTTTTGCATTTCTTAATGAAGAGTGACATAATATCCATGTGATGACATTTCCTTCTTTTACAGACACACACACAAAAAACTGAAACTGGAAGAGCCCAGCAGTGCGTTGCTGGACCTACTGCTCGCACTGAAAAAAAAAAACATCTAAAGCAGAAAGATCACGCTCAACGAAATAGTCAACTGTCTGCAGCCAAAGAACAAGTGGTGTGCCTCGCCTCGACTGTTAACACTTTCGGGATCGCCCCGTAGGGCCATCAGTCGTATATGACCGATAGCTTTCAACGCGCTTTCAAACTGATTTTTTTGCGCGCTCTGACATGTAGCGCCATCTGTGCGGTATTTTGAACACCACTCTTTCATTCTCAGAGTAGTCTGTTTTCTTTCCGAGAGGCGGCGGCGGACAATTGCAGTTTATCTCGGGTGCGGTCGCATCAGCTGATCGAAAGAATGGCGTCACGTTTGCGACTCGGCGCGCTTGAAAAACGACGCGGATCTCGCGATTCCACTGCTTCAGTGGCTGATTTCGTTGACGAAACGAGCAGCGAAGAGTCGGAAGACGACTTTGGAAGTTCAGATTTCAGTTCGGACAGCGAGTCAGGGAATGATCAGCCTGGAGGTTCAACAAGTGGACAAAGGTTAGTTTCGCTTTGCTTTCAGCTTGCTCTTGAGCAAGCTTGCGCGGTCGCTATATGTTCTTATTGTGTTATCTTCATTTGGCAGGGTTTCAACAACCCATGGCAATGACGTCCGGCCGCCAGCGCAGAAGCGGATCATCTTTGCTCCGCGACGGGCACCTGGCGTATACATCACCGACTATGTGGGCGTGGCACTCAGGAACGGACCAAAAAGATTTCTGATGACCCGTGACTTCTTCGCTCTTTTTTTCACTATGCAAGTGATCACTACGCTTTGTGAAAACTCAAACAAATACGGCTGGATAAAAATTCTCGAAAAACCGACGCACGCTCGTACCGATGGTTCGTGGGAAGAGGTGACCCCGGATGAAATGATGAAGTTCATTGGCCTTATAATTTACATGGGCCTCGTCAAGGTTCCGCGGCGGAAACTTTACTGGAACGTGGGAGAACTCTACAGTGGCCTGCTTCCACGATGAATAATGCCTAGACGCCGTTTCATAGCATTGCTCGCTATGCTCCATGTTGCTGACTTGGACGATGTGAGCCAGCTATCGAGAGGGAAGCTCCGGTTCGTGTGGTGGCTCATGGAGCACATGAATCAGGTGTCGGCGAAACTTTTTCAGCCACATCGCGATCTCTCCGTGGACGAACGGATGGTGAAATCCAAAGGGCGATCGGGCATCAGGCAGTATATGAAAGATAAGGTAACAAAATGGGGCTACAAGCTCTGGGTCCTAGCTGATCCCGGCACCGGATACACGGTACGTTTCAGTGTATATACCGGCAAGCGGGATCAGCCAGGGCCTCATGGATTGGCGTTCGATGTAGTTTGCCAGCTGTGTGCCGACTATCTTGATCAGGGATACTGAATATTCATGGACAACTTCTACACATCGACGTGTTTGTTCAGTCACCTAATTGATCGAAGAACATTGGCTTGCGGTACAACGAGGAAAGACCGGCGAGGATTTCCTGGTGAACTAAGACACACGTTGGGAGAAAACAGCGTGACGTGGGGACGTAAGATGGCTCCGTGATAGTGGTATATTATACCTTCAATGGAAAGACTGTCGTGTTGTCAACATGATGAGCACCATTCACACAGCAAACATGACAGTCACAGCAAAAAGAAGGGAAAAAAAGGGAAACACTTGGGCTCAGATTTCTGTACCGAAGTCGTTGCTGATACATGAATACAATTCTGGAATGCTAGGAGTAAATAAATCAGACCAGATGATTGGCTATTACAACGTCCTCATGAGAAGTGTTCGGTGGTGGAAAACACTCTTCTTCCACTGCATCGATATTGCCTGTGTGAATAGTTTTATTTTATTTCAAGCACACCGCGCATCACACCCAGAGATCCCCGAACTTGAAAGAAAATCTGAATATGACCACCTTGCCTTCAGGGAAGAACTCGTTCGTCAGATTTTCAACCTCGATGGTGCCAAGCCAGCTCGCACTCCTCCACCACCTTCCACTAAACGAACGCTCCACAAGCCAGAAAAGGCAAAAAGGCGCAGAAGCTGCAAGCCGTGCTATGACCGCAACAAAGTTGAACTAAAAACTAAGTGTTTCTGCAAAACTTGTGATGTGCATTTGTGTTTCACTACTACTCGAAATTGTTTCCTGCAGTGGCATGAGAGCCATCAGCTGTGATGGGCACACGAGTGCTCTGATGTTGAAGCGAGCTAAAAAAAGGCAGTTATAGATAGGCGGACCAAACTTTTACATTTAAGAAAGAAGACATTTTTCCACATTTTGTATATTTAGAAGTTTTTTTAGTTCACAGTTTTACTTGTATATGCATGCCTTTTGAAACTTTTTGATGTTGGTTTTTGGTGAAACTTTCCATTTGACACTTTTTCTCGATTATGTATATATTTTTATGCGTAATATTTAGATTGCTTCTGAAAGACCATTCAATTACCTTCATTTTGATGTACAACACTGTGAGGACATCCATTGGTAGTGATGGGGGTATGTGGCGCCCCCTGGGCGTGGTGGCAACAGTGGACATCCGGCCTGTGTGCGGGCAGTGTGTGCGCGGACGGTGTTGTGGTTGGACGTGAGTGGCGCGGGATTCGGGGAGTGAGGCCTAACGAACACAAACGACCATGACAAGTGGGGGCTCGTCCGGGATCGGACCGACTGAAATTCCCGATGAATTCGTACAGTTTATGCTGCGTCAGACAAATGGATCGGCTATCGAACGCGAGCGCATAGCATCTGAGCTGCGGCAGGCGTTAATGGCCGCTCCCGTGGTTCCCGGAGGCAACGAGCGCCGACCGGCCTTTGTTGGACCGCCGGCTACACAAATGTCGGCGACGGTGACAGCGCCCATTGCGACCACGTTGCCTAGGTTCGCGGGCTTCCAGGATGTGCAACACCCGGAGGAATTCCTCAGCAAAGTGGACAATTTTTGCCTGATTAACGACATAGCTCTGGAGGACCGAGTTCGCCGCGTCGTTACCGCGGCGCTTGACGGCAGCGCGAAATTGTGGCATCGTTTCGCGGGTCCCTTCGCTACGTGGGATGCCTTTGTCACCGCTTTCCGACGGGAATTCGCGTCGGCTGACGAAAAGCGCCTGAAGGAAGAGTTGGAGGCACGCACTCAACACCCGGAGGAGAACTTGAAAGAATTTATTTATGTTATTTCCGAGTTCTACGACCGAATCGGAGAGGAGGTTGCCGACGACGTCAAGGTCGACAGAGTGCTGCGCCAAATGCACCCCCAGCTGCAAGACTTGGTAGCGGGGTCTACCTTCTCAAGCTTGAAGGCCCTGGCGGATGCGGCCGATGGCCTGATGGAGCGAGTGCGGCGCCGGCTACAATATCGACCTCCGCCACCCAAAACAAATCAGGTCGCGCGCGACTTGGCATATTCGGCGCATGGCATGCCTGACGCAATGGCAGTGCCCCAGCACTCCGCAGCAGTCGTCTCCGCGCCGAATGCCGGTTGGACACCTGGGTGCGCGTGGCCCCTCCACCCCGCAGCAGTGCAACCGTCATACCATCGGGACCAGTGGCCCATAATTCAGGCCCAATCTGTCGGCGCACCAACGTACCGACCACCAGCGGGGCGTCGACCTCAGCGGGCCCCGAGCCAAGTTGTTTGCCGACGATGTGGCGGCGTCGGCCACATTGCACGCAACTGTGCGAGTAGACCGCGCCAAGACAACGCCGTTTGCTTCCAGTGCGGCCGTCCAGGGCACTTCCAGGCTCAGTGCTCGGGAAACGGGCGCCAGTAGGCACCGGTTCGGCGGGTTCCTACTGCAATTTTATTATGCAAGTTGCATCTGCAGCCGGAGGAGGGAAGGAGCCGCTCTTGATGTTCGAATCGGCAGTACGACGTTCCGTGCATTGCTCGACACTGGGTCCAGCGTGAGTCTCCTTGGTCCACTAGCCACCAGTGAGGCATGCTCTTCGGGGGGAAAAAGGAAACGCGAAACTCGAACACTCCGCTTGGCATCAGGTTGGTCCCAGAGCTCCGAGGCTACCAAATGCAAAATAGAGTGGGATGGCGGCTCCCGGGTTCAAAAATTTATTTGTCTGCCTGACCTGTGCCAGGATGTTGTGCTCGGAAGGGACTTCCTTACAGCCACTGGCATGTCCTTGCACATAGCTTTGGGCGAGTGGACTATAGGTATGGAGCCACAGCTTGTTGTTCCATTTGACAAACCAGACAGAAAGGTTGCCCCAGATCCAGTGCGTGATGCCAATTGCCTCGGAAACTTGTTTGAGCAACAGCCAGACGTTGTGGCATGCAACACCATTAGTGGCTCAGGACAGCAAGCAGAAGTGATGCGTGAGTTCAGGGGCCTGCTGGGAGAATATGAGGCACTCTTCACAAAGTTGCCTGGTTGTACAACACTCATTGAGCACTCTATCGACACAGGTGACAGCACACCAGTGCGCACAAAACTGCGCCCAGTCAATCCAAAAAAACAATGCATCATGGATGCTTGCTTGGACGAGATGCTAGAAGCAGGCCTAATCAGGCGGAGCGTAAGCAGCTGGACAAGTGCACCAGTACTGGTGGGAAAGAAATCCGGAGGCTACCGGGTGGCTGTCGACTACAGACGCTTGAATTCCTGCACAAGGGTACCAGTGTACCCAATGCCTCGCACTGATTGGCTCCTGGCTCAGCTAGGCAATGCACAATGGTTTACAAGCTTTGACCTCTCCCAAGGGTTCTTTCAAATTCCACTGAGGGAACAAGATGTTGAGAAGACTGCATTCATATGTCATAGGGGCACCTTCGAATTCACAAGGATGCCGTTTGGTGTGGCTGGAGGCCCAGCCACATTCCAAGCTTTAATGGACAGGGTTCTTGAGGGCATAAACCACAAATTTGCCGTGGCGTTCCTTGATGATGTCTTGGTGTACTCTCCAACAATAGAACAACACCTGGTACACGTCCGTGAAGTCCTCGAACGCATCAAGAATGCAGGGCTTACAATTAATCCAACCAAAGTACAACAATGCACTCAATCCCTCACCTTCCTTGGTCACGTTGTATCTCCAGGAGAGTGCCGACCAGACCCAGAGAAGGTGCGCGCAGTGGCAGAGTACCCACGGCCATCCAACATGAAGCAACTGCAGGCATTTCTGGGCTTGGCTGGATATTACAGGAACTTTATTCCACAATTTTCCCTCACTGCTAAGCCCTTAACCAACTTGCTCAAGACGCAACAGAAATGGCAGTGGACGAGCATTGAAGAACAGTCATTTGCGACTCTCCGAGCAAGGCTGGCAACAGATGCAGTTCTGAGCTTGCCAGACCTCAATGCACCATTTGTAGTTGAAACAGATGCCAGCAGTGTTGGTATCGCCGCAGTGCTGCTGCAACGTCGGGATAACATTTTGAAGCCAATTTCATTCATCAGCAGAGGCTTGTCGGATGCGGAGCATAATTACACAGTCCAGGAGTGGGAGTGTTTGGCCGTCATATGGGCTGTAGAGAAATTCCGATCTTATTTGGAATTCACAGAATTCCAAGTGCACTGTGATCATGCGTCATTGGCTTGGATGTTCACCACTGAGCAGGCATCTCCTCGTGTGCGGCGCTGGGTGCTACGCCTTCAAGGGTTTCAGTGCAAAATTAAGCACCGTCGCGGGAAGGCCAACATTCCTGCTGATGCCCTAAGCCGGGCACCTGTTCAGCCAAACTCCAAGACAGCAGCTGAAAGCCTGCCTGAGAGACTTTTGCCACTTAACTTGGACACTGACGAAGGCTCTGTCACGTTTGAAACCTGCCTGCCAACCACCATTGAGGACCTCAGTGTTATAAACTGTGCGAAAAAACTAGCACAGGAACAACAACGTGATGCTCTTTTGTGTGACATAACGAGAACTATCCAGGGAGAGTGCCTGCACAAAGGCACTGCCGAAACCCGTCGTCTGGAGGACCTGGCATCCACGTCTCATCTAGAGCCATCAGGACTTTTGGTGCAATGTCGCGGCGACCGTACGGTAGCCTGGTTGCCTACTCACCTTCGCCCCTTGGTCCTGCAGATGGCCCATGACCACCCGACAAGTGCCCATGCAGGATTCTACAAGACACTGCGGCGCATCAGAGACAAGTTTGTGTGGTTGGGCATGAGCAATGACACATCGAAGTATGTCCGCAGTTGCTCAGTCTGTCAAAGGACGAAAGCACAGCGTTGCAAACCCCAAGGATTTATGGCAAGCCAGTGGCCTGCAGCACCAATGGAAGAACTTAGTATTGACTTAATGGGGCCGTTACCTACCAGCCCTCGGGGGCACAAGCACTTGCTGGTCATTGTTGACAAATTACCAAATTCATTGAGCTCTTCCCTCTTCGTGCAGCAACAACACAGCAGATAGCCAGCCGTGAGGAAGAGTTCATCTGCAGACACGGGGTACCTACTGCTATTTCTAGCGATAATGGGAAGCCCTTTGTTAGTAAATTATGGAAGAACCTGCTTAGGCGATGGAGCATCTCGGAGCGCCACACGGTGCCTTACAGGCCAGCCGGACAGATGGTCGAGCGGCACAATGGCACCGTGAAGCAGTGCATTCGTGCATACTGCAATGAGCACAAAAACTGGGACCAACACATTCCCGAGATTGCTTTTGCAATGCGAACCGCTGTAAGTGCTGCTACTGGATACACCCCAGCCTTCCTCTGCTATGGCCGTGAACTCCGAACACTCTGGCAACCCACCGAAGACAAGCAAGACGCTGAGCCTGCGGTATCATCTTCTCACGCATTCGCAGCAGAACTTCAGTCCCATTTGGCAGAAGTCATGAATGCTGCACGGCAGCATCAGCAACATGCTTGGCGTGCCCAGAGGCAGCACTACGACCAGCGACGCCGAGCCACGACATTGGAGGAAGGCGACCTTGTCCTGCGAGAAACCCACATACTCAGTGACGCTGCAAGAGGCATCTCATCGAAGCTG
Source organism: Rhipicephalus sanguineus (assembly GCF_013339695.2). Taxonomy (NCBI): domain Eukaryota; kingdom Metazoa; phylum Arthropoda; class Arachnida; order Ixodida; family Ixodidae; genus Rhipicephalus; species Rhipicephalus sanguineus. Next base: position 97,931,657 of record NC_051183.1, read on the forward strand.
GCACCAAGGCGAAATTGTCCATTCCGCATCTGCAGACGTATTGGTGCAAACACTTTCAAGCTCGTCCACCCACAGACCTGGGAGCAGCTTGTGGCGAGGCCCATGCCGACCAGCTCGTCAAATACCATCCTCCATGGTCAGCGGGGAGCTTCACGCTTCAAGGGGGGGACGGGCTGTGAGGGCATCCATTGGTAGTGATGGGGGTATGTTGGCGCCCCCTGGGCGTGGTGGCAACAGTGGACATCCGGCCTGTGTGCGGGCAGAGTGTGCACGGACGGTGTTGTGGTTGGACGTGAGTGGCGCGGGATTCGGAGGAGTGAGGCCCTAACGAACACAACGAAACATGACAGTACTTAGCACTCTCCGGCGTTACCCTAGCGAACTATTCGTGCCCTTCAATAAAGCTTACTAGTGGATTAGTTCCTGATGGGGGCACAATTTCCCTGATTTTTTCCTGAGTATTTCCAGGCTATCCAAAATGCTTGAGAATTTCCGGTTTTCCCGGTCGGTAGACACCCTGCAATTACACTTACAAGTTGTGATGTTCATAGTTATTATTATAGAGTGTCACAGTTTTAAAGCTAGGGGTGGCAAATATTCCAACATTCGAATATTTTTCAAATAGTGTTTGCTAATCGCTTCGCACCGGGATTTTACTATTCGAACTTCTGGAAAATACTTATAACGGTCCCATTCGCTTAAATCAAACTCACAGCGCTTCTAAACGATGCGCGTAAACCCAATTCTCTTCGGCGAACTTGGACCTATCGAAAGTTTAACTGCCGTCACCACCCCCTTACACATTTTTAGACGAGGTAGCTCGATCGCTGCCCAGAGAGAAGAAAAAGTGCAGCGCAAAAGTGCGAAGCACAGCAATAAACTAAGCGATATTGTAATAAGCTCTGCCGGTGCATTGAACCTAATCTTGAATCTCTACACCAAGAAATGTTTCCGGCTCGGACGGGCATACCGAATTCCTTCCTGTGAGATACTGCTCATGGTCAGCCCGGTACCTTACTGTAATCTTCCAGGAATCCTTGGACTCTGGTGGAAGGTACCGTCTTCATGGAAAACAGCGAAAGTATAACCTTTGTACAAATCTGGTGATAGACAACTTCTATCTCATTACAGGCCCATATCTCTTGCACCACAGTGATATTGGAACGCGTTATTTCACAAGCATATCATTCAATTCCTCGACTCCAGCGACGTTCTAACATCGGCTCAGCATGGTTCCCGTCGTGCTTACCGCACTGTTACACAATTAGTCGATTTTGTTCATGACATCACCTCTAACCTAGATCGAGCAAACCAAATAGATGTCATTTTCACTGACTTCTCTAATGCTTTTGACTCTGTCCTTAAATGTAAGGCTGCTGTTGAAACTAGATACCATACTCAATAATTCCCGTCGTGCCTCTTGGATCGCCAGTTTCCTTCAGTATTGCTCGCAATTGTTTCTTTCAATTCAGTGGAATCATCCCCTGTTGGCGTTACGCCAGGCGTTCTGCAGGGATCTGCCTGGCCCTTTATTATTCCTCATATATATTAATGATGTACCTCACTGCACATATACTATAATAAGACCTTATGCTGATCATTGCGGAATCTATAATTCTGCTGAAGATCATCACCGTCTTTCACTCATATTCTTTAAGCACTTGGTGCAAAACATGGCAAATGAACGTTAATTGCATTTCAAAACAGTCGTCATGTCATTTAAGAATGCAAGAACCCATTTTCGTCTGAGTACTATCTGGGCGGTATAAAACTTACAACATTGTCACAATATAAATATTTAGGTGTCATTCTAACAAAAAACCTTTCCTAGACTAACCACATCGAAATATATCAGCGGCAAAGCTGCGCCGTATTTTGGCTAAATCATCTCGCGATACCAATACGCTGATTCACACTCTATTCTAGAATACTGATTGATTTGTTTTGGTATCCCTACAATGTGACCTAAAAATCCGTGACTTCGTTCAATATCATCTGCCGTAACTACAGCCGCACTTCTCACCAACACAGGCTCAGCAACAGTGAAGATTGTACAATTACATTCTGGTTATCGCATCGAATCTTTAAAAACATTATACGCAGTTATCAACTCCTCTCTGCGTTTTTGGGTGGTAACTACAACACATTTGTGGAAGAAACTCTGCACCCGCAGACTCCCGCAACTTGAACAGTAAAGCCTTTCTTTGCTCGTACTAGCACATTCAAATTTATTTTCCTACCGCGCTATAGACCTTTGGACATTCCCTGCCGGGCAATATTCCTTTCACTACCATTAAAAGATATTTATTATGCCGCTATTAACCACTTGGGAAAATACAAAAGTGCGGTTTTCTAATATGTATGTGCTGGTTGTCTTAGGAAACTGCTTGTAATATCTACAGTTCTGTTTGTTGATAGTTTTTTTTTCTTTTTTTTTTCTTTTCTCTGTGTCAGTTCTGTATAACTTATCCCTCCAGCTGCTAGCCCTGCACTGGGGCTCCAGTATATGCAAATAACTAAAAATAGTAAATCTGATGATACCGTACTTAATGGAGTGTACCGCGCACAACAATTTCGAGATGTCTAAGTAAAAATGCCATCTGCGCGTAATGCTTATAAGATCTTTTAAAATACGGTCGTACCGCTATGTTGACGATCCAGAAATAAAAAAAAGGCAAGCACAATGCACCCTCACATAATAAAATGTAATGAGGTTTATTCGGAGAGCCTAGAAGCAGGCGGTAGAGCGGAAAAGAACACAAGGCGAAGAAGATGGTGGTGTTCGAACGCAGACTTTCGTTGGTGCCTCCGCTCGTGGTGATGATCGTGTGAGCCCTGTCATTGTCTTCGTTCCTTCACTATGATTGTCCCCGGCGAGAAAGACGAAGCCATCCTGGGCCGATCTAAAAAGGTGGGAACAAGCGGGTGGAAATACGGCTTTCAAAGCGCTCTACGTGAACAGTATCATGTCCACGCCGACGACGGTCGCCGAGCTGCGTAAGCGGTTCAATGGCGTAATTGACAGGTAATGTGCCCTTGACCACGCGGTAGGGACCATGGTAATTTGAAAGTAGTTTGGTAGACAAACCAGGTGCGCAGGATGTACATGCAGCCATACAAGTGTTCCAGGTGCGAACTAAACACGGGCGCATAGCCGGGATAGCTTGTCAGGGGTGGAAAATTGTTAGGGGCGTATTTCTGAGCAAAAGAATAAGGCCGCCTGTGAGATACAGCATGTAAAACGGTATTGCCCATGTGGAGTTGGGGTGGTTTATGAAATACCCCTTAGCTGTGGTAGGACATACATCGGTCAGACTGGTCGATGTTCAAATATCCGATTAATGGAACATGAAGCTTCCATAAACAATGTATTTGGCATAACGAAAGGAAAAAACAGCGACGAGGACAAAGAAGGAACGACATACAATGCGTCGTTCCTTCCCTGTCCTCATCGTTTAAGCGCTATTTTAACAGCGAATCTGTTTTTGGTCGAGGCTTTCATGTCCGGGGTCGTGGTAGCAGTGATCACGTGGCCTCGCAGTGACGAAGGAGTGAGGCTCGGTAGGAAGGGGAGGGCTGCGAGGGCGGACGATGTCGAGGGGTGATCCTTCGAGAAACGCGCCAAGATGGGGTGACGGTGAGGCGCAGGGGAGTGTAAAATAGCCTGTCAGTGTCAGTGTTCAGGAGTTTCCGCTTTCAAGGCGGCGAACATTTCTCATTTTCCCGACGAAGAAGCCGCCCGATGTGAGCGAGAGCTGACGCGAGCAAGGGCATGTCGTCGTCGAGCCAACCGCGATGTTCGCGCAAGAGAGGCCGAAGCCAACGAACGGGAGAAGGGCGTAAGCTTCGCTATTTCGACAGTGCTCGCGCAGTGGAGCTGGCTCAATTTCTTATCCTTTCGTTATGCAGCACCAACTGGCTCAACGTCGTTCACTGCTGAATGTATCTGGATTACGCTTCCCTTCGCATTGCAAGTCCTGCGCATGCGGGGCGCCGTTTTTTTCGAAACCAGGGTGCTTGAGAGAAGTCGCAACGAGGAGGTCAGATAATTGTTGAAGGCTTTTTGCATAAACAAGAAAGGTGCCCGGTGTGTACTGTGCAGTCTGACTCATATGCCAACGAATTGCACAGTTTTGGACAAATCTTGATAACTAAATGTCGTTTGTCATTCTGTTACTGTGCTTACCATTCAGAGAAGCGCATGAAGTTACCTGGGATGCAATATTCTTTCCAATAAATCGGTTGTTAGTTGGCACCATGTCCTGTCATTTCTTGTCCTCGTTCTTTTGCGCCTCCAAATTTTTTGTCAGACCATGCACCAACTAGCCCAAGAACGCGTTTTAGTCTATTTCCACCTCGACGTAGAGTTCGTGCGCGAAAACGACAGGAGCCTCACTGTCATAGAATTTCAATTTAAAAAATCGGTATTGTCTAAAAAAGAAACACCCTGTTTAAATGTTGCGTGCGAGTGTTATTAAATGCGAAGCATTTCTTAGCGAACCTCTGGCACTTTGAGCGTTTCTATCTACGTATCTATCTATCTATCTATCTATCTATCTAGCCGCCTACGTCTGGGTGCTCTCGTGATCGCCTCCTTAACTTGGTGTAGACCAAAATTAGCCTCGGGGGGTAAGAGGACTTTACGAATATGACTGTGTGGTCATGACCATGAATCACGTGAAAATCCTGTCGCGTGCGTCGTCAAACCCTTTCCTCCAGACACGTGGGCACATACCCGTTTACCACCGGCCGCGGTGTACGGGTATGCGCCACAGGTGATTGACAGTCTATATCTACCCAGGAACGGCAAGAACAGACATTGGTAATTTATATGCGAGAGCGTTAAGAAAAACAGGCATCGGCAGCGTTGACCCGACGAATGGAAAGAATAAAAATCAGGATCCAAGCAGGAATCGAACCCAAGCATTCTGCGTGGCATTCAGGTATCTACCACAGAGCCACGCCAGGCCTATAAACTGGTTTGGAAAAACAGCCCACGCAGGCGGTATTGTCGGTGCAACGTCAATTGGGGTTGTGGTGCTGGCTATCTAATTTTGCAAAAAAAGCAATAAACACTACATGATACTCCGACGATGTGTACTCCTACGATACAGGCGTCATAACAGATTAACGTCTATGGTTCCAGTGTTGGCTCCGCTTTTATAGCAGTCTAATAAACATTATGTTTGTATTTCTATTATTCAGCAAGCTATATTGAAGCATTGCTCGACTCCGGAGGAATACCTTAACGAAAGTTACGTATGATATTCACATCAGCGCAGCGTAAAGTGCACTTAGTCCGCCAGAACGACGCAGGTGCCCTCTTCATTTCTTACGAGGCTGGGTGATGGCCTCATGCTGACCGAGGATGATGACAGATTGATTGACAGCCGCTTTGTAGAATAGGCTACGTAGGTCGCATACGCCCAGGTAGCCTACGAATTACGACAAGCGCCATCCACTGATGCTGGTCTCGTAGCCCTATCCAGGCCTACCAGCCTCAACAGCCTAAACCTCACCAACGCGATGGGTGACTTCAGATTCCGACATGTCGCCTGGCTCTATAAACAGACAATTTGTCGTCGAAATGACCGAGGCAGCCACGATTTCTAACAGCTGTACTATAACCCATATTTCACTACACATGGACCCCCTCGCCACCGCGATCGCGACAGGATCCGATAACAAGTCATGAGCAGCGTCTAGTAGTCACTGATCACGGTGATGATGACCTTGTGCACGAACTGTTGGAACCCCTTCCACACATGCACACGGGTTCGCGAAACGTGCGTGCTTTCTCCGCGATAACGGACAAGTGCACTACACATCAGCTTACCGCTTCTGGTGTTGGTAATACCCACGTTGCCGTTGCAGCGTTACCCAATTGTAAAAAACTGGTTTATAACACATCTTGCGGCTCTTCAGCATATATGTGTGCGTATAAAATTTGTACAAATCTTTAGCATCATTTCGTAACGTTTCACTCAGTAAAAAAAATTACGCCACAGTCACCTTCCCGCCGCACGCTTCGCATACATCGAATCCCACGGTACGTGGGATCTGCCGATTTTTTTTTTAGCTGTGGAATAAACCTTGGTCCGTGGCTGTGTGGCTGTGACATTGGTGGCTTCAAGATAAAGCTGCACATGTTCGGACGAACCGGCAGCGCGACTGTCGGTGATAGACACCGTCAAGTCCTAGACTCTGGCGCAGTTTAGCACAATCTACGTCGATATTATCATGACGGCGCAGTAAATCTAATTTGGTGCACTTTGGCACACTCAAGTTCGCGATATCACTGTGTGCCTCATTAACCCATCCATATTTGTCGACGATGACCTTGAAGTGCCTTTTCTGTGCCATGTTGGAGAGCTGACGAACCCAGCCCTTTGAGCGCTGCAGTATGGAGAACCATCCTTTCTTGACCGTACTTGTAGGCAGGCCCGTAGCCAGCAATTTTTTCGGGGGGGGGGGGGGGGAACTTGTTGAAAGCCTCGACTATTTGAGAAAAATGCCTATTTTCATTATTTATTTTTGGTAAAACACCATGTATCATGCAAATTTCGGGCCCCGCCCCTCCTGGCTACGGGCCTGCATGTAGGGTATGCCTCATGTAAATCCAGCTCTAAATAACTGGAGCCAAACATGGTTTTGGATAGCGTCAGAGTGGATCCATCCAGAGCCCTCGTTCCTGCTGGATTTTCAGTGTTAATGGCACCTTTGCAACATTGCTTTAGGCCACTGGAAGCAATCTCTTCCTTGGAATGCTCTGTGGTGATGTGGACTGCTCGTATGTGCACCCTAGTTTTATACCTGCGTCCCATGGGCACTCTTGAAAGGCCATCCATTTGATGGCCTTCGAAACGCTACAACAATATCGACACAATGGAGTTGTGGTGCTGCCACATGGCAGTTTTCAACGGCCACTGTGTAGTACAGGCGCTTCTCGCAAAAATTGCGTGGCACTGCGGATCTTTCGTTTTCATGTCACCGGAAATTAGATAACTGGACACTTTAAAGTCCAAAAATTCATTTCATTTTGGTTTGACCATTTTCATAACCTGTTTAACACTGTTATATGTATAGTTTTTAAATTATTGATCCGCCTTTTTCACGATGCCACGGCGCATGCAACCTCCCCCTAGCGGGAAAGTCGCGAAACACCTCAGCTTTCGTTCTGGCGATACCAGCTGTCCCCACCGAAACGAGAGATGGCAGCAGAGGGAAATGTACGAGGCGGATTGTGGCACCACACAATGCGGCTGTCACATGCTCTCGGCAATACAGACAGGTCACTGTTGTCGAGGGTATGTGCAGCTCGCAGATTTCAAGTGGTAAAAATACTTGGTAAATAATTACAAACACGTGTACACTACTTTTACAGCATTTTCCTTTGGTTATTTCTCTGTAATTGTGAGTACCAGCACATTGTGAACGAGGGGGCACATTGGTGCTGTTTCCACTTCCGTTGCTGAATGGCCATTGTGGTTTCGATACAGTTGTAGGGTGCTCCGCTGACTCGATGGACTGCTGACTTCACTGTCTTTTAAACCGCCCATGTAGCAGCTCGAACTTGACCTTTGAGTCAAGGGACAATCAGTTGGAAGGGCTCCCAAATGCCCACATTACATATGCACTGTCCCCGCTCACCGATTTCTCTTTGTCCTGAGAGCAGCTGAGTGCCCAACCTGCCCTCTCAGATGTTTGCGCAAGCATGCACGCTGGGTTCACGTCGTTCAATGATCCTTACGGCACACCGAAGCCACCATGCTTGAGTGCTCGTTAACGCATTCTTTGGGCCGCAACAATGCAATGGCCACATATGTCCCATGCATCGTCCACGGCACGTCATCGTGAGGTCGCTCACTGGTCTCTTCCTGTACATGGACAAGTTGAAGACTGCAGCCTTGTTATGGTTCCATTAGTTGCTGCAAATGCAGCACCGCTACTCATTGTCAACTCCTTTTACTTTGTATTAAGCATGTAGTTAAGTGGGAACACCTAATAATAGATAGAATGTAATTTTAGGCATGCATTATGGTGCGCCTAAACAACAGACTATGCAAAGCAGTCTGAATGATTCATGCGCACAGTACCAAGGTTTGTCGGCATGCGACGCAATGTGGAAATTTTTCTGCCTTTTAAACGCAATTTAAACATAAAAATCCTGTTCAAATCGTGCAAAGAATGCTCAATTCTGCCACTATAATTCATAGTCCTTCCACTTTCACTAGTGTATTTTGATACGTTTTGGCCGGTTGTCAGCCCCTTTAGTCACAGTCCACTTTGAATCTGTGCCTAGTTAAACGGACTCGGGCAGGTATCACACTGTCCGATAGACACCATTACGTATATGAATATTCATAAAATTTTCGCACTTGTATACGTCTCTTCTTCTTGCATTCGTCCTTGTCCTGTGTTGCGCCACCGTCTTTTATTTTAAATACGAATATCATGCATGCATAAAGCAAATATAAATACTACTACATGCAGTGCACTTAGCAGCAGGTCTTTCTTGGCAGCTCTGGACAGAACGTCCGGCCAATACTTTCAAGTTGTCTAATGGACACCTCCTCTGTCCACCTGTATAGACACACATAGGCAAGGTGCTGGTATATCTTCAAAGCCATGTTCACCAGTACACAACAACAACTACTACTACTACTGCAATAAGATCACAACTTGGGCGAGTTGGTATCGGTTCATACTTCGGTGTAACAGCACACCACAACAAAATAACCGGAATGATTTGAGCGAGTTGTTCACCTTTCAGTCCAGTTGTTCTGTTGCAGTGCACTGTTACACAGATGTACTACTAATACTACTACCCCTACTACTACTACTACTACTACTACTACTACTACTACTACTACTACTACTACTACTACTACTACTACTACTACTGTAGTGAAGTCCGAACCATAGAGTCATAATGGCAGGCCAGCACCAGGCGATGACAGGCTGAGGGGTCCAAGGTGGCGACAATGTTGCTGAAAACCTTGTTGCCATGAGGTGTTGGGCTTCAAATCTGTCTTCCTCCACATGCCAGTCGAGTTGCTCCATTGACTGCTGGAGGAACTGCACAGTGAGAGATTAGTGGGAATGAATGGAAATACTTCCGACAGCATGCCAGTATCCTCTCATGCCTGCCTGCCTGACATATAGTTTTCGTTATGAACGCATCATTAACTAGTCCAGTACTGCACTGTTCAATCTGAAAGCCAAGAAATCTACACGAGCAATGACAAGTTTAAGTTTCAAAGGATATGCTACACACACGCCTAAATTTCATTACAGCCGGAACTAACGAGTATTAAGATGGAGGGATGACTGAGGCCAGATCATCTGCAGGGGCAGTGCGGCCCTGAATGACAAGCGTCACTGTAGGCCGGAGTCGGGGGAAGATGGAAGCTTGTGATGAAAAATTCGAAAAGAGTTGGTGTGCCGGAGCCGACGTTTCGACAAGCGGACTTTTCTTCAAGGCCGCAACTGCTTTCCTTAGCGCTTGTGTGTATATGTTGAGTGCCCTCTCCTCCAGTTTAAAAAAACAGAGGAGGAAGGGGCAACTGTGAAAGCGGGGGTGGAAGAGAAGGAGAGGTCGCCCTGAACAATTGTGTGAGTCAATTCGACTCACCGAATTCGTCACGGCGTCCACCCCACCCCCGCTTTCACAGTTGCGCCCTCCTCTTCCTTTGTTTGGATTGGAGGAGAGGGCACTGTGCACACAAGTACTAAGGAAAGCAGCCTTGAAGAATACGAGTCGAAACACCGGCAAACCCCTGTTTGCGAATTTTCGCTTGTGTTTTCCTGACTTCTTTTGGGTTTCCACTGACGGAAGATGACGAAACATGGTGAGTGTCCTCTACTTTCCACATAGCTTTAATTGGTGAGAGCCAGTACATCGCTTTCCCGAGGGAAACATGCACCATACATTAGGTTTAAAAGCGGCGCCACGACAAATGACATGCAAGATGTTATCGCTGCTGCACCACGGTACATAACAAATTTCATCATTTATTGCGGCACTAACGACCGTACATACAGGAACGGCGACGGTCACTGTGGAGCGTACGTAGGTCGGCAAAAAATTTGGAGCTCACTCAGACTCACTCAACAAGTATATTGTGCTCTGAGGGCTCACTCGGACTCAGACTCACCAAAATTTTCCTCAACCAAACTCACTCGAACTCAGACTCACTAAACTTTTTCTCAAACGGACTCACGCGGACTCAAACTCGCCAGCATATTACTCAGCCGGACTCACTCAGACTCACGGCTTGGCTTGAGCCTGAGTGAGTCAACTCGTGAGTCCGTGAGCGTGGAACTACCGTTCTTCGATCTTGGTGTCAATGCTCTTTAATGCTAATATCTCACATAATCGGTGCTCTACGATACGCCTTTTGATCTTATACCTTCAAATACGATTATCAGTAATCCAGTAAAGACGTTTTTATGAAATACCTGACTCACACGAGATATTTTTATCAAGCCCTTTCCATGGAAGAGTGGGGGGAGGTCACAGTCCCCTCCCAATTCACGTCTCTGACCAATAAATATTGAGGTGGCGCGTGAACGTAAGTGAATTGAGATATGTGTGAATAGACGAGTATAAACGTGACCGATATGAGGTTGACAGTAATGCTGAATCTGTTATTTCTGTTATTTCCCACATGTGCTAGCTTTGTATTCTTAAACATGGTGTGCACTTACAGTTAGAAAAGTGTGCTGCTAAATTGCCAGAAATCGTCAGCTTACCTACCAAATTTTTCACGCTGCCGCAGCCTTTTGTTAGGCATTGGCCGGTTTGGCCGCGTATGTCTTGCCACATGTAAGAGGTATTTCATAACTACCCCATTTGAGCACTCTAGATATTTCTACTTGTGCTTTACCTCGCACACAACCCCCGTGGCACACCCCCCGTGGCGCAATCAGTGGCTAGGGATCGGTGGTTGACACCGCATCCTTCCGTCTTCCGGTTTCTCCTATGTAAACGCGGTAATACATAAGACAAACCGGAAGCTGCATCAATGTTAGATTAAGGGAACACGAGGCGAATTGCCGCACCGATGGCCTTTCACATATAGACGCGCACTGCAGGAGTGCGGGTGCGCGCCTCAATTTGAAAAAACCAGCATCATCGCCAGAATAATAGACAACTCGCGAGATAATAGAGGCTTTGAACATTCATAACAGCAACTCATGTATCAGCGTTCCGTCCATCGCCCTGCAGCAGAAAAGAATGTGGTAATTGAGCAGGCCAGCGTGATAAAACCCTGTATATTTTATCACCTTCGCGTGTTTCTGTGTAATCACGTGCATGTATATAAGTGTGAGTCGACGTGAATAAAGATCAGTTGAGAGTCCGGCGTCTGTCCTCGTGTATTCTTCGTTTGTATATCGTGTCCGTTGCGCTCAGTTTAATCATGAACCCATACAAACTTGCCCAACTATCAGTGTTACTGAAGTTCAGCTAATGGCGCGCGGTCATTGTAGTCTCTGGCGACCTCGAAAGCTGCCAAAAACGCGACCGTGGGCCACGTGTACGACTGAAAAGTGGAAGACACCTGTAAGCTTGTCGGAGAATGGGAAACAGAGTTTTAAAGATGACACTCTCTCTTGGGATAGTTGAACGCAGAAATTTTGGTCTGTCTGTCTGTCTGTCTGTCTGTCTGTCTGTCTGTCTGTCTGTCTGTCTGTCTGTCTGTCTGTCTGTCACACGATTCAGCCAGCGGCCAAAGTTTAAGCACTTGCTGAACGCCCAGCCATCTTGAACTGGTAACTGCGTTTCGTACTTGCGAACATTGTCGATCAAAAAGCAAATAATACGCATATCTGAGGCGCAACATCAATACGTAAGTACGAGGTGGTGGTTTCCTTTACTAGAAACGACATATACGTGATTCTAAGACCCTAATGTTTCTTAGGCTGCGCTTGAAATGCGGCGCTATGCACGAAAATCCCTCTGCCGACGATATGGTGCCACCTGGCAGTGCCCTGGGAACAGCATCACGGGTGGCCGCAGATGAGACCAGGACTCATGTAGCAACGTTTATAGACTCATGTAGCAACGTTATAACGATGTCATGTAGTACGGCCGGCAGAAGATCATCGTTTTTTCGACGACATTTGCAGCGAAGCACGCAGATAAGCGGCCAATTTTGTGTAAATGAATCTTTTGGAAGATTATTTTAGTTTTTTTAGTGTTCTTTTGCTATCTCGGCGACTGATTGTTGTGGCTAAGAAGTTATTTCCTTTTGGGTTCCTTAAGCATTGTATGTTGTTACTTTATTAAGCCGCGGAAGCAGTGGCCCGCATCAGAGTGACTGACTGCGTAAAATGTTTTTCTTTTATTAAGAGCACGTTAGTCGTGAGTGAAGAATTGTACGACGCTAATTTTGAAAGAGTGGTAGCGTTGGCGAGCGAAACTGAAGTTTACAGGTTTTCTGCGTTTTATGGGTAACGCGAAGCAGTACTCGTCACCGTTTTAAGGGGGCAAATGAGCAATTCTGAGGAAGGTCTTAGCGTAAGCCATAGTGGTTTACGAAATGCTCATTTCGTCAATGAGTGTTGCTGTTCTCGTGTTAGGATTGACAGGCAATTGAGGCAGTTGTTTTCAGCACGAAACCAACGCAGATTTGGTCAGGTGCTCCTGATGTGTACGGCATTGAGACTTATTTTCTTAGCGTCTCGATCTTCGTGGTCATTTAGGTTCAGACGCATGTTCAAAGAAGTTTAGTTTCTATGGATGTGGCGTACGGCTGATGGTATGTGTAATATTTCAGCGCTTTATAAATGCGAGTAGTGTAAATCTGAAGCGACCAGCAGAGCCCAATGCGTTTCTTTCTGTACCAGAGGGGCGGACATGAGGAGGTAACATTAACCAAACGAGCTTGTTAGTGCGCGATGTCATTCCCATCTACTTCTTAATATGTACTGATGCGCTAGTTGGGTGAGCCATGATTTTCGAATGGCAGCGCACAGCGCTTGTGTTTGCGTATTTTATGTGTACGTATTGTTGCCCTTTTGTGCGCCGCCATTCGAAAATCATCCCTCTATTTTGTGATTTTCATTGAATGCTTATGGATCGTGCGATCACTTGAGCTGGGCATTACGCTTTACCGAACGTTGAGGTTAAGGAATACGTTTCAGACAGTTATAAGACGCAGATGAATCTGTGGTCAAAGAGTTTGCGGAGTGCGTCAGTGTGTCCCACAAGTAGGTAATGGCGGCTACGTTTTCAGCTTGTTTTGAGTGAGCGTAAGGAATACGCACAGATATCTTTTGTAAGTTTCTCCTCTTCCATGACTGTTGTAGCTTTGGCGGCATGAAATTCCGTCAAAATTTTAGAGTAGCGGTTTTTCATTTGTTTGTGTTTCTTGAGAAGCCTGCAGGGTTTTAAGCGAGACCAAGGCGCGTGATCGCGGCATGGCACTGGAGTTGTGTGGTTCGCTTTGCGCTGTCGGTCATTGTGAGATGGTTTTGGAGTTTGTTGAGAGTTCGCAGTTGTGATTCCAAGTCAAGCCATCGTCCTCGTCACCAGTCGTTCTCTTCGTGCCCAGCGGTTGTCAGCGCGGGCGAGCCGAGATTTTCCGAGCGGCGGAGGAGCTGTTACGTTTGGCCCTAGAATTCTTCGAGGCAGATGCAATTGTGCGTGCACCTGTCTGCCGGAATGCTGTCTGCCCCATAGTGGGGCTTGGACGGAGGCACGGAGCCCCACCTTTCTTGGAGATGTGCTTCCGCACACGTGGTCAAGTGCGCGAAGCACTTCGCCGGAGTCCAGTTGCGAGGAAACTAACGGAGGTTTCAGGAACACCCCTTTCTTGTGCGGTGTGTCAGCGAGGGACAGCGCCGCTGGAGACGCTCTCATCGATTCAGGTGATGCTTCCACCTGAAGGCAGCCATCAGCACTTGGAAGTGCTCCGGCAGCGGCAGCCAATGTCCATCGACGTTTCACCCCCCCCCCTTCCTTCGGACTAAACTTCCACGCCGACATTCCAATATTCGAGTCGCCGGGGCGTGGTTCGTGAACATCTATATTGTGCGGTGCACTGGGTGTTTCCCCATTGCACTTATCGTCCTTGGCCCTCATCACCGAATGTACTGTGGGGCCCATTACCTCCTTTCTGGCGGCAGGGCGCTGTGGCGGCAAGTCACCGGATTGGCGGGAGCTGCTGACACCGGTTTCGAGTGCCTCAGTGTTGGCAGACTCGGGGCTTATAAAGTCCGAAGACTTTTGTGGTTAATGCGTTCAGTTGATTCATTCGTTCACTCTCTCACTTGTAACTATGTAAGTAAGCCTACGTTCATTGACATTATGAAACCGTTAAGCGCTCGAAGACGGGAACAAGAAGACGACACATAGAGCGACACACAGAACTTCAATGTACCAACTAGCTCGGACCCAGCCTCTGCTATGTTCCTTCTTGCAAGTGCGCGCCTCCTCACCGGGAAAACATCGCTTATGTGGACGGAAGGCGGGAGCCAGCTACCCTAATGAGACCCGCCGAACCCACACCTCACGGTACTAAGATTTACGTGCACGTTTAAAGAACCCCAGGTGATCGAAATTTCCGGAGCCCTCCACTACGGCGTCCCCTCATAAACATATCGTTGTTTTGGGACGTTAAACCCCAACAACTATCTAGCGCCTAGGACATGTTAGACTAAGAGAGCAGCAGAGGAAGTGCGAAAATAATGACCGCTTGGGTGCTCATTGCACACAGCATCAATGCAAGCCATTGTTCAACAAGACGGAGGTGCTTGATAGACACAATGACACGACCAAACTATTAATCTAGAGACGCACCATACTTACAAAAATGGAGCGAAGGTGCATCAGCCAGCCCTCTCTATCTCTTTAAGCGATAGAAAAATTGACTTCCTGAATGTTACGCACAGGCAGTAAACAGATTGTGGTACCTCTCGTGTTCTTTTCTTTGCTAGTAATCAAGTTTTTTTTGCGCTAGTTCGTGCTTGTACCGTATGCAATAAACCTTCACTTGAGAGTCAGCGCTGTTCGTCCTGTATTCTGCGATGTACAATTCTATACGTTATGAATCAAGACCAACCAGCCCGGCTGTCAGCTCTGTTGTCTGCAATGAAGGAGAAATGAACAAACAAAAGGCGCCATTTTCCCAGCTATCGGCACATCCCTTCAGTTACCTAATTATGTTAGACTAGGCGCATACAAAATTACAGTAACGAAATCAATTAAGACGCTTGGAGTAATTTTCAATGAGCATGTATACTGCAATGAGCCTATAGATTTCATTAGCATAAAGGTGTGACGCATGGTTGGTGTTTAAATCGTTGTCGGCGTCTTTTGCCTGTTAGTGTAAAGCGACTTATTTGTCAAGCTCTTTCCATGCCCATTTGAACCACTGTGCTTTAGTATGGGCAAACACTAAATTCACAAATCTGAATAAGCTACAAATACTTCAGAAAAGAGCGATTAGGGCAACAAACTGTACCTTAAACACAGAGGACAACCTTTTGTTAAGCATAAAATTGTTACGGCGACAACATACACCAATTCAGGTTGCTACAATCCAACATTAGTGCAATAGCCGAAATCTGACGCATTTCTGACACTTGCAAATCTTGACCGCACTCGAACCATTTACTTCCATCGATATAAACCCCCCTGGAAATTCCATTATCACGCACTATTTGCGGCACGCAAACCCTTAGCCGCACATTACCAGCCATTCTGTCTGCAGCTTCGCACTGTTTGCATTGTGTTGCTTTATATCATTGTATTTCACTAAGCCTAGAACTACAATGTCATTATGTGTTCTCTTTCTTCTGATGCAAAACACGATTCTATATGCACTATTATTTTATACAAGTGGGTATTAATTATTCGTTTTCGCTTGTATATTTACCCTGTCATTTAATTAGCTTTTTGTTGGTGTTATTACTTGCTTGTTCTTGCATCTTTGTTTCTATTATTACCCTGTCCTTGCCCCTACAGGATGGACGGTCAAGCTGCAGCAACTGCAGCTTTTTTGCCGCTTCCCCATTTTCAGCGTTGTATCTGTTTGGTGAAAAATAAACAATCACTCATCACGCAAATCCCAGGCAGACCGATAGTATCCAACAAGAATACAACTACTGAGCCGCTATCAAGATTTCTCAATCATCGTTTATCTACTGTACTAGCCACTTTTCCATTCTTTGTTCAAGGTGCACCTCTTTCCTTCGAACAATACATTCCATTAACCAAACACAGACGCTCTAAGATCGGACCATTCTGATAACATTAGATGTTTGCTCCCTGTATACGAATATACCTATCACTGAAGGAATTGAAGCGGTCTCAAATTCACTTATTTCTGAGTGACTTTGCATCTCGTCACAAAAATTAGCCCTCACGCTTAATTATTTTCAATTTGATTCGACCTACGACCTACAAATTTGGCACTATTAACCCCTTTTGGCAACCCCTTTTACACCAACATACGCCAACATTTTTATGGGGCTGTTAAAATCAGAGCTTTACAATTGTCGCCGGCAAAGCCTACCACCTATATCCGCTACATAGAGGACATACTGATTATATGGGAACATGGCGTAAGCGCACTGAACGCGTTCGTGGATCATTGTAACAAGTTTCGCTCTAGTATTCAATTCACCATGCACCATTCGTTCAGTGAAACTAACTTGCTAGACACGACGGTATCTATCGAAGCCAGAAAATTTAAAGACGGCGCTATAGAGAAAACCAACAGATAGCCTGGACTACACTAATCATCACACTGCAAACAAGGGATATGTGTCGGACAGGCGAGGCGTAGCGCATAAGAAGGATCTGTAGCGACGACGTCGACTGCGTCCACCACTCAAACAACCTACAGGAAACATTAGGCGAAAGAAACTACCCGCACACCGCTCTAAACGGGGTCTGCAGCGAAGCACGCAAATTGGACAGAACTCAACACTAGGCAGAAGAGCCGCTAGCATTTATAAGGAAATAGTCAAATGCGCTCCCAAATAAAAATAATATCCTCCGCAAGTGTTATCCAATATTAGCAAGCAACGATCCCCATAGAAAAGCGTTTCCCGAAGTACCAGAGGTCGTGTATCGCCGCAATAGGAACTTTACCTGTTGGTGCATACAAAACTAACCATTATTCTAATTCCCACATAATTCCTTGACCTCGTCCAAGACGTAAGACTTGGAAACACCTTCATTATGAAGTATAGTTAAAAGCACCGGAAGCGATTACGTCCATCATGTAAAACCTAGTTTTGCTTGCACCAGTTGAAACGTCATCGACATGATCGAATGTTCATACTGTCACCAAACAGTAAACTGGCCTGTCACCCTGTTAACGTTAGATTAAACGGTCATCGTGCGGACACGGCAAAGAAATTACCGAGTGGCAGAGCGTTTGAATGTAGCAGGAAACAATTTGGACAATCTCACACTTTACATACTTCAGTCGAACTTCCGGTCCCCAAGAGACAGAGTATAAAGAGCCAAACCTTATTCACACGTTTAATACACCCCAGCCAGCAGGTATAAACGTTTCAAAGGGGGCATGTTGGAAATAAAAACACTGAACGCCCACCAAAAAGCGGTTGTTTAAAATATAATAACCTTTCGCCTTCCACACAGCCTTGCTCACTGTTGAGGTGAACAAGGCTTCCGCGTGGAAGCCGAAACGTTATTATTTTTTCAACAACACATTTTTGGTCGGCGTTAAATGTTTTTATTGCTACCATGCCGTTACACCCCAACCAGACGAGATTTCGTTCAATTCTCAATTTCGCTTCAAAGGGGGCTCTTGAATCCATCCGAAATGGTGCATACACAACGAGCACCAAGTGAATTGGCCCCTCTTTAAGAAGCGTGCGAATCCCCGTGAAATTATCATTGGGAAGTGGAGCTTCCTAGTGACGACCATAATTCAGCTAATTGTCTACCCTCCCCCCGACCCCACTTTCTTTTTCACGGAATAGTCCCCTTTCCTTTTTGACTCACCCAATTTGTCACGGCGGCCCCTCGTTCTCCCTCACCCCCGCTTCAACAGTTATCCCAACACCTCCCATCCTTTGGATTGAAGGAGAGGCCACGAACCATACACATAGAAGCGCTAAGGAAAGCAGTCGCAGCCTTGAAGAGGACAAGTCCGCTTGTCGAAACGTCGGCTCCGGCACACACCTTGTTTACGAATATTTCACCAGAAGCATCACTGTAGGCTCTGGCATTTGTGCACTACCAAAGGCCGCAGATGCTAATGACAAGAATGCATCATCATTGGAGACACTCGAAGACAAAAATATCGATGTTTTGTGTAGTGTGCAAGGTGCGGCAGCAATTGGATATATCTACAACAGAATTCAACAATCGTGGCATAAAATGTCTTGAGCCACTTCCTTCATTTTAGAATGTGACTTATCACAAGCAAAAATACCAGTTCTGTAAAAAAAATTACTGCACTCCGTGGCTCAAAGAAGAATCGCCTAATATGCTCCTGGTTATTGATATTTTTGTGGACAGAATCACAACACACGTAACGAATAAAAGCACCCGGCTGGTCCAAAGCGAGAGTACACAGTTAATGTTTTGAAGGCCCAGATTAAGCAATATCAATGACAATAGATTATTGGTCAGCTGCCAGCTCGTAAAACATCACAAGCTACGTGACGCCAACAGGCAGAAAAAGAGTGTTCCACACTCGCCGCCATGGCTGCGACTGGCGCTGACTAACACTCCTAGATTTAAGTGCACATATATACCCCATAAAGCGGACGGGAGGATGACCGCCGCCGTAGCTCAGCGGTAGAGCATCGGACGCGTTATTCGAAGGTCGCAGGTTCGGTCCCTGCCGGCGGCAAGTTATCTTTTCGTCCACTTTACTTTCTTCCCACTTTATCCTAATTAGAACAAATAACATCCCCCAATCCTTTCTTTGGCATTATTGTCTGTTAGTTCTCATTAATATGTGTCTAAGAAACGAGCCCTTAAAAGTTACCGTCTTTCCCTCATTCATAGCGAGGGTCTCGTTCTGGCAGACTTGATGCCTTAAGCTAGTATGCGAGGGATTATTAGTCAGCTGCCAGCTCGCAAAGGATCACGTGCTACGTGACGCCAACAGGCAGAAAAAGTGTGTTCCACACTCGCCGCCATGGCTGCGACTGGCGCTGATTAACACTCCTAGATTTAAGTGCAAATATATACCCCATAAAGCGAACGGGAGGATGACCGCCGCCGTAGCTCAGTGGTAGAGCATCGGACGCGTTATTCGAAGGTCGCAGGTTCGGTCCCTGCCCGCGGCAAGTTATCTTTTCGTCCACTTTACTTTCTTCCCACTTTATCCTAATTACAACGAATAACATCCCCCAATCCTTTCTTTGGCATTATTGTCTGTTAGTTCTCATTAATATTGTGTCTAAGAAACGAGCCCTTAAAAGTTACCGTCTTTCCCTCATTCATAGCGAGGGTCTCGTTCTGGCAGGCTTGATGCCTTAAGCTAGTATGCGAGGGATTATTAGTCAGCTGCCAGCTCGCAAAAGATCACGTGCTACGTGACGCCAACAGGCAGAAAAAGTGTGTTCCACACTCGCCGCCATGGCTGCGACTGGCGCTGACTAACACTCCTAGATTTAAGTGCACATATATACCCCATAATGTGGACGGGAGGATGACCGCCGCCGTAGCTCAGTGGTAGAGCATCGGACGCGTTATTCGAAGGTCGCAGGTTCGGTCCCTGCCGGCGGCAAGTTATCTTTTCGTCCACTTTACTTTCTTCACACTTTATCCTAATTACAATGAATACCATCCCCTATACTTTCTTTGGCTTTAATGTCTGTTAGTTCCCATTATATTATGTATAACTAAGAAACGAGCCCTTAAAAGTTATCGTCTTTCCTTCAAATTAAGTAATAGTGGTTTGTCCCAATGACCCCATTCACACAATAGCGCAAGTCAGGCGTTGGAAGACTCCTGTTCTGCACTGCTACTCCACTCTAGGCATACAACATAACAGCAACCACACAGACATAGTTTGCGCACCTGTCGTACTTTCCTGTGGCCCGGACTGCCAACAGTGCGCGGCACAAGAATGTTGCGCAGCACATCGTGGAAGGTCTCTTGCTCTGCCAAAGGGAGTTCACTTGCGTACAGCAGCTGATCTTGGACCAAAGGCTGCAGGTCACGCACCCACTGCAACAGAAGGCACATTCTGGTTGACTTGCAATCAGGGCAACACAAAGGCGTTTAACAATAGCGTAAACAGCTCATTTCGCGGAACTTCCGGCGTGGTTCTCCGTGAGCGAGAAATCGCAACAGATGCAAATAATAAAAATTGTCGCTCCGAGACGCAATCGAAGCCAGGCCTTCTGCGTGGCAGACATGTCTTTTAATACAGAGCCACGCCACCAATCAAAGCTGCTTCAGATGAAAACTCGATACAGACGTCATGTAGTACGAAGAGCCAGCCAGCCAGCCGGTCAATCAATCAGTGAATCAATCAACCAACCAATCAATCAATCAATCAATCAATCAATCAATCAATCAATGTAACTGTTTTCATGATCAGAAAATTGAATAGTCAAACATTATTCGGACCGATAGCTTAAAGAGGCTAGTGGCCGGTCCAACGCAATATGCCATAAAGAATGTACAGGTCACCTAAGAGGAATGAAAACAAAAAGGAACGTACATACATATACACTTAGTAGCATACAGCTTGCGATACGCAGGTACTTAAAAAAGCCGCACAGCTTGCCATTTGTGGTACGAGGAACAGCGGAGCTGGGGGTCAGCCTAGCTTGTCCTAGTTGGTTAACAAGTTTTTTTACGTTTTGCTATGTATTGCCAAGTTCTGCTAAGTTTTTGCAGGCCTTTCTAGGTTTCGCTATGCTTTGCTAGGTCTCTTTCGTCGTCTTCGTGCGAAGGTACGGCAACGAAGGGCAACTCTTTGGCCAGCGCGTCGGTAGAAGCACGTAAGCTGGGCCGCCCATTGTCTCCACCTGTGAATTACTGCGAAGGGACGGCTTGTCATACTCGTACGCGACACTCCACTTGGCTAGAAACGCGTCGATCGAGTGTGCCGGCCGGCTGTTGAGCCATCTCTTTTGGGGCCAGTCAGTCTCAGAGAGTGTCAGCGCCTCAGAATATGTGAGCGGCCTGTATTACGTTTCCTGTATTCTTGCGAGCGATGGAAACACCCAGGTGTCCTGTCGTCGTGTAGAACCTGGAGGACTTCTGGTCTCAATCCTGAAGGCACCACGAGAAGGTACTTGGCTCCAAGTGCCGAGAAGTTCTTTTAGGGGCGAAGCTCCTTAAAGCGGCACCCGTTCGTCCCTCGTAGTCGTAGTGCGTAACCAGTCGTAACGCTAGCACCACATCTTGACCTCCAAGGTGTGCCGGTGGGAGATTTTTTCCTGTGCGTTGTTGAACAATAAAAAAATTCGCAGCGTGCGCGTTAACTAAAAGCCGAATTCTTCTGTCTCTCATTCCCCATTAGCAGCCATTGGCATGTTCCAGTAGGAAACGTAGTAGAAGTAGAAGTGTAAGTGTTCGCTAAAAGCCGACTTCTTCTGTCTCTCTTCCCATTAGCAGCCATTGTTTACCTCCAAGGTATGCCTGGTGAGATTTCTCCTGTGCGTGATTAAATAATAAAAATTTTGTTCAAAACGCCGTTGATTGATGAAATAAACCAACGAAATACGCCAAATGTTTTCTAAAAGCAAAACGAAAGAACGCCAGATGTTTTTAAAGCAAAACGAAAAGACGCCAGCTGCTTAACGAAAGACGCGAGATGTTTTCTAAAGCAATGGTTTTCTAAACAATGAAAATTCACAGCGTACATGTAAAATTAAAGTGAGCTGCAAGTCGTCATAACTCTCATCGAACCTTTAGTATAAACGCGCCCGATCTCACGTCGGTGATGATGTACTGGGCAGAATTCAAGGAAGATTCACGGTTTACCGATGAGCCTCCGCAGCTTCGCCCACTCATCATCATTCACTCCGTGGATATGCTGTGATTTTTTTTTTTTTGCGAACACCGTTTCGCAAGGAAAAACGACGCCAGTGCTCGCTTGTATACTTTCAGGAACACGGCGGTGTAGCCCTCGAGGTATTCTATAAGGCGCCTGAGTTCCGCGTCGGCTCGTTGTCGTTCAGCGAAGTCGTCGGCGCTTATGGTTCCCAAGAATTAGATCCTGGTCGTCCTGCGGCGAAGCGTCGACGGGGAACGAGACAGGCAGTCGGCGTCGGAGTGTTTCTTCCGGACTGTAAACGACGGTAATGTCGATTCTTTAGGTCTGAGGCTCCACCTTGCGAGGCGACCCGAAGGGGTCCTTCAAGTTAGCTAGCCAACACAAGGCGTGGTGTTCGCTCACAACTTTGAAGAGCCTGCCGTAAAGGTAGGGGCGAAACTTTGATGTAGCCCAATGATGGCAAGGCACTCGTTCTCTGTTGTAGAATAGTTGGCTTCCGTCTTGATAGCGTCCCGCTAGCAAAATGATGACCCATTGAAGTCTGTCAGTCCTCTGCACGAGAACGACGCCGGGTCCTACACTGCTTGCATCGTGTGTACTTCCGTTCGGCGTATTCGCCGAAATTTACAAGCAACGCAGGTGTCTGCAGGCGTCGTTTTACTGTTGAAAGCTTCCTCTTGCGGCGTTTCCCACTTGAACTCGACGAACGGTCCTGTAAGGCTCGTAAGTGGCTCGGCGATGCGGGCAAGGTTTTTGACGAACCACCTGTATAGGGGCACAAGCCGTGAGATTCAAGCCCTTTTTTAGCGGGCGGCGTAGATGTAGCGATGGCGGCTGTCACCTGCGGCTCGGGGCGTACTCCGGATTTCCCTATCACGTGGCCCTAGAACAGAGCTCCTTGTATGCAGAGCGGCACTTTTCTGGCTTCGGTGAGTCCGAAGCTCTGATTGCTTGAAGTACAGCTTCAAGGCGCCGCAGGTGTTCGTCGAAGTTTGAGGCAAGCCCAACGACGTTCCTCTAAGTACACGAGGTAAGTCTGCCACTTCAAGCCAGCAGTACTCTATCCATGACACGTTGGAAAGTCGCAGGTGCCGAGCAAAGAGCAAAGGGCATGACCTAGAACTCGAACAGGCCGCCTGAGGTTATGAAGGCAGTCTTTTCTCGGTGTCTTCGTCGACTTCGATTGCCGTAGCGGTCTTGAGGTCCATCGACAAAAAGTACTTCACTCTGTGTAATCGATCCAGTGCTTCGTCTATCTGGGGAAGAGGATACACGTCCTTCTTCGTGACTTTGTTCAGGCGACGACAATCGACGCAAAAACGTAAGTGCCATCCTTCTTCTCACCAGCACCACAGGAGACGCCCACGGACTCTTGGACGGCTGGATGATGTCGTCGCGTAGCATTTCGTCGACTGCTTCTATACGGCTTCGCATTCTGCTGTCGAAACTCGGTACGGGCTCTGACGGATGGTCGGGCACTTTTTTCTGTATGATACGATGTTTTGCGACTGGGGTCTGTCGGATTCTTGACGACGACTAGAAGC